>NC_137985.1:26515831-26982332 GCF_963924665.1 Micromys minutus
GGACCACATATGTCTAAAACAAATCATAGAAGAACTGCAAAGAACTGGCCAGCAGATTGAAAAATACCCAACCCTACTTTTTATTTTCAAAACACAAATTAGAACAGAAGAGCAAGGATTCCAGGAAACTCATTCATGGGCAAACACCAGGATTTGTCAAGAGTTGTTTATTGCAGTGTTGTTTTAGATGTGAGTGGTTGGAAACAATTTAAATTGCAGTAGTAAGAAAGTAATTAAGGCATCCCTCATACAGCTGGCTTTACATTTCCTGAAAAGGAGATAAGATGTCCTCGTTTTATTAGGAAGAAGCAAGGTTCAGGGCAATCTGTTTCCATGTGACTGAAAGAATTCTACGTGGAGTGGTATGTGTGTGTGTGTATGTGTGTGTGCGTGCGCACGTGTGTGCATGTGCGAACACTCTAACAGTTAAGACTGGACGCTTCAGGGCAGTGAGACTAAGACAAAGGAATATCAGGGACTATTAACTTTTACTGTGTACATGTCTTGTTGTTTGAATTCTGTAGTAAAATTCACATGAGACAAAGGTATTTACAATTCAGAATACACAATCCCACTTCTACTCAGCTCTCAAGAGCAGTTGACTCACAGGGAGCTCAGGCACGGTCTGTTAGGGACCAGTTGGCCATGACCAGTCAGATGAAATGCAGGCCAGGACCTGCTTGGCTCTTCCTGTGGGGGAAGACTAGAGGGAGGATGGCAGACATGTTCTATAGTTTGAGGATGAGCTTCTCTCCAGCAGGACAGAGCATGACCTCATGAGGAGACCTTTGCACAACCACCTTTGGGTGGCACATCTCAGGATGCAGTTTAGGGAGCCATCATGAGAAGCAACTTCACTTCGAGACCTAGACAAGTAGGCAGTCTACATAAAGAAGCTTGTCAAGATGTCCTAGAGTCTTCATTTCCATGGACAGGGTTGATGCCTATTGTCAGTGTTTGCTTAATCTACTATTAACCTTGTGTCAACGGCAGGACTTAGGGTCTTTGTATTTGTGAGGCATTTAGCCTCCTACTGAGCTGTACTCTTACCTGAACATATGCACAGATATTGGAGAAGGAGTGAGAGAAAAATCTGGAAGGAAAAAGGCTAGCTGTCGGTCTTTGGTAAATGGAGATTTCTTAGAGGGTTCTAAAGAGCCACTTCTCAGAGCACATGTGAGATGATGACAGCCGATATTGTCCACAAGGTAGTAGGACCTTATATCTGGGTGACTCAGTTAATTCTGGTTGCTAGGTCAGGCTTTAAAGAAAACTTGTCTCCAGATAGCCTTAGCTGCATAGCATCAGTTGACAGTCCTACAGAGCAGAGTCCCTTATGGTGGCCACGATAGCCTGGGATGGAAAAGATGCCTATATGGGTTTCTAATCCTTTTGAGGTTATGTACAGAGCAGGGTGCATCCGAGGTCTGTCCCTTCCATATTTGTCTGGTTGGCTGGGCAGGGCCTGGCTAGTGTCACAGGATTTGAATGGTGGTGCCTTGCCCGGTGCCTTGAGCCCTTGTCACCTGTGGCTCTGCTGAGGCTGAGATGAGGCAGGGTCGGGAGCTAGTTCTGCGTTGCTTTTGTTCATTTTTTTCCCCCCAAACACAGGCCTGGAGGAGTAATCTGTGTGAACAGTCCGTGAAACAGACTAGTGTTTCTGTCTTCTATACCCTGACGGGCAGGACACTGCGGTAACCCTTAGTGTGGGACTGGCTTGACTCTAGGGGACAAGGCAGACTCCTGACCCTTTGTGCTGCTGTCAGCTGCTCAGTGGCTCCCTGGGAAAAAGCTGTTCTCTGAGCCTGAAAGAGTTACAGCATCTCTGAGGCCCAGCTGGTCTCTCCTAGCTCACGGAGGGAAACCCACAGAAAGCACTTACTCTATAGCGAGTCAGTAGTTCTGAGGCTTGGCTTCTGCCACCCGTGAGTCCCCACTTTTTGTGCTACTGATGCTCACCTGTGAAATGCAGGCTAGGTGCATGTGTGCCTCAAAGGTTGCTAGAGATTGAGACAGTACCAGCTGTGGCTTGGCGCTTCTAAGCGGTTGGGTACCTTGGCTCGTAGCATACAATGGCATATTTTCTGTGTGTGGTGGTTTGAATAGGTTTGGCTTCCATAGATTAATGTGTTTGAAAGCTTGGTCATAGGGAGTTGGTGCTATTGGGAGGTGTGGCCTTATTGGAGGGGGTGTGTCCCTGTGTAGGCGGGCTTTAAGGTCTCCTATGCTCCGGCTCTGTCCAGTGCAGAAGACAGTCTCCTCCTGGCTGCCTTCAGATCAAGATGTAGAACTCTCAGCTCCTCCAGCGCCATGTCTTCCTGCATGCTGCCTTGCTTCCCACCATGATGAAAATGGACTAAACCTCTGGAATTGTAAACCAGCCCTAATTAAATGTTTTTCTTTATAAGCATTGCCTTGGTTATGGTGTCTCTTCACAGCAATAAAACCTAAGAAAGACCCCCCCCCCCAATGCAGCTGAAGGTGAGTATCTTCCTTAGTCCCTCAAGTCAGTCCTATTAGGATGACTTCTGTCAGAGATGTACAGAGGGCAACACTGAGACTCAGGGTGACTACCATCTCCTACATTCTCAGAAGAGCAGAAAGTGGTCCTGGCCACCAAGTGAGGCACTTAGTCCAGCATGTGCTGCAAAGTTCTGGGTACATCTGGATGTGCTGTGTAAATGAAGGTGTTATAATTAGTAACCCCGTCTCCGTTCACCTGACCCCAGGCTCCCTCCTCAGCTTTGGGTTTTCTCATTTTAGACAGGAAAGGCAACTGTCAGGGTTTTGCCTCTGCTCACTCTGTATATGATCCACAACTAATCTTTAATCCGAGACTGATCCCGTGGGACCCCTACATATTCTCTGCCACTCCCTCTACTCTGTGCTGGGAAAAGTGGGCACCACTGCACTTTTCTGGGCATCACCACAGGTAAGAAGTCCTGTAACAGAAAAGCTGAATTCCAGAGCCAGCGGCTTTAGGTCTGACTTCCTTTCTTCCTTCCTCCCCTCCTTCTGTTCAAGAGAAGGTTTCCTATGAGTCCATTCTCTCTGTAGACAAGGCTGCCCCCAAACTCAGCAATCACCTGCCTCCGCCTCCTGAGTGCTGGGATTAAAGGCCTGGGTCACCACAAGCCGGCAGGTCTCTCTTCCTTAGATATCTTCTTTCTCTCATTATAATTGCCTTTTTTACTTGATTGCTTATTTACTTTTTTCTGTCCATCCTGGCCTGCAATGTACTGTGAAGGACAATCTTGAACTCTGAATCCTTCCATCTTTTTGTCTTTACTTTCTCATGCTGGTATGAACTATCACTTAGACACACACAGGCTCTCTCTCTCTTTCTCTCTCTCTCTCTCTCTCTCTCTCTCTCTCTCTCTCTCTCTTTCTCTCTCTCTCTCTCTCTCACACACACACACACACATGCACACACACATACATACCTTACAATGTTTTCTGGGATTGAACTCAGGGACTTCCACATGCTAGGCAAGTATTATATCACTGAGCCACATACCCAGCTCAGCTGGCAGACTATGTTTGACTTTCTTAACTTATTCTCTGATGCTTCCCATCCTGTCCCCCTGCTTTTTATCTATTTACCAGCCAGGGGATGTATATGCTTGGAACTGGTGGGGTCGGAGGAGGGGCGGGGGATGGGATTGGATACAGAGTTATATGGCAGGGAGAGCAACCGGAGAGCAAAGGGACCATTCCCAACACCAACCCCATTTGGCAGCAGTGCCTTTCCCTTCCAGAGATAAAGGTCTGGAAGATATGCTGATTGCTTGGTGATCAGGTTTCTGTCTTGCTGTGGGGTAGGAGTGCAGGAAATGGCATCCTGGGAGCAGATGCTCCTCAGGACCAGCACTTCTCAGAGTTGCCGTGGCCAGTGAATGGTGGCTGACAGAGAACGCACATTCCTGTAAGTCACCCCATTAACAGTGGAGAAGCGTGGTGCACCATTGTTGGTTTGGGAGAAAAGGATTTGTTGGAGAAAGGCATTGATCAGTGCTTTGGATCAGAAGGCAAAGTGTAGGAAGTCCTTGGCAGAGACAGATTGTTACAAAGAGAAAGATTGCCCAGTTCCTGTGGAGGCAAGAGCAGAGCATTTGTCTAGCGTGCTTGGTCTACAAACAAAACCAACCAACCACCCAACCAATCAACCAACCAACCACCCACCCAACCAATCAACCAACCAACCAACCAACCAACCAACCAAACAAACAAACAAACAAACAAACAAAAATACGAAAGTCATACTGTGGAGGTCGTAGAGGCAAACTATCAGGAAGGCAAAAGTCTCCAAGGTGAATGAAGTGACTTCCTCTCCTAGCACTTCCCCTATTTGATTCCTAGGAATTCATTTGAGAAGTAATAATAATTATTATTGTTGGTGGTCACTGAGGGTGAGTCAGAACATAAGCATCATATATATATATATATATATATATATATATATATATATATATATATATATATATGCGTGTATATATGTGTGTGTGTGTGTGTGTGTGTGTGTGTGTGTGCACCAGTGATTGTTGGAAGACTGGATTCTCAAAGATTAATGAGCTTGTGTTCATATCAGATTTGACAATTTTTAAAAGAACATTTTTATCTCTATCTATCTATCTATCTATCTATCTATCTATCTATCTATCTATCTATCTAGTTCTGTGTACACCCTTGTACATGTCTTGATGTGCAAGTAGAGATTAGAGGACAAGTGATGTCTAGTCATACGGTCATTTAGGTTGGGCAGCAAGTGCCTTCTCCTGCTGAGCTAATGGTGCTAGCTTCATCTTGCAAGCCCTCATGGATATCTTAGAGCGAGAGAACTTCAATGGCCATGCTGCAATGTTCTAATCATTTCCTCCTCTTACTCATTCTTCTGTTCCTCTCCTTTTCCTCTCCTTCCTCTTCCTCCCTCTTTTCCTTTAGCATCCGTATTCATCAGGGAGAGAGAAACAGGTTCAAGTGAAGTGCTTTGCTTAGTCAAGGTCACATGGCATCAACGGAGACAAGACTGGTTTTAAATTCCTTGCTGTCTGCTTCTAGCCCGTGGCTGTTCTTGCAGAGCCAGACCACCTGTCCATCATGAGAAGCTCGTGGTTCTCAGGTAACAGATGAGGAAATTAATCTCACAGAGCTTGTGCAATCTGCCTGAGGTCAGATCGGGCTTCATGCTCCGTGCTTACAGGGGTCAGCCACTGAGGAGGTCTTCAGGGCTGAGGAGAGTGCCTTCCCCTTTCAGACAAATAACTTCTCTGGCATGAACACCTCCCTTAATCCTGGTTACTAATTATGCTGAAGTGTCCCTTCTGTGAAGGCAGATTAAGGATTACAGGGGCAGAACTGGGCACAGGACCCAGGCGTCTTGCCCATACACCCCTGCTTTGACATCGGGACTGCACCTGTTTGATTCTTGTGGCTCCAAGTTTCATTTGGTCACACTTCAAAGCATAATCTCACATAAAAAGGCTAAATTTAGTGTTGGTCACAGAATTGCTGAGCAGCAAGTCACCAGGCAATCATTTACCAACTCCAATTATTGGTGACTAAGAAAAAAAAATGTCCCAGGAAGAGGACAACTGGCTATCTAATTGAGCCTCATGGAGGATTTCAAAGATACTCCTATGTGGGTCCAATTGTCTTTTTAATTCACAAAGCTCAGCACTTGTATCAGATGCCCTGGTACAAGGCAGAGAAGCCCCACTGGCCGTGAGTGTAGGGGAGACCCTAGAATACGGGAGTAGGGGTGAGCCAAGGGATTTAGGAGCCAGAGGAAGAGACCGTATAAAGGGATGAAGACTGTCTAGTGTATCTCATTTCAATATTTCTCGATCTCAATTATACTTGGGATAGCAGAGCATGGCGGCACTGGTCTGTGTTCCCCGCATGCTGCAGGCAAGGCAGGAGCATCACAAGTCTGAGTGAGACCTCATCATAAACAAATGGACTTCCAAATAGTCACCTATTAAATTCTTTGCCCAGGACAAGTGAAACATGGGAAAGCAAGGGAGAAAAGGGAACAGTGCCCTCCAGTTGCAGCAAGAATAATAATGGGAAGGCATGCGTGGTGGGCTTTATTCTCAGGGTGTGGGCTAGTTCATGTGACTTACGGGAAGGTTTCTGGGTTCTGGAGATTCACCGGAGCACCGACACATCGGGCTGCTTACACAGTTCCTACAGTAAGCACAAGGACCCTTTGTGGAGTAGAACCGTCCAGTCCACAACACCCAGGGAACTCCTTTAATACATGACATTAAGAGGCCTGTGAATGGTGTGGTGTGTGTTGGGGGGGTACTCCCACATGGGGATAGCTTTGCATTCAATGGCACCACCATAGCTATTTGAAATTGGCTGTAGTGGGAAGTTTATTTTTTTATTTATTTAAATTAGAAATTTCAGTTATCCTGAGCTACAACTGACACATAGCACTGCATACATTCAGGTGTGCAATACAGACTTCTCATAAACAAATGTAAACCGCCCTGGGAAATGATGGCCTCAGCTAAGTTGACACATCCACCAGCACAGCCTCACTTTCCCTCCGTTATGAGAATACTGATAGTCTGTTCTTTTCATAACACTACTCATTGCCACACTTCGCTAGATCTCTAGAGCTCACTGATAATTGAAAGCTTTGGCCAACATCACATCGTCTCCCCATGTCTACAATGTAGCTTCCCATTACTCTCTGTTTCTAGGAGTTTGATTTTTCTTTTTTTTTTCCTTAAAGAGTCTACCTGAGAGATCAGGCAGCATTTGTCTTCCTGTGTCTGGCTTAATTTGTTTGGCATAACGTTCTCTGGCACGATGCTGTCTCAGATGGCAGAGTTTTTGTCTCTTGGATGGCTGAGTGATGCTTCATTATACAGCAAATCTAGTGTGGCTTGTGTAAGTGTTACAGAAAGGCTTCCCCCACAGAAGTGTTACAGCTTGCTGCTGTAAAAGTGTAGTAGTTCTGCTCAGGCAGGGGGAGGGTTCCCCAGGGAACCAAGAGGTATCCTAGCAATCTTGAGCCAAGGAATACTGTAAAGTCACATTGCACAACAGGAAAACCCAGGAGGGTAGCTGCCTCTGCTCAGATGAGAAGCAGCAGGGGACAGAGCACTGTAATGGATTTCTTGGTGGGAGGTGGGAGCTGTAAGATTTCCAGGGTGGGGATTGGTTAAACTTCAATTCCTGAGCTTGGGTGAACTGAGAGATTGGTGGGTTTTCTTGCTCAGCGATTGGTGGATTTTTGTGGCAAGCTCAGGGATTGGTGAGATTCTGATTCTTGGCCCTTGTCTTAGTCTTGGGATCAAGTCAGGTCAGGGTGTTTTTCTATTGCCCGTTTAGTCTACAACTTGTGTTTCATTATGCACATTACATTTTCTTCATCTATTTACCTGTGGATGGACAGTTAGGTGACTTCCCTATCTTCACTATTGCTAGTAAAGCTGCAATGAACATTGGAGTTATTTCTTTGAGAGAGTAACTTTGTTTCCTTTTTGTTTATCCAGACATAGTACTACCTGATACCTGGTTAGTTTTTGTTAACAGGACACAAACAAGAGTCACCTGGGAAGAGGGAACTCCAACTTACCTCAAATTACCTCCATCAGAGTGTCTTATGGGCATGTCTGTGGGACATTTTCTTGATTAATGACTGATATGGGAGGACTCAGCTTGCTTGGGGCAGTGTCACCCCCAGGGCAGTGGTCCTGGAAGTCATAAGAAAGCTGGTTGAAGCAAGCCTTTCTCTATGGCCTCTGCTTCAGTTCCTCCCTCCGTGTTCCTGCTTGAGCTCTTGACCTAGCTTCCCTCTACTATAGATTGTGACCTATAAGCCACAAGAACCCTTTCCTGCCCAGGATGCTTTTGGTTAATGTCTTATCACAGTACCAGAAAGCAAACTAGACACGGGATCATATGGCAGTTTTATTTTTGTTTTCTCTAGAACCTCCACAGTTTTCCATAATGAATATAGTGTTTACATCTATGTAAATGAGATTATTTACATCATGAAAATTAACAAATAAAGCAACCTTTTCCCTTTTCTGAAGAATTGGTTAAAAAACACACGTAAGTAAAGCAACAAAGGAGATACCGCTGCCCATTTATAAGAATAGCTAAAATCCAGTTCCAGCAACATCAAGTGTTGGCAGGAATACAGAATAACAAAGGCTCTCATTCAGTGCTGGCAGGAACGCAGAAAGGTTTGGTTACTTTGGAAGGAAGTTTCATGCAAAACTAAACACACTCCCATGATAATCTGCAGCAATCACATTCCTCGGTATCCATTTGAAGGACTTGAAAACTCGTGTTTACCCCAAATGAATGTTTATTATTTATTGATGCCCTACTAGAAGTAACTAAAATGTCTTGCAGTAGATCAATGGATAAACGATGACCCATCCATTCAATGGAATATTATTCACTGGTAAAAAGAAATGAATCTCAAGCTGCAAAAAAGGATGCACAGAAGTTGAAATGCATATTGTCAAGTAATAAAAGCTAGTCTGCAAAGACTGCACATTGTGTGATTTCCAACTGTTTAACATTCTGGGGAAAGCAACACTTGTAGAAACCATACATGTCAGTCATTTTCAGTACTAGGTGAGGTGGGAGGGCTGTGTGGGTAGAGCACATAGATTTTTAGGGCTTCAAATGACCCTATCCTACATGACCCTGTGAGGGCAGGTGGGACATATATATTGTCAAAACCCCAAGGCTACAAACAGAGAGTGACCCCTAACACAAACACGATGCATCAGTATTGGCTTACTAGGGTCTCAACAGTGCAGTATGTTGATAACATAAAAAATTGTGAGTGGTGAGGGACAGAGGAAATGTATAGAAGGTATACAATTTCTATAAGCTTAAAACTGCTCAAACAAAAGTCTATTAATTAAAAAAGCCCAGCATGCCATTGCTGTGTAGTGGTTTGGTCAATGGGTGTGCTAACACACAAAGAAACTCCATCTATAAATACTATTGTCTTGTCTGAGCCTTAAGACAGTGTCTTGATCTGTAACCTGGGCTGGCCTGCAACTGCCTGTTTGCCTGACTTTGCTTTTCTGCTCTTATTGATATCACTGGCAGAAGCACCCTAAGTACTATAAATATTAAATTTCATAATCTTACAGTTTTGGATTATTGTGTACTCAAGTTCATTGAGCTATTTAAACACCTCTAACCTTAGGTTGGGCCTGTAGTAGGCTGGGCGACTGTGTCCACAAGGGATCTGATTTTTTTTCTCAAAGCTCTTCCTTCTGCACTTACAATCCTGCTTTACTTCTCTGGACATGGAGACAGGGAGTGGAAAGATGAGGTGTAGCTTTCTAGGAGGGGTGCCTGTCCCAGTTCAGCTTTTATGTTTTCTGAGCTCAGCCCAGTGTGTTCTGTGTACTTTAAACATTTTAAGTTATAGAGGCCAGGGATGTAACTCAGTTGGTATAGTACTTGCCCCAACATGCAGTGGCCCTGGGCCTGATTCCCTGCACCACAGAAACTAGGTGTGGTGACCATGCCTGCAATCTCAGCACTTAGAAGATTGAGGTAGGCAATCATCAGGGATTCAGTCAAGGTCATATTCAAGTCTGTAGTGACTGGGAAGCCACCCTGGGCTACATAGGACCCCATTGCAGAACAAAGACCCCCAAATGTGCATGTACACGTGCATGTGCGCGCACACACACACACACACACACAAATAACCAGCAAAACAAAGATAAGGGGCTGGAGAGATGGCTCAGAAGTTGAAAGTACTGGCTGTTCTTCCAGAGAATCTGGGTTTGATTCCCAGTATCCACATGGTAGCTCACAACAGTCTGTAGCTTTAGTTCCAGAGCATAGAATGCCCTCTTTTGGCTTCCATGGGTATCACACACACAAACACACACACACACACACACACACACACACACACACATAGCACAGAAGTATATGCAGACAAAAGTACCATAAACATAAAACAAAAATAAAAAACCCAAAGATAAATAAGCTATAATCTGCATCACAAAGCTGTTTGATTGCTTGTCCTTTAATCAATAAATCTGGACCATATTTATATATTTCTATATACTATGCCTGTCACTATGTGAGTAGCTGAAGCTGCCCCAGGTAAGTGTGCCTGTACAAAATGTTTTGCTAAGACTGGAAAGACAGCAAAAACATGGGACTTCACAGACCCTACAAACCAAGGTAGCTTACAGTCTTGCTATAAGGTAACATATGAACTACATCATATGCATTTATATGTATTGATTAAGTACAGCTATCTAGAGATGTGGGGTACAGGCAGAGAAAAAGGATGCTATTTTCTCTCTTAATGGTGCATACTATTTATTAGGGTATAAGTATTTTACTAACACAATCAAAGCAATGACCATTAAAAATGTCCATCCCCTTTGGAGGGACCTCACTCTGGCTCCTAGCAATCTGTCCGAACCATAACTTACAGTATCTGCTGAATTCCTTTACTCCCAAGCAGAGCTCCTGGCTGTAGGCCACAGCATGTTGCTGGCCTGTTCTCTATTTTTGTCCAGACAAGGAACTAGCTGGTTTTTTTTTCTCTCTCAGGTTTATGTTTCTGGAATGGGTAGATGCTTGGATGGACCCTAGCAAATTTTGCTCTATAGCTCTTTAGAATGAGGGGCTCCTGATACCTTTCTTTCCGTAGCTCTAGACATAAGCAGACACAGAGACAAGAAAGATAGAAGGCAGAGAAAGGTAGAGACACATAGACATGAGAGAGATGAGAGACAGGATAGAGAAGAAGAGAGCAACAGACAGAGACAGAAATGGAGACAGACAGAAGTGGGAAGAGAGTCAAAGGCTGACTTGGCATTTACAACTGAGCCTACTGGATACACACAACCACATAGAAACCAACCTTAGACAACCCTGAGGTGACAACAAAAGGAGGCAAAGCCAAGTTATTTCTTACTTTTGTCTAACATAGAACAAAAACAAATTGCTGTGCTTCATGAGAAACAATGAACACTTGACCCACTTGGCTGGAAAAATAACAGCCACTTCCTTACTCTTTCCAAACACAGCTTTGCCCTTGTCCATCTCTATGCCCCACAGATAAGATTAATTACATAATCTTTCGTAGAAAATTCAGCATGTAGTGATCATGGTTGGAGATCAGATCTAATGCTATAGCCCACAGTCCAATGTCAACTGAGTCCTTACTCTCTTAGTCGTGCCCCCAGTCATACGTAAGCTCCTTTCCCCCAATGCTCTTTATTGCCATGTCACTTGGATCTTCCATGGTGGGTGTCCCCCTCAAGTGTCGAGACAAACATTTATTTTCTGGTGGCCTTTACGGACAGAAACCACAGCAAAAGTCACACATTAACTTCTTGTCACGTGGCCTCTTCTCTCTACATCCTTCCAGACCTCTCTATTCTCGTCAGATAAGGAACGATGTCATCTTCCATAATAGCTTTATTAAGGTCTGATTTGCATCTTATTTGCATACTCAGAATGTAACTTGATAAATTTTAACTTATGTACTTTCAGCAACTATTAGTCTACTTTCATTTTAAACAGTAGTGTGTGTGTGTGTGTGTGTGTGTGTGTGTGTGTGTGTGTTTACGAGCATGTTCTCATCCCAGAGAGGACTGTGGGGGGGCTCTATCCCAACAGTGATAAGCAGGCTTAGTGCTTAGGTATGAACCTCTAAATCCCTTTCTTCACTAAGCGAAGCCAGGACTCCTTTAAGAAGTGATCAGGTTGTGGCTTCACTAGAAAGTCAGGAAGTATTTAAAGAATGATTGAATGTGGAGGAAGGACAAAGGGGCTATCATGAGGGGACTCCCAATGACCACGTATGTCATTATGTGCTGTGAAAAGGAGTATTAGTAATGTGTCCAGTACAAGTGGGTAAAATGGAACCCACGAGTCAGACAGATAAATATAAATGGATGAATGAAGAGCGCCCATCCTCCAACCAGCGCACTTAGAAGGAATGGCAAGACTGGGACATGGCCAGTTGGCAGCCCTCGTGGTAGTTAATTCACCCAGGAAACAATGTCAAGGATGCTGGGAAGGGGCAGGGGTGAGGAAGGTTAGCTGAGGGTGGATTTTCTTAGTTCCTGGCTAGAGAAAAAGAGCAGCTTTTTAGTGGAGAACTTGGAAAAACACCTTGATGAGGTGATCCAAGTTTACGCCAGCTGACATAAGGTTAACTGTAAGGACACTCATCCAAGAGAATGCAATAAGAACACTTGTGTCACATCTTGTCCCCAAAAGGATTGCATATGGTGTACACACACACACACACACACACACACACACACACACATACACACACACACACACACACACACAGAGAGAGAGAGAGAGAGAGAGAGAGAGAGAGAGAGAGAGAGAGAGAGAACACCTACACATATACAAAATTTAAAAAGGCTTTGTGGAACACAACCGCCCACAGTGTGGCTTCTAGCACCATTAAATCAGTCAACACAACTTTAATGGGTAAGATAGGAATGGAGGTACCTTACTCCCTTGGGTTTTATGCTGTATCAAAATGTCAAAGGATGCTCTTGTGCATGGGAAACCAACATTCAAGTATTTGTGCTAATCTTGGACTGGAAGCAACCAAGTGTTTGACTCAGTCCCTTTGATCCTAGTCTTGAGGGCTACCAAGCACCACACTTCCACTCTACATGGGCTATTCCCAGGGGGCCTTTGCAGAAGGCCTGGGTTCTCATGACACTGGTGCCAAGAAATAATTGACAATAGTGCAAGGGGAAAGTAGTGTGGATGAACTTTGTTCTGTGTCTGGGACTTTCCCTGTTTTTGCTGCAGTGTTGAAACCAGGAAACTCACTAATGATATCTATAGCGTATCAGCATAAGCATTAATATTAATGTCTGCCGAGGAGGCTTGGAGCAGCGTGGGAATTCCCCCTGCCATAGGCACCGTCCCCAGAAAGATAGGGCTGGCAACACAACATTGTAAATAGCTTCTCCTAACCAGAACCTTGCCTCTTATTTTTTTTTTCCCGATCAAACTGTATCTGTGCTGTTTTTACAAGTTCTTTTGTGAAACTGTGGTTTGCTCTAACCTGACACTCTTCAGGCAGGAGAGACAGTGCTCTTCCCTTAGTTGGTGAGAGTGTCCAGAGCTTCAGCTTGGAAGCCTGGTGACTCTGTTCTCTGCGGGCTTTTGTGCCTCTTTCACGATCATTGTACAGATTATCAATGACGTTTGTATGAACAGATCACATCTCCCCGTCATCTGTCTTTGCTGCGTTCTCCTCGCATCCCCTTCCCAATCCGAAGTAATCTCTCTGTGTGTCTCTGTCTGGCTGACTGTCTCTGTCTCTGCTCCTGTCCCTTGTGTTTTCTGAGGCAGGTTTCTCTGTATAGTCCTTGCTATCCTAGAACTTGCTCTGCGAACCAGGAGGACCTCGAACCTTCATTCAGCTTTTTTTAGTCTTGCTTTTCTTTTGTAGTTTCCAAGGATGTAAAAAGGCTGGTGACACTTGTCTCTTGACATCTAGCTGGCCTTGATTAATTTTGTCTCAAGTTCTATCCATATTGCCGCAATTGATATGCTTTGTTTCTTCTTTTAGGGATTAAAAAAATAATCTTTTTTCCCTCCAACTCTATAAGGGTCTTTAAACAGACTACTGGCCTCATGCTCTAAATCCAATCAGAATAAAAATGTGCCCCCTGCTGTTGTGGCTTATTGATTCTTTGACTTGGAGGGTGGTCCAGGTGCTGTCTCTACCGCCTCATGCTTCGCTGTGCATCCCATGGCCACTTTCAACCCACACAGATTTCTCAAAGCTCACGCTTCCGCTGAACCTTGCTGCCACAGAAGACATGGTTAGTGCCCTCTTTTCTGAGGCTCACTCCTTTCTTCAAGTCTCTAGACGCTTAGTTCCAGGTCATGGTAACTGGTCCCTAAACTAGTTAGCCAGACACTGTGCTGGTTTTCTCTCGAATCAACTGCAGGAGATTCCCATCTCCCATTATCCTTTACACCGGCCTCTTCCCGCCTTCACCTCTACCCCTCCTTGCAGCCTGATGGTTTGTTTCTTTCCTTCCTTCTGCTTTGCAACAATGAATGGATGACTCCAGCGTGTTTTAGCTTCACCCCTGCCTCAAAGACACTGTGTCTGGCTGAATCAGAGGGACAGACAGTTCAGATCTTTTAGTTCTTTTGTTAAGTGGCATGCCAGTACCATGTCTAGAGTCTCGACATGACCTGCTAGTTCATGACAGAACTCAAACTGCTGTCCTTCCCTCTCCATCACACCCATATCTCCTGGTCAAGCTGATCCACAACAGGGTGCCCAGGCTGATTGCTTATCTTACAGAGACTTACATTGCTTTTGTTCCCGCCTTGAGGGAGCTTACTCCCAGCAAAGCTCTAAGAAATATGATAAACACCAACTTAATAAGTTGCATGTCAAAAATCCTTCCTGATGAGGAAAAGGGTGTTGGTGAGGGGGACAGATTGGGGAGAGCCCAGAGCCTCAGGCTGGGGAAGAACCCCTTTACTAATGTTAGATAATTTGGAGCCAGGAGACATAAATGGGGGATTGTGCGTTTCTGGGCTGTAACCCCCCCCCATCTCCATCTCTCTATAAAAAGTGAGTTGGGATAATTGCTGGAAAACAGCCTGCATGTACTTGGGGAAAGAAACTTTTCATGACATAATGGTTTTGGATCCAGTCCCGCTAAGCTGGTGCCCTGTGGCTGTTTTTCCATCATGGTATTTCACAATCTGTGATCTCTTTGGAGAAAGAGGGAAACTTAGGCATGGGGCCTGCAGGGGGAGACGGATGAGAACAGCTCTCTGTTCTCCTTTCAGTATGTGGGATGTAGTGTTGGTTCTCCCTGGATCCAGGAGGTCTGTGGCTTGGCCCCACTGACTTTAGCAGTCCTGGGCTCTGGGCAAGTTAGTTCTGGATAATATAAGAACAAAGTACATTCCAGAAGACAACTTCAATAGTCTAAGTAAACAGTAGCACTATACACTGTATAGCAGAGTGAAAAATTCCAGTTAGGATTGTATTCTCCTCACAGTTGGTTAGCCCTAAGATTTGGGGCAATAAGAAGATATGGAAGATAAACCAAGGAGTCTTTTGTATGACCTGTGGAGGCCCAAAGGGTGAAACTCACGTATTCTGGGCCGGGGAACCTAGATGAAAGTCAGAGATGTCTCCAAGTGGTTGACTCACACTAATTAGGAAAGAGGGGAGAGAGGGACCATTGAGAGTCCATGAATAGAAGAGTTAGCCAGCCTGCAAAAGGCAAGGAGGCAGAGGAGACCTGTGCTTGCGTACGTAGAAGAAAAACAACAGCTCATTGTGTTTCACTAGGGCCTTCTCCTCAACAAAGCACACCGCGCATTGCCTCATCCACCAGAGACTCTGAGCTAAGTAGGGCGGATGCTATGAGCTGCAGTTCACAGAAGAGCAATTCAAGGTTCACAGAAGTTAACTGGTCTTCCACAGCCTTACAGTAAACAAGCAACATCTCTCCTGCTTTCATGTTGGTGGGATTGCCAAGTGTTCAAAGAACACGATAGTACCCGTCGGTGTTGAAGGGCTGCCCTGCCTCAGTGGCCTGGTTCTTTCAGGCCGAAGCTCCATTTCCAGTAGAGCACCACCAGAAAGCAAAACGGAGGTTAGGAAAGCGTGACGTTCACGAGTCTTTAGCCCGTTGTGATGCCGTAATTTTCATGCCGTGTTGTTGTAGCAGGATCTTCCAGAGACACAAACATGGATATGCATCTCAGCGTCCTGACTCCGTACTATCCCGTCTCTCAGGGGAGCAGAGACAAATCCTGTGTCGTGTCCTGCTCTTTGGCCAGCGTGTATCACATAGCTGCTGTTACGGACACACCCTCCCAAGTTCAGTTCTTTGGTTCTGTTGGAAAGTTTTCTTGCCTTTCTGGGTCACACACTTAGTCTTCCTTTAGGTATAATGTGAGTGCTCCATAAGATGCAAAGTGCCACCTTAAAACTGTGTATTTTTACTAGTCTGTGTGTAGTTGGAAGTAGCAGTAATTGCAGATTGCTAATAGAAAATTTGGTGGGATCCATTGGAAAAGGTTCCATTCATTTTGGAGCAACCAATTAGACGTCAGTAGCCCGAAGACATGGACATCGGTGACTTTTGGGCAGGGGCAGGTGAATGTTTTAGGTTACAGGGCTGGAGTCTGCTGGTGGTGTGGATCGACTGTCTGACATCTACAAGGAGGTTTTCTGTATCTCTCTACGCTCTCTGAGTCTGAACCACATGATGTTATGCTAAAGCCTACATCCATCCTACTGCTTGGGGGTTATTGATGCACACGGAGGTCCTCATGTTGGTGGGGGATGGAATTTAGACAGGTTACTGGCAGTGAGGCCTAAAAGGGGCACACCCTGCTCATGTTGAGCTTCTGCTCTCTCTTTCCCCCCTGTCTTCAGCAGTACAACGCTGTGAAGCACCCACAGCGTTGTCCAGTCAGTCTGGTGGTTTCCAATATAATCCCAGGAACGAACTAGACCATTACAAGTACAGCTTCCCAAGTTCTTGGAGATTCGGGGGGCTCTAGGTTGGATCTAGGAAGTCAAGGGCAAGTCAGATGCAGGCACTACTGTATGATCACATTCATGTGCAACCTAAGGAGGCCGGTCTCTGAGAACTTGAGAGTGGAATGGTGCTCATCTTTCTATCTATTTTTTTTCTTAGCTTCACCTTTGTTTTCTCTCTCCTAAGCCTTCAAAGATGTGTTGTTGCTGCTGCTGCTGTTGTCACTGTTGTAGTTGCTAACCCTTCATGTTACTCCAGGACTGCTGTTGTAAGCACATGCCTCTTCCCAAATACAGTTCCCTCCTCAGTTTTGTGTTAAAACCCCCTTCTCATTGTCCCCAGCATCCTATGCTGCTCCTGCCCTGTGTGGATGCTGACTTTGTGCATATCAACTTCTAGCATCCCATATGGGGAGCTTCCCACAGGGACTCCATTCACACTACTTTGGGCTGTGACAGGCAATCTCCTCTACACATCACCTCTCCTCAGCCATGGGCATCAGTGTGTGGACCTGTACATCTTGCCAGTAAGGGGATGCATGTGGAGGGACCAGACTCTGTTTTGTGGTCTTCTAGCATCAGAGAGGGGAGAGCACTCAGAGTTGGGATTCAGACTGCACTTGAGATGGACCCAGACTGTCTGGAGATGGTTAGATGGTTCCAGAGCAAGGGGACCCACAGGCCATGGAAACAAGAGCACTGGTGTTTCCTCAGTGCCCTGCAGAAATGGGTAACACTCATCTTCGAGTGGAGTCCCCCAGCTGTCTAGGCAGAGAGGAATCTCCACAGAGGTAACCCCGAGGCTGTAGAAAGTCAAATGGCACGGCACTTAGAAGCAAGAAAAGTTGTAGGTAAGGGGCAGGGATGTGCTTGACCTTTGGATCTGCAGGATAGCTGTCTAGATTTCTAGAGCACGACAGTAGGAGTAATCTCTTTCTCAGAGCTTTGACGTTAACATGAGGAAACCACGGGGACCAACTAGCCACTGATGGAACTTTGTCACTGAGGACAAAGGGCAATTTGGGTATTGGGTTTATTTATCTAAGAGGCCTTCTTGTAGAGTATGCTCTAGTTAGTTTGTGATTTCCAATGAAGGCATAGATGTGGGCCCACAGGAATGATGTGGGGGGGCTCATTATTCTTGTTCCGACCCTCCCCATCCACTTCCTATGAACCTGATAATCTTCGCCCCACAAAAGAAGGCAGAACTCAGAAAGACGCCTTGAGATCTTTGCTCTTCCCAGCTGAGGGTCTGGAGAGAGATGCTGCCTCCTTCCTTCTTCCTCTGGTCCTGGCTTATTTCTACAGCATGAGTTGTGGAGGCCAGAAGGAGGGAGCAAGTGTTTGTACACTACCCAGGTGACCCGAGGAAAGAGGCAATGCATTTGTGAAACTCTGCAGAGGATCCTGCCACACAGTTGTATACTCCTATTCATGCCCTGAACCCGGAGGCTTCGCTTGCTTGCCAAGTGTCACTGACACACACCAGAGAGTACCAGGAGGGGCATGTTACGGCAGTGTGGTGGACTGAGGCCAAATGCCTCTGGGTTACAATGCAATAGATGATGGAAGACCAATTAATTTTTTTTACAGTGGGAGAAATAGCTAAAAGATTAACAAGCATTAATTATTTATTGAATTGCTGCCTGTGCAAATTTTTTTTTTCAAAAAAGAGGAAGAAAAAAATGCTTTAACTGAAGGAATTAATCTTTTCAGTAATGTCAGCTCTGGGTTGCTATCCGCCTTTGCTTGGAGGTCATGTCCCCCATCTCTAGGCGAAAGGTTGAGATCACTTAGCAAGCCCAGTATAACTTTCCAGTCTTTTCCAGTAAGCTCGTGAGAAATCTACAGGGTTTCACTGTCTGTCTTTCGAGCTTTTTCAGCTCCACCCCAGTTCCAGGCTTTCAGTCATCCGAGGGGAGTCCGGGCAGCTGGCAAAGCTGGGCATGCAAGTGGGCTCAGAGCAGTAGAAAAGGCATGTGAGGGGCTCCTCTCTGGACCTGTCAGTGGGAACCCATCCTGGGAGAAGCTGTAAAGAAGTGGTTATACTCTTCCCCATCTGCTCACCCCCTGGCTCCCTGGCCCTGCCCCTCCAACCACATTTCAGGGGCGATCACCTGGACCTGACCGGGCTCTTCACAAATCCTCTTCTTTTGCAAGGAGCCACTGAGATATGCGTAGCCTGACTGTGTGCTGTGCTAGGATTCTGTTCTCCGGGGTTTATGGAAAAGGTGGTGGCGGGAGGATCTCCTCACAGGTGTCCCCATCTGTCAATGTTCTCCCCATCTCTCCTGCAAGTGCCAAACCCTTTCTCCACAATGCCTCTTGAACCTCCTCTCCCTACTCTAGCCCCAGTGCGGTGTCCTCCTGAAGCTCCCCCTTTTCCATCTTGAGCTTTGCCTACAGGTTCCTCTTGGCCTCCTGCCTCCAAACCTCTCTTCTGAAATCCTCACTCCGCTCCACTGCTAAAGGAAATCTTTTAGAAAAAGAGCCAGGGGATCATGTACCCCACTTAAAGGCCACCGACCCACACTTGTCACTCCAAATCTAACTCTTGGTTGATTCTTAACCAGCCAGTCGGCCAGTCCTTCTATTCTCTCCTTTCCCCTGGCTCTTACGCTGGCTCCAGCTGTATCAACACTGCTGACCCTTGCCCTCTAGAGCATCAGCTTTGCTTCTTTCCAGTATGGACATTTTGTGTCTTTTCAGATGTGTGGCACTCTGCCTGGAGATTCTGCAAACTCTCTCCTGGAGGAGCCTTCCCTGACTAGCCAAGACATAGCTAAGGCTATTTTATTCCATACCCCAGTGAAGCATTTCTACAGCAGATTTCACTGTCTCGTAATAATTGCTATATCTCACTAAGTTGGCCTTGAGCTTCACACAGCAAGAGACGACATTTCATTTAGTTTGGTATCCCCAGCCCCTAAATGGGGTCTGAGATTCATTTATTTGCTTTTCTGCTACTTCCTTCTTGTTGCTATTCACTCTTAAGTCCAGCCTCTTTTAACCACCAATGAATATTAGGGTATCCCATGTGCCTCTTCAAGAGGGTGTGGTGGGAGTCTG
Source organism: Micromys minutus (assembly GCF_963924665.1). NCBI lineage: Eukaryota > Metazoa > Chordata > Mammalia > Rodentia > Muridae > Micromys > Micromys minutus. Next base: position 26,535,435 of record NC_137985.1, read on the forward strand.
GCTGGCAGGCAGCAGGAGAGGTGTGGGAGGGTGTAGGCAGGGGCGGGAGCTGGCACTGCCCTGCACACCTGCAGAGCGCTGAGCCAGGCCCAGTGACAGCCTTACTCACTCATCCAGCAGAGGAAAGAGCCCGAGGGTTAGTCAGACTAGGAGCTTCTGTAGTTGGCCACTCTGAATCTCCTGAGGCAGAGAGGATTCAGTGCAGAGAGGCTGGAAGACCTGGGCTCTAGCTGCAGCATTCTGAGACTTTCCAGTGTCATTGACCCTACGGCATTAAAGGAGCAATGTTATCCTTGGAGTTCCTCAAGGGTCTGGTCTTGGAAGGCGAGCTTCCAGTAACTGCTAACAGTTGGGACAGTAACAGCTGGGATGTGTAACAAATAGGCCTTGACAAAGTCTAGATGCTGGACGTTGGATCAGGCTTTCCAGGGGCAATGGCATCAGTGGGACTTCATGTCCTTCTAAGTCCGTGTTCAAATTCCCCACAGGAGTCCATGCCAGTTCTAAACCCAACTATCCTGCAGCAATCCCTCTAGCCACAAGGGGACCCAGTTGACAGGTTCCGGGCCCAGCATTTCCAAGTGTGTGAGTTGTCTTGGGGTCTTGAGCTGCCAACATTGCCACATAGGCTAAGGCTGGTCTAGAGGGTACGATGCCTGGACACTCGGCAGAGAGACGTGAGAAGTGAGCAGTTCAAGTGGGCATGTGTTCTGTTAGTGAAACACTCACGATGTCCTAAACCCACAACTTGCTGAGCTGACCTTGCAGGGCCCTGAGTGACTCTGCTCTGAGGGTCCCTCTCTCCCCCGGGGTTCCAGGGATCCATTCACTGCTCAGGGTAGCCATGTCCTCTCTCTAAGACCCCTTGGCAAATTACCCAAAGCAGCTTCCCTGCTTTTGCTACTGAGTAGCTACAAAGCACTTCTGCTCTGCCTGTGTCTGTCCTGTGTGTCAAGTGACAGGAGGGACTTACCCGGAAGTTAATATTTGCCTTCATCACAGGGGGTTGGAAGTCTTGGCTGAGACCTTCGGCACTCCCTGTTCTGCGACCTTTCTGTGGACTATGGTTGTCACCACGTAGGCAACCCAGTGGAAGCAATGGCCATTTCACAGGACTTTGTGACAGGCAGCTGAGCAGGCAGCAGAAACAGCAGCAAGGTGGAGGTAGGGAAAGGGCTGAGAACTGAGGGGATGGAGATAGAAATGCCCCCCAGTGGAAGGAAACCCTGGCCTCCTTCTATGCCAGGTGGCCTCTATCCCATGGATGAACACACATTTTTTGTTCATTCCTTCTTTGGACTTGGTAATGGGTGGACAGTTCACAAACTATGAGAGTGTTGCTTAATATTGCTCAGGGGATGGTCTGGTGACCCCTCAGGCTGAACAGCTCAGCTTTCTCTTCCTCAGCTAAATCAGCATGCCAGGAGCACGTGGTTCCTTTCTGAGCAGCTCCTGGCAGGAAGTGGCTCCTCACTGAGCAGCAAGATGTTTCTAGAACTCCCTAGGCAGGGTGAGGGAAAGGAAGCTACCTTTGTCTCTTCTATAGACGCCTGAGATACCGGGATCCACAGCGCTGCCCTGTGAGGACCATCAGCACAAGTGCTCCAAGCACATGGGGAAGGGGCGGTGGTTCTTAAGGATTTGGAAGGGCCCCAGGTTTCCTGTTACAATGGGAATGTGGTCTTGGCCTTAGGGAAACTTAGTTCTTTCATGTGTGATGTGGGAAAGTTAGCAACATTCCACAAGAAATGCTGTGAACCCAGAAGGGGAAAATGCACAGAAGCGTCTCAAGAGCCACCGTGCTCACAGGAGCTGGAAGGCAGCACTGCAGAGCGCCAGGGAAGGCAGAAGGAACAGGGTGGGGAGGGGACCACAGCTCTGCCACAGGTTCCCTCTTGCTGCCCATTCCTAGCATCTCCTTCCAGTGTCCTCAGCACAGGCCAGTGTGTGTCCTAAGTAGATTCCTGCCCCATACTCTAAGACTCGTGCATTGCAGGTGCAGTCCTTCATCTTGTCAAACGTATCTCCAGGTATTTGTTCTTACAATAAACAGTTGTTGACTGCTCTGCAGAAGGAAACCTGGTGTCACAGGAAGAATGTGAAGTTGAATCTTTTGTTTGTTCTGAACGACTCACTCGGCCTGAGGCCAGTCCCTTGCCTTCTTAGGCTTTGCTTTTCTACAATAGCTAAGGAGATTATAGGGTCGTCTTATAGGGTAGTCGGAGAATGAAGGGGTGGTAATGGACTCAAAAACTCAAAGCTTGGGTAAACTTAGCTCTCGGCTCTGCCTGCTGGCTGCCAATCAGATAACCCCATAAAATATCAACGGGCAATGAGCTGACAGGGGACTTCTGTCTTGCCCAACCAGACAACCCACATGATTTAAATCCTGGGGACCACCACAAATCCCGGCCTGGAACTAGCTTCTTGCTCATTATGACCGAGCCACCAAAGAAAACGAGAGGGAGGCGCTCCGGGTACAGCGAGGCCACCTGGACGAGGGAAGCTAGGGTTAGATGTGGTAAAATATTACATCACTTTCTGTAACCAAGGTCCTGGAGCGGGGTTTAGATTTTAAACAACCTGTGTCTGGGATTAATTTTGAAGGCAGATGTGTCACTAGGTGTCCTTGGTGTCAAGCCTCTGGAGGGAAACTAGACAGGCAGGCAGAAATGCAGCCCACGCACAGTTTAAAGAGGCTTCCCTGCTGAGTATGCACACCTGCAATTCCAGCACTCTGAGGCTCTGGCAGGAGGATCACAAGTTTTTGAGATCTATAACGCTGAGCTATAGAGTGATGCCCAGAAAACAGAGACTCACAGCTCACGCCCCGCCCCCCAAAAGATGATCTTTTAATCTTGAATTCAGCAAACGCCTGGTCTCCTCTTGGTGCTGCAGACACAGATGAGAATAATCAGAATCCTCGTCCTTTCAGAGCCAAGAAAGCACAAGAGGCAGATAAGGCAGAAACCCCATAGAGTAGAGAAGTAGAGACTGCTAGCCAGCAGAAAATACCCAGAGAAAAAAGCTACCACATGGTAGCTGTCTTTAGACACACCAGAAGAGGGCATCAGATCTCACTACAGATGGTTGTGAGCCACCATGTGGTTGCTGGGATTTGAACCCAGGACCTCTGGAAGAGCAGTTGGTGCTCTTAACCACTGAGCCATCTCTCCAGCCCTAGAAGTGACATTTAATCAAGACTTGAAGAAGGAGAGAAACTGCAGGGTGCGAGGTCAGGACCGAGAGATGGATGTATTAGTCAGGTCTCTGTTACCACAATCAAATTTTGGAAGCAGAACACTTTAAAAAGCAAAGAGGTTTAGTTAGATTACTGTTCTGGTGGCTCAAAGGCAGGATGACAGCCACACAGCTCTCGTGAAGGATGACTTCGGGGCTGACAAAGCCACACAAGTGGGAGCTACCATATTTCTACATTCCTAAAAGTTGTTCCCTTAGTACCGTTGTTCTGACGAGAACTAACTCAGGGTCCTTAAAGAACTACGTCAGTCCCTCCAAGTGCAGCCCCTTCATGACTTCCTGGCTCACTTCTTACAGGTGCCACCAGCTCTGAATGTCATCCCAGCGGGGACCAAGCTTTCAACACATAAACACCTGGAGGAAAAGACCTTCATTCAAAGCCTAGGAATGGAGTTTGCCTGGTGTGTTCGGTGGCCCATGATCAGGGACTCCTTGCTGTCCAAGGGCTGAGGTGGAGGAGGCAAGGGGAGAAGGAAGAAGGGAGGCCAGATGGCTCTGGGGTAGAAGGCAGATCCTGTGGGTCTTTGGGAGGCTTTCCCTCCGGGAGCAAAGGGGACCCACTAAATGTGTCTGAAGGAGGGATATGATGTTTCAGGAGAATACGTTCCATATACTTTAGGCTAAATCAGTTCACCTCCTCAAGCTGCTCTTACCACAGGGGCCAGATAAGATGGCTGGCTTGGTAACTTTTAAACCCCATGGTGTTAGGTAGACATCGGTTTCCCTGTTTATCACAGAGTCACCATGTTCTCTGGTAACACATCTTATCCCCTGCTCTTTGTGTTCTCCAGAGGCAAAGCTAGGAGATCCCCACGGGCATCTGGAGGTGGGAATCATCGTCACTGCGAGAGATGGCCACACCCGCAGAGAGCTGAGAGCAACTCCTTCCAAAGAAATCAGTTCTCCTGTCTGGAATAATCTGCAGTGCGATTTCCCATGGCGGCATGAGCCCAAGGCCTACCCCCAGCACCCCCTTCTGGGTTGGTAGGATTAGGATCAGGGGAGGAAGCAAGTGACAGGCCTGAACTGGTCCCTTGTGGGTGGGAGGAGCAAAGTAAGATGCAGGCGCAGCATCAGGGTGGCCTGGAGAGGAAGGTTTATGGTTCCAGAACGGAACCCATTTGTTAGGAGGTGTCAGGCAGGCAGTTCCATTAGGAAAGTGACGCAAGTGGGCACTGCAGTCTTTTCATGCTGGCGTCCCGAAGGAGGGAGGAATGGCTGCCCCTTTCCCAGGAGACTCAGAACAGCATAGAAGAGAGAACAGGACACGCTGGGCTATGCTCGATCCTGCCTAGAATGGATCAAGCCATTGCTGCCTTCAGTTTGGTGCACTGCCCAAACCACTCCACTCCTCCTTCAGCCAGCAAGTGGGTCCTCATTAGACAGGGTTCTGGAGCCGGAAATGTCCCTTGCATTGTTGCTATCCAGACTGCAGGAGCCAGAGTTTCTGCAACAGAAGTTGAGGTTTCTGCAAGTGCCATTTTTTTTTTTTTTTTTTTTTTAGTTAAAAGTTATGTGGAATCAAAGTCATTCTTTAAACAGAAGTGTGAATTAATGAATTTTGACAAATTCAGAGAGTGGGATCTACACAACCATGTTGTGGGGCAGAGCTGGGTAATGGGTACAGTCAGCACAGGAGCAAGACTCAGCCATTTCAACCCCTCCCCTACAAAGTTGCCTGATGGCCTTCTGCATACAATTCCCTTTCTTTTTCTTTTTATATGGATATATTTTATTTACATTTCAAATGCTGTCCCCTTTCTCAGTTTTCCCTCTATACCCCCTATCCCATACCCTCTTCCTCTCCTTCTATAAGGGTGTTCATCTATCAACCCAACCCCTCCCCCCTCCCCGCTCTGACATTCTACTACACCAAAGCATTGAGCCTTGGCAGGACCAAGGGCTTCTTCTCCCATTGATGCCCAACAAGGCCATCCTCTGCTACATGTGCAGCTGGAGCCATGGGACCGTCCATGTGTACTCTTTGGATGGTAGTTTAGTTCCTGGGAGCTCTGGTTGGTTGGTATTGTTGTTCTCATGGGGTTGCAAACCCCTTCAACTCCTTTAATTCTTTCTCTAACTCCTCCTTTAAGGACCCTGTTCTCAGTTCAGTTGGCTGCAAGCATGCACCTCTGTGTTTGTCATGCTTTGGCAGGAGACAGCTATATCAGGCTCCTGTCAGCATGTACTTCTTGGCATCAGCAGTATTGTCTGGGTTTGTTGGCTGTATATGGGCTGGATCCCCAGGTGGGGCAGTCCCTGGATGGTCTTTCCTTCAGTCTTTGCTCCAAACTTTTGTCTCCAGATTTCTTCCTGAGAATATTTTTGTTTCCCCTTCCAAGAAGGACTGAAGCATGAGCACTTTGGTACTTCTTGAGCTTTATGTGGTCTATGAATTGTATCTTCAGTATTCTGAGCTTATGGGGTAATATCCATATTCACTTCTCAGAGAGTGCATACCATGGGTGGAGGTTTTTTTTTTTTTTTTTTTTTTTTTTTTTTTTTTTTTTTTTTGTGATTGGATTACCTCATTCAGGATATTTTCTAGATCCATCCAATTCCATAAGAATTTCATGAACTCATTGCTTTTGATAGCTGAGTAGTACTCCATTGTGTAAAAAATTTTTTTTGTATCTATTCCTCTGTTGAAAGACATCTGGGTTCTTTTCAGCTTCTGGCTATTACAAACAAAGCTGCCATAAACATAGTGGAGCATGTGTCCTTGTTGTATGTTGGAGCTTCTTTTGGTTATATGCCCAGGAGTAGGTTAGCTGGGTCCTCAGGTAGTATTATGTCCAATTTTCTGAGGAACTGCAAGAATGATTTCCAGAGTGGTGTACCAGCTTGCAATCCCACCAACAATGGAGGAGTGTTCTTCTTTATCCATATCCCCACCAGCATCTGCTGTCACCTGTGTTTTTGATCTTAGCCATTGTGATTGGTGTGAGGTGGAATCTCAGGGTTGTTTTGATTTGCATTTCCCTGAGGACTAGGGATGTCCAGCATTTCTTTAAGTGTTTCTCAGTCATTGATATTCCTCAGTTGAGAAATTTTTGTTTAGCTCTTTCCCCCATTTGTAATAGGATTATTTGATTCTCTGGAGTCTATCTTCTTGAGTTCTTTGTATATATTGGATTATTAGCCCTCCATCAAATGTAAGATTGACAAAGATCTTTTCTCATTCTGTTGGTTGCCCTTTTGCTTTAATGATGGTATCCTTTGCCTTTCAGAAGCTTTACAATTTTATGAGATCCCATTTGTCAATTCTTGATCTTAGAGCATAAGCCACTGGTGTTCTGTTCAGGAATAATTTCCCTAGAGCCCAGGTGCTCAAGGCTCTTCCCCACTTTCTCTTCCATTAGTTTGAGTGTACCTGGTTTTATGTAGAGGTCTTTGATCCACTTGGAGTTGAGTTTTGTACAGGGCAATAAGAATGAATCAATATGCATTCTTCTATATGCTGATCGCCAGTTGAACCAGCACCATTTGTTGGAAACACTATCTTTTTTCCACTGGATGGTTTTTAGCGCCTTTGTCAAAGATCAAGTGACCATAGATGTGTGGGTTCATTTCTGGATCTTCAATTCTATTCCACTGATCTACCTTCCTTTCTGAGTACCAATACCATGCAGTTTTTATCACTATTGTTTCGTAATACAGCTTGAGGTCAGGGATGGTGATTCCTCCAGAAGTTGAGAATATTTTTTGCTATCTTGGGTTTTTTGTTATTCCAAATGGATTTGAAAATTGCTCTTTCTAACTCTATGAAGAATTAAGTTGGAATTCTGATGGGGATTGCATTGAATCTATAGATTGCTTTTGGCAAGATAGCCATTTTTACTATATTAATCCTACCAATCCATGAGCATGGGAGATCTTTCCATCTTCTGAAATCTTCAATTTTCTTCTTGAGACACTTGAAGTTCTTGTCATACAGATCTTTCACTTGCTTGGTTAGAGTCACACCAAAGCATTTTATATTATTTGGGACTATTGTAAAGGGTATTACTTCCCTAATTTCTTTATCAGTCTGTCTATTTTTTGAGTAGAAGGCTATTAATTTGTTTTAGTTAATTTTATATTCAGTCAGATTGCTGAAATTGTTTATCAGATGTAGGAGGTCTTTGGTGGAATTTTTGGGGTCACTTAAGTATACTATCATATCATCTGCAAATCGTGATATTTTGACTTCTTCCTTTCTAATTTGTATCCCTTCGACTTCCTTTTGTTGTCTAATTGTTCTCACTAGGATTACTATATTGAATAGGTAGGGAGAGAGTGGGATTGCTTCAAGTTTCTCTCCATTTAATTTGATGTTGGCTACCAGTTTGCTGTATATTGCTGTATATGTTTAGGTATGGGCCTTGAATTTCTGATCTTTCCAAGACTTTTAACATGAAGGGGTGTTGAATTTTGTTAAATGCTTTCTCAGCATCTAAAGAGATGGTCATGTGTTTTTTCCCTTTGAGTTTATTTATATAGTGGATTACATTGACGGATTTCCATATATTGAATGGTCTCTGCATCTCTGGAATGTAGCCTACTTAATTGTAATGGATGATTGGTTTAAGGTGTCTTAGTTTTGGTTTTTGATGAGATTTTTGCATCAATATTCATAAAAGAAATTGGTTTGAAGTTTTCTTTCTTTGTTGGGTCTTTGTATAGTTTAGGTATAAGCATAATTGTAGTTTCATAGAAGAAATAGTATTTTTTGTTTCTATTTTGTGGAATAATTTAGAGAGTATTAGTATTAAGTTTTCTATGAAGATCTGATAGACTTCTGCACTAAACCTATCTGGTTCTGGAATTTTTTTGTTTGGAAGACTTTTGATGACTGCTTGTATTTCTTTATGGGTTATGAGACTGGTTAGAGGGTTTATCTGATCCTGATTTAACTTTGGTACCTGGTATATGTCTAGAAAATTATCAATTTTCTCTAGATTTTCAAGTTTTGTTGATTATAGGCTTTGTAGTAGGAATTTTTGATCTCTTGAATTTCCTCAGTTTCTCTTATCATTTTCATTTCTGATTTTGTTATTTTGAAAACTATCTCTGTGCCCTTGGTTAGTCTTACTAAGGGTTCATCTATCTTGTTGATTTTATCAATGAACCAGCTTCTGGTTTTGTTGGTTCTTTGTATCATTCTTTTTGTTTCTACTTGATTGATTTCAGCTCTGAGTTTGATTATTTCCTGCTATTTACTCTTGGGTTCATTTGCTTCTTTTTGTTCTAGAGATTTTAGGTGTGCTATAAAGCTGCTCTCTCCTTTTTTTTTTTTTTTTTTTGAGGCAATCAGAGCTATGAGTTTTAGCACTGCTATCATTGTGTCCCTTAAGTTTGGGTGTGTCATGCCTTCATTTTCATTAAATTCTAAAATGTCTTTAATTTCTTTCTTTCTTTATTCTTTGACCAAGTTATCATTGAGTAGAGTATTGTTCAGCTTGCATGTGTATGTGGACTTTCTGTCGTTTTTGTTGATATTGAAGCCCAGCCTTAGTCTCCATGGCGATCTGATAGGATACATGGAATTATTTCAGTCTTATTGTATCTGTTGAGGCCTGTTTGGTGATTGATTATGTGATCAGTTTTGGAGAAGGTACCATGAGGTGCTGAGAAGAAAGTATATTGTTTTGTTTTAGGATGAAATGTTCTATAAATGTCTGTTAAATCCATTTGGTTCATAACCTCTGATAATTTCACTGTGTCTTTGTTTAGTTTCTGTTTCCATGATCTGTACATTGATGAGAGTGTGGTGATGAAGTCTCCTACTCTTATTGTGTGAGTTGTAATGTGTGCTTTGAGCTTTAGTAAAATTTCTTTTATGAATGTAGGTGCCCTTGCATTTGGAGCATAGATGTTCAGGATTGAGATTTCATCTTGATATATATATTTTTTGATGAGTATGAAGTGTCCTTTCTTATCTTTTTTTATAATTTTTGGTTGAAAATCAATTTTATTCAATATCAGAATGGCTACTCCAGATTGTTTCTTGGGACCATTTGCTTGGAAACTTGCTTTCCAGCCTTTTATTGTAAGGTAATGTCTGTCATTGTCACTGGAGTGTGTTTACTGTATACAGCAAAATGTTGGGTCCTCCTTACATATCCAATCTGTCTTTTTATTGGGGAGTTGAATCCATTGATGTTGAGAGATATTAGAAACCAGTGATTGTTGTTTTCTGTTATTTTTGTTGTTAGAGATGGATTTGTGTTTGTGTGGCTGTCTTCTTTTGGGTTTGTTGAAAGAAGATTACTTTCTTGCTTTTGCTAGGATTTGTTTTTTCTCCTTGTGTTGGAGTTTTCCATTTATTATCCTTTGTAGGGCTAGATTTGAGGAAATATATTGTGTAAATGTTTTCCATGGAATATCTTGGTTTTTCCATTTATGTTAATTGGGACTTTTGCTGGATATAGTAGCCTGGGCTGGCATTTGTGTTCTCTTAGGATCTGTATGACATCTTCTCAGGATCTTCTTGCTTTCATAGTCTCTTTTGAAAAGTATGGTATGATTCTGATAGGTCTGCTTTTATATGTTACTTGACCTTTTCCCCTCACTGCTTTTAATATTTTTCCTTTTTTTTTTTTTTTGTGCATTTGGTGTTTTTACTATTATGTGACAGGAGGAATTTCTTTTCTGGTACAATCTGTTTGGAGTTTTGTAGCCTTTTTTTATGTTTGTGGACATCTCTTAGGTTATGGAATTTTTTTCTATAATTTTGTTGAAGATATTTACTGGTCCTTTAAGTTGGGGATCTTTGTTCTCTTCTATACCTATTATCCTCTGGTTTGATCATTTCATTGTTTCCTGGATTTCTTACATGTTTTGGGTTAGGAGCTTTTTGCATTTTGCATTTTCTTTGACTGTTGTGTCAATGTTTTCTATAGTATCTTTTGCCCCCAAGTTTCTCTCTTCAATTTCTTGTATTCCATTGGTGATGCTTGTATCTATGGCTCCTGGTCTCTTTCCTAGGTTTTCTATCTCCAGAGTTGTCTCTCTTTGTGATTTCTTTATTGCTTCTATTTCCATTTTTAGATCTTAGATGGTTTTGTTCAATTTCTTCACCTATTTTGTTGAATTTTGTGTTTCCTTTTTTTTTTTTTTTTTTTTTTTTTTACCCATTTACCTGTGTTGTCCTGTATTTTTTAAGGGAGTTATTTATGACCTCCTTAAAGTCCTCTTACATCATCATGAGTTGTGTTTTTAAATCAGAATCTTGCTTTTCCAGTGCGTTGGGGTATCCAGGACTTGCTGTTTTGGGAGAACTGGGTTCTGATGATGTCAAATGGCCTCAGTTTCTGTTGTTTAGATTCTTGGTCTTGCTTCTCACCATCTGCTTATCTCTGGTGTTAGCTGGTTTTGCTGATTTTGACAGTGGCTTAACCCTCCTGTAAGCCTGAGTGTCAGTCCTACTGGGGGATCAGCTCTCTTCCATTAGGGTCTAGGTAGAGAGAGCGATGACACATGGTCAGCACAGGGCACAGACAGAAACTGGAAGTATCCCGTCCCAGTCTGTTCCTCGGTTCCTGTGTTCTGAGGGCTTAGGACAGGACCCTCAGAGCAGAAGTGGTGGTCTCACCTGTGCTCTCAGATATGTCAGTGCCCCTGTGAGACTGGCTCTTTCCCAGCGGGGTCTGGGTACAGAGTGCTCTGGCACTGGAACAGCGCTGGGCACAGGCCATACAATTCCCTTCCATCTCAACTTCTTCCAGAGTAGCTTTATTCAGGAATAGTCTACCTTCTCTCTGCATGTCCTCTTGTCTGTGTTTCAGTTGGCATCATGTTTGGGAGCTTACTCAGAATGTTATGACTTTATAATTTCTCTTTTGTTGTGTTGAAGAATCTCTTCTGTCACTGTGGCTTTATATGAACTCATGTTAACTCTGTGTTCAGAAATTTGGGCTACAGGATAAGCACTGTATTGCTTGACCATCATTCCTTTCTACTCCCAAAGCGTTCACCACTCCAAAGAGAAGCCCTGTACTCAGTAAGCTGCAGTTCCCCAATCCCCAGCCTCTGGTTCCTACTAGTCTGTTTTCTTCTATTCCCTTTTCACACACATTCATAGAAATATAGTACTTGTTCATTTGTGTCTGGCTTATTTCCAGCTGTTCACATTGTAGCATATGTCAGAGCTCCATGCTCTTCATCACTGAATAATATTTCCTGGCTTGTATGTAACAGACTTTATTTACCCAGTCACTGCTTGGTAGCCATTCAGATTGTTACTGGCATTTGTTATTGTAAATACTGTTGGTATGAATATTGGCAAAAATCTTTGTATCTTTTCAGTCATTTTAAGTGCAAGAGAAGAATTGCTAGTTCATACAGTAATCCAACGCTTAACTTCGAAGGAATTGCCACTCTGATTTCTGTAGAGGTTGTCCCATTATTTCAGTACTCATGCCCAAGTTCTACTTCCTGTCCTTAACAACATTTCTTTTCTTTTCTTTTTTTAAAAGTAGAGCTAAAGTTTTCTAAGACTTAGTATGGCTTTGATTATATCATAATGACTAATGATGTTAAATATCTTTTCTTCTTGTATCTTATTTGGCAACATGGTTGTTCAGGTCATTTGCTCATCTGTGATGTTTTACTATTGAGTTGTAGGAGTTCTTTATATATTATGGTTATTAATTCCTTATCACATAAGATTTTAGAGTGAAATGATTACCTTTCATTTATTAATGTTCGTTGATGCACAAAATGTTTTAGTCTTGAGAGAGTTAATTTTGCTATTTTTTCTTGTTTCATCTATGTTTTTAGTATCATACCTAAGACATTTTTGCAAAATCCAGTGGTACAGAGTTTTCCTCGTAAAAGTTTTCTAGTTTTAGCTCTTTTGGTTAGCTCTATCCATTTTGAATTCATTTGTATGTGTTGTCAGGAAGAGATTCAATTTCATTATTTTTGTGATGTCCAATTTTTCTAGCACCATTTGTTGCAAAGAACTCCATCTTTTTCAGGGTTGGAGAGTTGGATTGGTGGTTAAAAGCACTTCCTGTTCTTTCAGAGGATCTGGGCTCAGGTTCAATTCTCAGCACCCACATGGCAGCTCACACCTGTCTGTACTTCAGTTCCAGGTTATCCAACACCCTCACATAAACATACATACAGGCAAAACACCATTGTACATAAAATTAAAAATAAAAAATATTGATTAAAATAACTAGTCTTCTTCACTGAATGGCCCTGGTACTCTGGTTTTCCATTGTTCTATATGTATATATAGCTTTATGTCAGCATCATATTTTTGTTCTAATCTTGAGTTAAAATTAGAAAAGTGAGACTAAAACTTACTTACAGATTTGTTTTTTTCCCCTCCTCTTCCTCTTCCTCCTCCTCCTTCTTTTTCTAGATGGCATTGACAATTAGGGCTCCCTTCAGATTACATTTCAATTAATGTTTTAGTTTTTTTTTTCTTTTTTTAAACAGGACTTGAGCTTACTTCATAGTCTAGGAGAGCCTCAAGCTCATGATTTTCCTTCATCACCTTAGTAATGCTGGGGTTTCGGACACAAATCACCTGCCTGGGATGGATTTTGTATTTCTGCAAACATGTCGTTAGGATAGGAATCACACTAACTCTACATCACTTTGGGTAGGACTGACATGTGAACATTCCATTCCGTGAACACTGTATGCATTAGTCAGACCTTTCACTGCCTTGATGAAGTACCTATCAGAACAACTTAAGAGAGGAATTATTTATGTTTAGCTCAAAGCATCAGAGAGCTTGGGTCGTCGTAGTTGGAAAGGTGGTATGCCACAGCAGAGAGGGGGGAGGAGAGAGAGAAGAGAGAGAGAGAGAGAGAGAGAGAGAGAGAGAGAGAGAGAGAGAGAGAGAGAGAGAGAAGGAGAGAGAGAGAAGGAGAGATTTCTTTTTCTTTTTCACTCCCCAGGCCTTCATGTTACCCATGTTCAGGCTTTGTTGCCCTTTCTTCTTAGTTAATCCTCTCTGTAAACCCCCTCTCAGACACACCCAGAGATGTGCATTCCTGATCTCTCAGGCATCTTTCAATCCAATCAACCGACAAGGTAAACCTCTGTTCTGATGGCCTCTACTTGATCATGTCGAGTCCTTCAGTGATGCTTTATAGATTCGGGCACAGACAGCAAGTCTTTTGCTTTCTTGGCTAGGCTTAGTCCTCAGAATTTTACTCTTGCAAATGGAGACTTCTTCCCTAATCTCATTTCAGATTATTTATAATATATATACATACATTATAAATCCCTTCATATACATACATACACACACACACACACACACACACACACACACACACACACATAGAATTATATATAACAACTTCATACTGAATATAATGGTTTTGGTCACTTTTCTACCCCCAGTATTCTCTTGTCTTTCCCTTTCCTCTCACGCCATTCTTTTTCCCAACAGCTCCCCTCCAACTTTATGTCTGTTTTAATCCACTTTCCTGTGACACACTGAGTTTAACTGTAGCTGCATGGACATGGGTGGCCGAGAAGTGGCAATGACACCAAAGAAAACCACACTGTCCTGCCCTTGGTAACCATGGGGAGGGGTGGGGTTTCAGGAGCCCCTGCTCTATCCATGATGGAAGGTTAATGAGCCCCATCTTGTTCAGGTCACCACAGCTGCTGTGAGATCGTGAGTGTTACACTGACAGGCTCGGGGCTGAGCACTGACAGTCATTTGTTTTGGACAGTTGGATCAGTTATAAATCCCTTCATTAACCATTGTTCACTGCAAACAGAACGACCTTTGACCAAGTCTGAGAGCAGCGCTACTCTATAGGTATAAAATGTAAATATTCAGAAGATAGTTTGACACTATGTCCTATCACCAAGGTAACAGACACCCTTAAACTTGTTTTTATGTGTTAATATTTGTAACCTGCAATTATGCCACAGTTATTAGCTTTATCAGATTTTTCTCTCTCTTTTGTTTGGAGAGCTATGATTTTCTAAATACGAGATTCTGTTAGCTATGAATAGGAAAAAGTGGAAAAATGGCTCTGTCAGAAAGTCCTTTTGAACTTGTTTGTTTTTTTTTTATTTGTCTTGTCTAATTGTCTGTCCAGAACTTTGAATACTGTATAGAATTAAAATGGCAAAATTTACCCTCTCAGTCTTAATCCAGATCTTAGAAGGAAAATGTTCTATTTCAGCACTGAATGGCATTTTCAAAGTTTATTTATTTATTTATTTATTTATTTATTTATTTATTTATTTATTTAAGTACATTGTAGCTGTCATCAGATACACCAGAAGAGGGCATTGGATCCCATTAAAGGTGGTTGTGATCCACCATGTGGGTGCTGGGAACTGAACTCAGGACCTCTGGAAGAGCAGTCAGTGCTCTTAGCTGCTAAACCATCTCTCTAGCCCCTTGAGTAGTATCTTAACTTCAGGTTTTTATATGTATTCTGAATTATAATGGATTGTTTTCCTATTCTTAGTTTGTTGAGTGTATTTTTTTTTCTCCTGATAAGGGGACATTGAGTTTTGTCAAATGCCTTTCCTGTATCCTTCAAGACAATCATGTATTTCCATCTCTCATCTACTGTGACACTGTATACTGATGAATTCTTACACATCTAACCTGTCTTATGCTGGGAAGGAGCTCCCAGCCATGGTGTGCAAGTCTAACATGCTGAAGAATCTGCCACGATAGTGCATTTGTTGAAAACTTTAGCCTCCATGTTATAACAGATACTCTTGGTAAGACATATTGGCCTAAAGCTTTTATTTGTAGTATCTTTGGCTTTAATGTTAGAGCAATGCTGGTTTTAGAATGAGTTATGAATTCTCAGTTTTCGAAAGAGTTGAGAATTCTTTTTAGCTCTTCAGCATTTGGCAGGGCTTATTATCAAGCCCTGTAGCTTTTGGTGTGTTGTGTTTCTGTTTCCATTAGTTATGAGCTATTTTCTAACTTCCCAGTGAGTTTTTTCTTTTTCTTGTTGATCCTTCTATTTTTTTTTTTTCAAATTTCATTTTGTTGTGATCAGAAAGACGGTTTGTATGAGTTCAACTCCTCTCCTCCTCTCTCATTTCTTCTTCTTCCCCCTCCTCCCTCTGCTTCCCCTTCTTCCCCTCCTCACGAGTCCTCTTACAGGGTTCCATGGTGTAACCCTGCTTGGCACTGAACTTGCTCTGTTGACCAGGGTAGCCTTGAACTCACAGACTTCAGCCTGCTTCTGCCTCCCGAGTGCTGGGATTAAAGGTGTGCACCACCATACCCAGCTTCAGCCCTTTAAATACATATTACTACTTGTTTTGTGGCCTAAATATAATCTACCTTGGAAAATAGTCTTCATGTACTTGAGGAAATGATGCACTTTGCACTGAGTACCGTTCAGCCTGTGTCTGTTGGACTAAGGGGTGTGTGGTATTGTCTTCTATAGATTCTATAGAATATAGGTTCTATTCCTTCTTGGGAGTGTGGGCAGCAAACCTTCCAACTGTGTTTACAGTTTTATGTTTCTCTCTTTGATTCTGCTTTTTCTTTTGGTACATATATGTTCATAAGTATTATATCTTCACAAATTAGTTTCATCAAGAGATTTTGTTTTGATTTAAGTTTTATTTTGTTTAGTGTTTGTAGTCTCTCTTTGGGTTATAGTTTATATGCAATAATTTTTCTTCTTTTTTTTTCAAACCTATTTATATATTTAAACTGTCTTACAGATAGTATATAGTTGATTTACTGAAGGAGATCATTCTGCCAATTTATGCTATTAATATACTTACATTTGAGTAATGATTTAAAAAGAACTCATCTCTGACATCCAGGTATGTTTTCTGTATGTCTTAAGTGGCCCTCAACCAATTCATTAATGCCCTAGTTTTAGTATTTAGAGGTGATGCTCTTCTAGAGTAAATCAAATCAATTTCTCTTTCTGAAATATTTTGTGATTATTTTTTGAGCGCTACTATGAACATCTTTGACTTATTACAATCTAGTTAAAAACACACTGATGTAATGCCACAGTATATACATTGTCACCTGTCATGATGGCATCTGTCACCATGAGTTATATTGCTATTGTTATATTTTATATATCTGTGTGTCTTATGCCAGTTAACATAGACTTATGACTGTTGCTTTATGTGTTTAACTTTTCAGTATTTCATACCTAGATTGAGAAGCTACAACGCTGACTTCCATGGTTATTTATGTTGTCACCATTGGAAGCCTCCTGGTTTTCTACCCATGTGACTGTCAGATGGACTTTCATTGGGGCCCACGGACTTTCCAGGTCAACTGGTTGTTCATCGGGGAGGTCTGAATTTCCCCTCTGTTCTAAAAGGTCTTGGGAGATCCGGAACTCCTGGTTGTGAGTCATTTTGTTTTGTAGTCTTTAAGTATTTTCTTAGTTTTAGGTGATGGTCCCTTCTACCTTGGAACCCCTTCTTCCTATTCTTCTCTAGCTCCCCTTTGTCTGTTTTTGAACAAGCTGTCCCCGCTGGTCTTGTGAAGATTTTTATACATCTGTCTGGCTTGCAGCTCAGAAATCTTCTCGGTCGGGATTTCACAGGCACGATTTCTTCTGATACACTTGCCTTTCTCTCTTCTGGGACTCTCACAACACATCGGCATGATCACAGTCTTCCACAGCTCTTTTGGGCTCTCTCTCTTTTTTTTCTTTTTAATAAAAAGATGTCTTTATTTTAGTTACACAAGTACCCTGTAGCTGTCTTCAGACACACCAGAAGAAGGCATCGGATTGTAGTTGTCTTCTGGCTGCTTACTCAAATCTGCCATGAAATCACTCGAGTGAAATTTATTCCACTGACTGTGATTTCCAGCTTCAGACCTCTGGATCTCTTTCAATAATTTATAGTACTCTACTCCTCATCCGTTTATACATCATTACCCTGCTGTCCCTTAGCTTCCTGTTTATGATTCCTTTACTTCCTTGAACACACTTAGAACACTTAATTTAACATCTTTGACTAATAAGTCAGATGTGAGGATTTTCTTAGAGACAGTTTCTGTCAAATATTATTTTCTGAGAATGGGCCATATTTTTCTACTTCTTGGTATGTTTTGCACATGACTTGGCAATTCTGTAGTAAAAAAAATAAACCCACATGCTTTCTTGAGACTACATTTTGCACACAGCAGGATGATAATTCTGGTGTCTCCTCTGGGATTGCTTTTATAGGTGTCACTGTACAGTCAGATGGTGGATTTTCCTAAACAGTGGCAAACTCCGCATTCCCTGTGTGTGATCATTGTTCCGTGCCATCAACCTGATCCTGACAGAAATTCTCTTAGGTGCCAAAATTCAGCAGCCCCTCCCCTCCATTAGTCACTATGCTGATTATGTGGACTTGCCTTGATAATTTCCATAAGCTATGCTTATATGGAGGAGCAAGTCAACAATGTAGTTATAATTTAAATGCATTAGATAGTGACAAATTTCTTTCTAAAATGTTCTCACAGGCTTAATAAACACCGATAAACTGTGAAGACCCATTTTCTCAGCTGCTCACCAACATCAAGTTTAACCTTTCAATCTTTGCTAATTTAAAATATTAAAATGGATTTTGTTTCAGGTTTATCATTACCTTATTAGTGAGTTTGTCCATGTCCTTCTGCATTTGGAACGCCTTTGGAAGTGTTGTCACTTGCTTCTTTGACCAATTTGGGGATTAAAAAAAAATCTTTTAACCATTTATAAGTAGATAATAGTTTTACTAAAAAGAGCAAAGTTTCTTCAGAATGATTGATTTAAATTAATGTTTTACATCACCTAGGAAAATAAAAAAATTATCTAAGATAAGCATCTAAATACTAAAGTAAAAATACAAAGCTAATATGAAGACATTTGGAAGAATATATTTTTGACACTTGGGTGTATTAAGAACTCCCTGAACAATACTTAAAGCGAAAACTTGGTTTATCTGAATACATTAAAGTGAAATGTCTCTGTTTAATAATGCATGCTATGAAATGTTGACAGAAAGCTGAGAAAATAGAATGGATTTACAATGGGCAGGAAAAAAAATCTGAGGCTTAATCTAATACCATCTAGAACATGAGCAATAAATATGTGAATTCTTAATTGAAAATCAGTAAAAAGCATCTGAGCAGGCAGTACAGGGAAAGGAATTAGGAGCAGTTAATAGGCATGTGGAAAAGTTCTTACTACAATCAATTATCAGGCAAACCGAACAGAAGGAGAAAACCCTTTCTAGTGCACAAGGCACTTTTTCCTGTTCATGCATGACCTCAAGTGATAAAGATTAGAAAAAGTCATATGACTAAACTAACTATGGGCAAAGATGGGGGAGGAATGGGAACCCTTGTCCCCTGCCCCCTCTGACTATAAATATGTGTTGGTACAGATAGTTTTGAAAGCTAGATTTATTGTATCCCTGTATAACATACCTGTGATCAGGCGATTTCATAGCAGAAAAGTTCACACAGCAAATAAGAAGGCATTATGAATGTTTATCATGCTGACTGTGCTGGTATCATAGAGATGGAGTCATCTTAGGAGTTTGTCCTAGGAAATGTGGCGAACATATGTCTGTGTGCTAGGACTGGCTCAGCCTTAACTAAATCAAGGACACTATTGTATTTATTACTAGAGCTAATTTGTCAACCAGTTGGGTGAATATGCATATGATAGTTAGCATTTTCTCATCTTCTTTATCAAAGAGGGTGCAGTTTGCAGCCTTGGCGGCTGTTGGAAGGAAAGCTGGCAACAGTATCTGGCAATTAACTAACTAGTTAATTAATCTGCTTGGCTTCTCAGGTTTTAGGTGATGCCCCTTTTTCTTTTAGGTTTATCACAACATTCCTTGTAAGGTCAATGAACATAAATCAAAAGATAAGTTCTTTTAAAAGATAAGCAGTAAGCAAATAGCCATAGAGTTAGTGATAATGTGCGAATGCAAAAGTCTGCAAGGGGAAGAAACAGGGTTTCTAGTCCTAAAAGCTGATTTATCAAGGTGTTTTTCCTACAATAGCACTAGGCTTGTTTGAAAAAGCCATAGGAAACATTCATTTTAAAGTTTATGCATGCATACCCACAGGCACATATACATACACATACACATATGCACATGTAAAATTTAGGTGTAGTTATACCTTACAGGGTGATATCTTCCCCCAAGAGCCAAAAACTAACAAAACCCCCAGTGCCAGACAGGTGAAACATCCCTTTGAGCTGCTAGTTATGGGGAGGTCAATAAACTCCCTAAACAGTAGTCTTAGTGCTATCCTTGGCTGCTTCCTGGAACTGAAACTTATAACTAAAAGACACTACACCTTGGACACAGAACTTGGAGAAGTTGATCTGGAATTGACCAGAAGCCTCCTCCCTGAAGCCTAGAGTGCATAGGATCTGAAGGTGCTGTGCAAGCTGCCACAGGAGGTAAGCGATCAATAGTTCAACCCAGTGGTAAAGCCTACAAACCATTCCAAAGTGAGTCTGACAAGGTATTCCGAACGGAGCAACGGTGGTACCTTTCTCTTGTCAGTAATTACCAGCGGTCTAACTGGCCTTTAGGCCTTCTCAGTAGGTGGGAATTTATGCCTGGTTCTATAAACTTACCCTAAAGAAGGACCTACTGATAGAGTGGAAGGTAGACTCTAGGCAGAGAGTTAGGGGGATGACTAGGTAATCACTAGAGGATAGGCCATGGCTAGGTAATGAAGCTGGCCAGTTTCCAAGATGACCAGCTTCTTCCTGAACCTCATAACCTGAGATAAAATCCTGACAGCCTTTGTCCCCCAACAGCAAGCCCTATGTTGGTGGGTTGGGATAGAGTTCAAGACTCGATCAGAACATGCCACACAACCAATCAAATATCACATCCATCTGCAAATTGACCAATCCTAAAGTAGGAGAAGAAAACCCTTCAGAGTCTTTCAAAAGCCCAGTCCTCATTCAAGAAGAGACTGGATTTCAGTCCCTCCCCACTGCCCCTCCCCCACGTTGGGTCTTTTTCTCTGTGTCTGTGGCGTGCCACATTTCCCACTCCCAGTAAGCGTCCTTCTTCAACTGTTGGTTGTTTGTGGTGTTTGAGATTTCTCTGATGCTACCTATTGCACTTCAGATTTTTTTCTGCCTTTAATTCTTCAACTGGCAGAAAAAAACAAACCCAGCTAAGACCCCCCCTGGACTGTACCATTTCAATGCCCACAGACTACATCTGCACTGCTGCCATTTTCCCTAAACTAAAATCATTTCAGTCGCGTTTTAAATAATTATTTTTATATCTACAGGTAAGTGAAGCTCTCACTCCTCATTGAAAAAAATTAATTAATTTTTTTTTTTTTTTGCAACAGATGGAGGGAGACTTTACAAAGATTCACAATTCATGAAAATGCAGAGTAAGTGACCGTGGGGTTGGGTTCCTAATCCAACTGCGACATCAGCAACGGAACCCCTACATTTACGGTTCAAGAAACACCATAGAAGAGGGAGTGGGAGTATTCTAAGAGCCAGAGAATCTGGACACCTGCTTCAAAATACTGTCTTCTAGACATGAGAGGGAGCTGCACCTTGAAATTACAACAGGATGGTCGCTTAAGACCCGAATAATGACATTGCTGGTTAATGCCACTGTGGATGAGGGAAATTTCAATCTTCTCTAGGGACAAGCCCTGTTAGCCTACGTAATCCCAGGTGGCTAGTCCTGAACACACATACGTGTGAGCAACACAGTAGGGCTTTTTTTTCATATATATATATATATATATATATATATATATATATATATATATATATATATATATATCAACAATGGTTAAAGAAGTAAGCATTATAATTAAAGAGGGAATGGGGAGGGGCGAGGGAGGAGTTGGCAGGATGTGGAGAAATTATGTAAAGGCAGTATCATGTATGTAATCCTCAAAAAATTAAATTAAAATAGAAAGGATTCTGGGTGTGAAACCCAGATGAGCAGATCAGATAAATAAATAAATCTGGGGTCATATATAGCTCAGTGGATGAGAATACCTGCTGCTCAAACATGAAGACCTGAATTTGGATCCTAGCATCTACATAAAAAGCTGGGTGTGGCCGTTGAAGACCAGTGCTGGGAGACTTTGTTTTTTGCTTACAAAATTCTTAGTGTATGGTAGAGCCACTTTCATTTTGGCTAAAAGTAATGAGACTCAATTTTACTTTGTCTTCTCAGTATATTTTCATATTATAAATTTTCACTATATTTATTTATTTTTTGTATGTGCAAGTGCATTCTGCATATTACACTTAGCAGATCTCCTAAACTTATAATGCACGTGCAAGCTCAGCCCTGAGCGAGCCGTGGGGTTAAAATGCTTGTAAGTCCTGACATGTCTGATGCTCTTGTCTCTCCAACTTAGAGTGTCAGCTGCTCAGAGACTCAGGCCTCAGACTTGTGTTTGTGTATGTGCTCAGACTTCTTTGATGACCTCATTTATTGCTGTGGTGTTATTATGTCACCTCTGGACTCTTGCTATCCAGTTGTCTACTCAGCATTTCCACCACGATTTCTCATGCACACCTGTTCTCCCTCATGTGAACACACAACACTCGGAATGGACATGTGTTTTTCCCCACACCAGAGAGTTCTCCAGCAGCATCAGGTGTCCTGTGGTTGAAATCAGTTCCCACGGTGACCAGTGCTTGTGTGGCTCACGGAGATTAGGGACACAATGTGGTAAGAATATCTCATACCCTGGCTTCAGTCCTATGGTTGTTGCCTATATTTCTGAGTGACAAGCTGCAAGTTGGGGTTCCCATGAGTCCCTTCTCAGGGCTCATAATTTGCAGAGATGACTCACAGAACTCAGCCAATAAAATCCCTAATTGCTACCTAATAATTGATATAGAAAAGGATACATAGGAAGAGTTAGATATAGGGAAACTTTAGAAGAAACTTAAATGCAGAAGATGGCAGCCCTACCCCAGCACGTGGGTGTCTGCTAACCTAGAAACTGTGAATGCTGAGCTTTGAGGGCTGGTGGACGTTTGAATCAAGCAGGAACGACCAGTTACTAACTCACTTACAGAAGGCGGGTACAGCCAACAGTTTCAAGCTTCTAATCGTGACTTGGTCCTTTTGGTGACCCCTATCAAGGATGCCGTTAAAAGTCACCTCATTATAATAAATGATAGTTCTGTAACTCAGGATATTTCAGAGGGTTTGGAGCTCAGTGCCAGGAATCAGAATCATGGTCCACATATTGAACAAAAGATTCTTCAGGAGCGCCTATATGTACTCAAAGAAAGTACAAAGGTTTTAAAGAGTTGTGTTTTATCCAATAGAGACTGCTGTTTACTTTTATTTATTTCATCTTACTCTGTGCATATGCGCATCACTTGCATGCAGTGTCCCTAGAAGCCAGAAGAAGATCCAGTTGGATAGGAGCAATACCATTGTTTTTTCTGAATATGTCCATTCGTGCCTTTATTGCTACACAGTATTGCGCGTCAAAGAAACAATTTCCTTCAAGTATATAATGTGCTTGGCCATATCACTCCCATTCTTCTCCTTTCACCACAGTTCTCTCTCCCTTCACTAGGCTCTCATTACATGCAGGCATGCACCCATGCCCCTACGTGTCCACACATGAACACATGCACTCACAGACTTTGCTTAAACAAATTATTTGTGTACATGTAGTGCCAGAGGAGGCAAGAAGAGAGCAATAGATCCCCCTGGAACTGTAGTTGCTGCTGGTAGGGAGCTTTCACAGGCGGGTGCTGGGAATTAAACACTGGTCCTCTTCAAGATCAGCCTGTGCCCTTAACTGCTGAGGCATCTCTCCAGTTTCAGTTTCATTCATTCTTATAAAATTTGATAAAGAATTTTAGGACCCACAGATGAGAGAACCTTCTCTGACATTCCATGTCTGACTTACTTTACTTAATACAGTGGCCTGGGGTATCCACTTTCCAGAAAATGATGTGATAATATCTCATTCCTTTATGGCTGACTAAAGCTTCATGTATGTACCTCAGATGTTCTTTATCCATCCATCTGCTGCGGACACGGTGGCTCTTCTGTAAGGTGGGTGATGTGAACAGAGCTACAATAATCACGGACGTGCATATATATCTGTTTATCTTGACTCACAGTTCTTCAGGCATATGGTCAGAGGTGGTATAGCTGCATCATATGGTAATTCTACTTTAAATTTCTAGAATAATCCCTGTATTGACTAGCAGAGTGGCTGGACCAATTTACATCCCTACCAGTAGTGTATAAGGATCCCTGCATCCTTACCAGCACTTGTTTTGGTTTATTTGCATAATAATAGCTGTTCGGACTAAGATGTGGAAGAATCCTAAAACAGTCCGAATTTGCATTTTCCTGATCTCTGAGGACATAGAATGCTTTTAAATGTACTTATTGTCCCTTTTTATGTCATCTTCTGAAAGCTGTCTATTCATTTCATTAGCTTACTTATTGCCTGGGTTGTTTGATGTTTTGCTATTTGTTTTCAAGTTCTTTATAAATTGTATTCATTTTTGAGACAAGGTCTCATTATGTTGACCAGGCTGGCTTCAAACTCACAGACTTCAAACTGCCGCTATCCTTTGAGTGCTAGAATTGGAGACACACACCTTCAGACCCAGTTTGAGTTCAATATATATTTTAGAAACGGATATTTTGCCTGATATATAGATGGCAAAACCTTCTCCCATCCTATAGCTTGTCCCTTCGCTCCTCTGACTTTCTCTAAGTATGCACAATTTCTATTCATTCAAATCTTGGTTTTACTTGTTGAGCTATCAGAAAATGTGTCAAGAAGCCCTTGCTTATTCCTGTGTCTCAGAGTATTTTATTCCCCTACATTTTTCCTGCAACAGGTTCAGTGTTTTAGGACTTACACTTGAAGTCTGATCCTTTTGAACAGTTTTAGAGAGTGGGAGCCAGGATCCACCTCTCCTTTGCCATTTGATCAAGAGCCCACCTTTTCTCCTATGTTTGCTTTTGACACGCCGACAAAAGGGCGGTTGTACTGAAGAGCTATGCCTTTTTTCATTCCATTTTGCTTTTTATGTGTGTGAGTGTTTTTGCCAGCACGTCTGTCTGCGAGCTACACATGTGCAGTGCCCATGGAGGCTGAGGAAAGTGTCAGATCCCCTGGGCTCGGAGTTGCGGACATTTGTGAGTGCTGTGTGGCTGCTGGGAACCAAGCCTGCGTCTTCTGGGAGAGCAGTCTGTACTCTTAAGCATTGAGCCATCTCTTGTCCCCTAGTTGTTTAGAGATAGCTCCTCTCACTGAGCCTGAAGTAATTGTGAGCCTCCGGCATAGGTCAATGGGGTGCCACACTGCATCCTGTGTATATGCACAGCTACTGTATAGCAGGGAAAATATATTTTCTTCTTTCAGCAGACAGTCATCTAACCTCTCTTCCATGGCACTGGCATGGGCGTGTGCTTTCACATCAGTACTGTATGTGCTGCTATAGCTGTGCAGTAGGATCCAAGGCTGTGCACTGCAACAACTCTGGCATTGCCCTTCTAGGAAGAACAGCTTGCTATTTTGCTTGCTTCTGGAGTGCATGCGTGTGGTTTGCATATGGTGTGTGAATGTGCACATGCAACCATGCGTACATGCATAGACTACTGGAAGTCAACACCAGCTGTTGTGTTCCTGGATTGTTTTCCATCTTGGTTTCTGAGATGAGGTCTCTCACTAAGCCTGAAGTTCACCATGTAAGCTAGATGGACAGTCGGCTGAGCCCCAGAGCCTCCCTTCTCCACCCAGAGCTGCTGTTACAGGCACAGCTGTGCTGGAAATCTGAACTCAGGTCTTTATGCTTGTCCAGTAAGCACTCTCCCCACTGAGCCACCATATTCTCTACTCTGTAACGTATATAGCTGTATATTAGGACAGATACCTGAGCCCGACAATCATTAACTGAATGTTTCAGATAGCTAGTGGAAAGGATTTGTGAATGCTCCTGCTATAGGGGTAGGAGTATGTCTGAAATAGAAGACTTGCTCATCGCCCTCATCTAACTATCATTCCTGTGGAAATGCATTAGAATGCCACACCATGCACATCAATATGTACAATTGCTATGTGTAAATTAAAAATATATTTTAAAAATCCAGATGCCAAGTAGTGCTTACTGGCAGGAATCTGATATGGATGCCTCCTCAGAAGCTCTGCCAGAGCCATACTGATATAGAGGAGGATGCTTGCAGCTAACCATCAGACTGAACACAGGGACCCCAGTGAAGGAGCTAGAGAAAGGACTGAAGGAGCTGAAAAGGTCTGCAACTCTATGGGAAGAACAAAATTATTAACTAACCACATCCACCACAGCTCTCAGGAACTAAAACACCAACCAGGGAGTTTGCTTGGAGAGACCCATGGCTCCAGGTGCATATGCAGCAGAGGATAGCATTCTCTGGCATCAATGGGAGGAGAGGACTTTGGTCCAGTGAAGGCTCATTTTCTCCGTGTAGGGGATGCCAAGGCACTGAGGTGGAAAAGGAAGGTTGGGAGAGGGAGCACCTCCATGAAGGCAGTGAGGTGGGGGAGTGGAAATGGAATTTGGTGAAAGGGGATAACATCTGAAATGTAAATACAGAGAATAGCCACAAAAAAAAAAAAAAAAAAAAAAAAAAAAAATCCAGTTTCTCCCATGAGTGTGTCTTCTATTTGTGTTATGTATTTTTTATGATGATTTCTTTCTTTTAAGAAATCTGTCTAACTTGTTAAAACTGCAAATTGACATTTAGTTATTTTAGTATTATCTTCTTATATTGTTTTCAGTCTCAAAAAAATATACGGTACAGTCAGTTCTCTTATTGCTGACCTTAGCGATTTATGATTTGTTTTCCTGATCATTTCAGTTCGAAGTGTATCAACCTTATTCATCATCACTGCACCCTGCATTTTGTGTTTTACTTCACTAATTTCTGCTTTGGTGTTTATTATTTATGTCTTCTTTTTGTCTCAGGGTTAATTTTCTCTTCCTCGTCTGGCTTGTTAAGGTGCTGGCTAAAGCTACTAATTGAGCTTTCCTTTTTTAGCTTTTCATAATTTTAAAAACATGTTGGTTTAAAAAATCTCCATTCTATTAAAAATAATCTGCATTGCCCTTTGTCCCGTCTTATCCATAGATACCTAGAAGGTCATTGTTTAGTTTTCAGATATTTGGGGGAAATATTGTAGAAATTTTCTGTTATTAATTTCTAACTGGTTCCATTCTGGTCAGAGAACATAATTTTTTTTACTCTATATCTTTGTGTTATTGAAAATATTTTTTTCATATCATATATGATGATTACAATTTCCCTTCTTCCAATTCCTTCCAGATCCTTCTTATCCATCCAAAGCAATACTGTTTTTTTCTCTCTTTCTCATTAGAATACCAATGGGCAGGGTCAGGAGAGATGACTCCATGGTTAACAGCCACCAACTCGGTGGTCTTCTAGAGGACCTGGGTTCAATTTCCAGCACCCACATGGCACTTAGAATTGTCTGGTAACTCCATCTCCAGGGGATTCAACATCCCCACACATGCATGTATGTAAACATGCAGGCAAAACACCAGTGCTTGCAAAATAAAAATAAATAATAAGTTATGTAAAAAGAAAACAAATGGGCAACTAAATAAAATAAAATAAAATATAAACAAACCCAAACAGGACAAAACAAAGAGTAGAAAAAAAATACATTTTAAAAAAGCAAAGCGCAAGAAAAGAATGCAGATTCAGAGACACACACATTCACCCTCATAGAAATCCCATAAAAACACAAAACTGGAAGCCATGATATGTAAACCAAAGGCATTGAAGGTCTTTAAAACAATGCCCCAAGAAAGCATTATGAGGCAAATCATTTCCCCAAATGCCTAAAGTTTTGTGTTGGCTGTCTGCTGCTGGGTATGGGGCCTGTCCTTAAGTGTGGTTTGCTAACCTTTTGTGAGCAGTTATAAACTGAAGATAGCTTCTGAGTTAGGGGTGGGGCATGTGTTCCCTCACCTTCTCAGTGCTGGGACCTGGTCTGGCTTAGACCTGTGCAGGCGCTGCACAGCTGCTGCTGTCTCTGAGTTCATGTGTACATCAGTCCACCGTGTCTGGAAGACACTGTTTTCTCGGGGTCTCCCTGCCCCTCTGACTCCTATGATCTTTCCACCTCTGATCCCCGAAGAGAGAGTTTTTGATGAAGACATCTCATTTAGGACCAAGAATCTATATTTATAACTTAAAATATTCAAATGTGTTAATGGCCAAGAATATCATTACAAATATTGTTTAAAAGACTGAGTTGATTGTTGTGGGACGTGTATTTCAGGAAAGCCATGCAGCTCAAATTAGCGGTAGTCTTTCAAATTCTTCTATCTTCCATTTTGATGGCCTTGTTTGATGCGTGTTTGCACTATCAATTGCTGGCAGGCATTGGAATCTTTAAGTTCAGTGGCAGATTCACTTAGTTGTCTTGCAGTTTCTCTGAATATCTGTTCTTAGGGCAGTAGGTTCTGCGTCATTTTTATGAATAAGCCACTTTACCACTGGGAAGTGACCCTTATTATCCCTGAGAATAACCATTGTTTTCGGACCTCTCTTGTCTGACAGTAACATGACTATTTCAAGTTAATTTGGAGTATTGCCAGCACTCTTTTGATCAGTTATTTATGACAAAACTTCATAGTGTAGCATAGGTTGCCTCCAAACTGATGGCAATCCTCCTGTCTTAGCCTCTTGAGAGTGCTGGGATTACCGACACCAGGTCCAGCTTTACACTGACTTATTTATGCCATTCTGTTTAAAGTGGGTTGTTGTGGGCAGGCTATGATTACATCTTTATTATTTTTACCCAGTCAGATGGTATCTGTTGACTAGCTGGGTCATCTAGTCTACTTGACCTTTGATGTGTTAACTGGTCTGCTTGGGTTTAAGTCTGTGATATCACTATTTGTCCCTTGTTGACCCTGTTTCTTTCTCTAGTCTTCCTTTACGTTCTGTGTTCTATGGAGGCTTTAAAACATTTTGAAAAATTACACATTTATTTATGTGTATATCTGTTTATGTGTGTGTGTGTGTGTGTGTGTGTGTGTGTGTGTGTGTGTAGCTATGACCATATGCTCAAAAGTCTTCAAAATATCCCCCCCCCAATAATGTTAGGATGAAGTTTAAAACACTTGGCATGTCCTGTAAATCCCTTCTACATTCTTCTAAGATCATCTTCCACTCCAACATTTGCAGCTCCAAACAGACACATGGGTCTTTTTCCCTGGCCTTTACTGGGTGGCATCTCCAATAAGTTCTCTTTGGTCCTACACTCACTTCGGATGTTTTGCATGGTGTTCTGAGGCTGCCAAGATGAAGTCAAAAGCTGGTGAGCTGAAGCACTTTTAAATCCTGCACTGTCCGGCCCTGCCCTCTGTGCCTGATGACCAGTTAGTTATCTTTGAAGCCCCAGCCAAAATGTCACAGCAGCCTAAGAGGCTTGTCTGTGTGTGCCAGGACCAAATTATTCCCTCGTGTCCATACCATTTATCCAGCACACACTACAGAACAAGGAACTTGACCTCAATTCCAGCAGCACTGCCTCTTATCAAAACAGGCCTTAGTTAAAAGATTGTGCCATTTGGACGAGCCGGCCTGCTTGATGAGCGTAGCTCAAAACGTTTTGCACATTGACACCGGGCCTCCAGATCAAGGAAGTAATAAAAAGAGTGAAAGAGATAAGGAAATTTGAACACACAGTGATGAGATAAGCTACAGGTAGTAAACCAAGAAAGAAAACATGTCTTTAAAAACCACCTCTACAGAGCTGGGAAGATGACTCAGTGAGCAAAGGTGACTGTGGCCAAACCTGACGACCTAAGTCCAGTTTCCCAAAACCGTGTTAGAAAGAGAAAAACCAATTTTCTCACATTACTTTCTGATCTCCACACATGTATCATGACATGTGTTTGTGTGTGTGTGCACGTACGTGCATGCATGAGTGTATACATTAGTCTGTTCCTCAGGTATAGGGGCAGAGACAAATATTCCAAGAGTCATATGTCAGCTGTAGAAAAATGTGTGACACATGAGTGTCTGTGCCATGATACCTACAGGGGATATATTGGTGACATCACATTAGTAAAGACTTTGTAGGATATGCCAAGGCTTTTACCTTATCCTAAAGTTCTTGGGAGAGGGGTATTACTTGAACAGTTTCAAGCACATGGTCACATTGGCATTTTGGAAGATCCTTCTGACCTGGTTCAGAGCAGGTCAACCCAGTGGCAGGGAGAGCCACAGGAGACTCTGAACATGGTTCCCAGGAAATATGTGCTAAAGATGGATTCTTACCAAGGAACAGCCATGTCTCCCACCCATGGCCTATTTTCTGTGGAAATCCCTGAAAGGATTCTCAGTGGTATTAGGTAGAAACCTGTTCTTTTCTTTCTTTTCCCAGACTCGGAAGCCTACAGTTGTTACATGCCAAATGTGATAGAGAAGTGAGTGAATCTTGCAGGGCTCTGAGGAGGGAATGGGGTAAGCTAAACATGCAGCACTACCGTTCCTGGCTGCTGGGATAATACACAGTCCCAAAGCCAGGGCCTGGACAAATGAGAGACAGATGACATTTCTAATCGCAAAAGTTCTCTCTGGACACAGACGCCATCCTTTCCCTCCAGAAGCTGGTCTTCCTACTCAAATGCCCTTAGTGAACTCCCTCACCCCGATTATCCACACACTCAATGCTCCTAACACTTCATGGGGCCGTACATAGCTCATGTCTTTCCTGTTAATGATGAACCAGCAGTGCTGTGAGGGAAACAAGAGTCTGGTTCACAAGTCTTTAGGAGACAGAAAGTGAAGACAATAATGATGATACAGAAATCTAGCCAGAAGGGAGATTGCCCAACATTGATATATACAGTTAGGTGTGTGTGTGTGTGTGTGTGTGTGTGTGTGAAATCTCAACAAAGGTGGAAAAGCTATATCTATGCACAGGTTTTGCAATCCATTGTCTAAATAAACAACTGACTCAGGTCCCTGTTTCCCTGTCATGGAAAACAAACAAACCCAGTACCTAAATACATACTCTCTAACCTTCTGTGTTCTGTTATCACCTTCCCTAAAGACTCCCAATGATTTTGAAAGAGAAAGGAAGGGAGAAGGAGAGGAAAAAACCTTACAAACATACTAGTTTTGCCTTAAGTGGCTAAAAACTCTATGGGAAGAGGACCCATTATGCTGTCTAAAGTTACATAATGGGTAGTGAGCCTGTGGACATAGGGGTTCCTGCTTGGTGTGTGGGTTTGCTACTGTCACCAAAAGGTATGGACTTAGATGACTCTAGTGAACAGAAGCACACTGAGTCATATCCAGAACTTTATGTTGTCTAATAGCTACACTGAAGAAGTAAAAAAATATTTTCATAGTGAATTTAATTCTGTATTTTGTTCAACACAAATGCATTAAAATTATCATCTCAATATGTCTCAACATGGAAATTGTTCCATCATTAATGTATTTACTTTGTATTTTTCATACTTTGCCTTATAGCCTATGACGCACCTCAGTGAGGACTAGCCACAATTCTGGAGCCCACGTGACAAGTGGCTGCCATGTAGGAGAATGCAGCTCTAGAGTTTCTTGGGCAATGTGACTTTTTCATGATGCTCTCAGCCATATCCTCAAGAACCAATATTGATTTTATATGGCTGTTTTCATCAAGGGTACCCAGTGCTCTAGTGGAACAAGGACAAAGCAAGATATAATATAAAGATGAAGGGGTTCTGCACCCAGTCCACCCAACCCCCAGTGATGTGCGAGCATCTACTTCAGACTAACTTGGTAAGAATCTGTTGTAATTAAGGCCACTGAGTCAGTGTCATGGGTAAGAAGAGGAGAGGTTGCAATGAAGCAGTTGGGCCCCTCTGGTAGTTCTATAGCATCTTGCATATCTGGTTCTCAGAACCTGTATAGTTTACAGACCCGAGTGCTTCCTATAGTGAGAGTGATGAAGAATGAACAGCACAGAGGATGTTGGTGGTACAAGAGTTCATTTCATAGATCTGAGGTCCATGAGGACCAGAATGGCAAAACATCTTAGGGTGCTCAGAGGTGTATAGAGGTCTCTCTAAGCCTTGAGGATTCTAGGCTGGCCTCTGCACAGGATGAGATGTGTTGAGCTAGAGAAGCCTACTGCTGATGTTCTCTAGGACTTCCAGGGCTCGGGATATTTCAGAAGAGAAGATTCAGTTACCAGCACAGATCATGCTAGCACACTTGGAAATATAAGGACAAAGCAGATTTGTTTCTGGCATCCTCCAAGATTCATCTTGCAGATCTTGGAGAACCCAGAGACGACTGCACTCTTTGCAAGACCCAGATGTAGGTGGCTCTCTGTACGAGACTATGGATATGGAAAAGCCAGAGGGAGATGGCACTTTTTCAACTGTAGTGCTGTCCTGAGCTGACACGCAGGCAACTTTTCAATGACTTGAAACCTAGAGATTTCACCTTTTGGAAGAGAAATGGAGGATGCCTAGCCTGCAGCAACAATCAGTAAGACCTTGTCAGAAACACTTCTAGAAACTGGGAGCTTCAAATTCCTTCTCTAAGATGTTACCTCACTGCTGAGAACCACCAAATACCCTTAGAATGCTAGAAACATCTTTCTAGCCATTGGGTGTGGCACCTATTCAGATCCTAAACCTATTCCTACAGAGACTTTCTATCCATGAAAGTGGCCATTGGCACAGGGTATTAACACCCTTGTGGGGATGGCTTCCACCACAGTGAATGGGAAGTTGGTGAGGACATCAGAGAGAAGGTAGGAGAAGGGATGGTAAAGAGGGAGGAGATTTTTTTACTGAGGAAAGATGTGAGCTACAAATCATGTTCTGAAGATGGTCTGCCCAGGATGAAGAGGATGTTGGTGACCCTCAAGCCAGGTTTTAGAGATCCTCACATCAGTGAGATAACCATGGCCTTTAAGCTAGGAAGAAACTTTATCTTAAAGATGAAAAATGGTAAATGATTGCCTATGACCCAAATATGTGCAGTACTGACAAAGCTTCGAAGATTGCAAAGATGCTGGCTTAGTGAAATTTCCAGTTTTAACGGCAGGCACCCATAGCTCATCTTGAATGAATCAGGACTACAGTCCAAGCCCATCTTTAACTAGGTTAAGTGTAACTCATACAATACCATCCAAAGCACTTATCAACAGCATGGCATTGTCAGTGTTGTTGACAGCCCTTTGGGGACCTGTAGGAACCAAACATGGGTGAATGTGTCTTCCCCAGCTTCGTTAAAGGACACACTTTAAAACTCACTGGGGAGATAAGTTCAGTCAGAAGATAGCTCAAGTTGGGATGGTTGTGACTCTCAAAGGCCTTAATCCTGAAGGGATCAAAGAAAATGTTCAGATCTTTGGTTTTTCTCTCATGACAGCCACTGAATCCTTTTTAAAAAAATGTTTGTTTGTGGAGTTTTCTCGTTTAGCCCACCATCCTCCACACCCAATTCGAGATATGTGATGCCCGGTGACAGGTCTTCCATACTCTTCGCACTCATTCAGGACCATGAGGTGGGCAATTCCCCAGATGTGGTCACAAGTAGGGTTTCGCTATCCTCCAATGAAGTTGCCATGGGACACGTTATGCTTAACTTACATATTTTGTCATAGGGACAGAAAACGAATCATGTGAATATATTTTTGTCATTTCTTTATACACATTCCTCTTCTTTGTCCATTCACTAATAACAAACAAAACCACAGGATGAGAACTTTCTGAGTAACTTCTATCCACCCATGTCCTTGACTTTCCTGACAGACACTTCAAACTTTGTGTTTATGATCACTTAGCTTTGCAGAATGTTTATAATCCTAAAATGTGTGGATTCCTGAAAAGTACCTTGCTTAGTTCTAGTGTTTTAACTTTGTAACACTTTGCTGCATTGTGAAAACAGTGAGATTAACCTGTTGGATTTATTTCTTTTCCAGTCACAGCGATGCCAGGGTTTCCTCTAACTGTGGTCTGGGTCTGTGACTGGTTTATCTTCACTGGATTATAATGTTCTTTTGTGTCACCATGGGACTAGGTCATCGCTTGTCTGATTTCTCCACTCTCCTGTCAGTGGGGACTTGGCTTGCTTCCAAGTGTTTGCTTCCTGACAGTGGCATTGTAAACATATCAATGCCACGTTGTTTCTCTTGATTTTGTGCCAAGAAGCACAAACGTTGAGACACAGACTATAGGAATGATCAGCTTCTCAGAATTGCCACTGCCAGTTTGATTACATCCGGCGACTCCGCTGTCAGACTTTAGAGTTTTGTGTTCACACTAATTTGCTTTCACTTTCCCCAAATGGCTCCTGCTGTGATTACATCTCCCACCCCTTTGTATATTTATTTAATCCATTTGAATGTCCATAGATCAGAGTTCTTCTGGGCAGCTCCAGTTTTCTAGGTCCTGCGTCTGCTTGTTTCTTGCCTTTGATGACATATGCCTACACCCCACAGATGCCTCTTTAGACAGTTCACAAATTTGTCCTCAGCCCCCTTTCCCACCTGGAGAGTCTGCATATTTTGGCACCAGTTTACATATCTGCTCATGTCCTGAAGAACATCTTGGTTTCTTTCCAGTTTGGGCACTTACATATAAAGACACTACAAATATCTTCCCCCAAGGTGTAAACATACGTTTTTTTCAGCTCCACCGGGAGATTACTAAAGAGCATAGTTGCTGGATTGTACAGTCTGAGTGTGTTTAGTTTAGGGAAAGCCAACAAAGCTCAAAACTGTCTTCCAAGGCGTTTCTGTCGTTTCCTCTCAGCAGCAGTGGATGAGAGTCTCCATTGCTTCAGGCTTCTGTTAGCACCTGTGCTGTTAGTTCTGGATCTGGGCTGTTCTAACAGGTGTGGGGTTTCCTCTTGTGGGTCCAGTTTTCAGTTCACTAATGACAGGGCTATATACCTTTGTATATTTTTCACCTTTCATGTGCTATGTACCATTGTATATTTTATTTGGTGATATGCCTGTCATGGCTGTCCCACTTTTAATTTCAGTTGCTTGTTGTTGAGTTTTCAGGTGACATTATTAATAGTTGCCCTTTATCAGATATTTATTGTATTGTGACAGTATTTTCTCCCTATCTATGCTTTGTTTGTCCTTTTCTTTTCATTTTCTTAAGTTATTTTATGGTACATACAATCTTAACTTTAATGAAGTCCCGGTAACTGTTTATTGGTTTACAGCTAACACATCACTGCCAGACTCAAGGTCACCTAGGTTTTTGTTCTATCTTCTAGGAGTCTTATAGTTTTATATTTCATATTTTTATCTTCGATCTTTTTTGTACTGACTTTGTCAGGTATAAAGTTTATATTCATATTCCTTTTTGTACATGGATGTCCAATTATTCCAACACCATTTGTTGAAAAGTCTACATTTTCTCAGTGGTTGGCATTTGTTCCTTTGTTAAAGATCAGTTGACTACCTTTATGTTGGTCTATTTGTGAGGGTTATGCTTGGTCCCTCTGCCTGTCCTTCCGCCAGCATCACCTTGTCTTGATTTTAACAGTTTCATGATCCTTTACCCATATAGTGTTAGTCTTTCACCTTTGTGGGCTCATTAAAAATATTGTTGATTTTTTAGGTCTTTTGTTGTCCAACATAAACTTTAGAGTTAATTTATTGATATCAACATAACCTGGTGGGAATTTGATCATTATAACATGGGCTCTGTTGGTTAAGTTGTCAAGATGTCTTAATAATATCAAGTCCTACCATCAGTGGATATGACTGTATGTCCATTTATTTAACTTTATTTATTTCATTCAAATTTAAAATGCTCTACATTTTGTGGTGTGTTGTCCTATACTTGTTTATAATTTATCCAGGGATACAATTTGATATTAAAAAAAAAACCCGTAAATCTTTCTTATTTTTGAATTGCTGTAAACTTCCCTCTATGGGTTAATTTCAGCACATCTGTCTTTGGTATGTCACATTTTCATTTTAACTTAGTTGAAAAGGTTTTTCCTTTCCCCTGAGATGTTTTCTTTTTCTACTTCAGTAGTCTGATGGTTTCTGTGCCTCTGTACTGGGATTTCACAATGCCTCTCCATCCCTCTCTGCTTAGGTGATGGATGTATGGGGTGAGCAATTACCAAGGTCAGGGTTTTGCTTCCTCTCCAGCCAGGTGGCCTCCAGCAACATCTTTGCGGGTTTACTAATTTGTTTCTTGTTGAGTATCAACCTTATGTTTCAGAATGGTTCCTTTTCAGTATCTTCCTAATGGAAGCTGGAGGAGGCTATTTCCTTTGAAATTTCCTAGGAGGAACTGGTCAAGGCTCCATGTACCTGAGGTTCCTACTCTTGGGCATACCTGTGCTGAGCCTCTAGCTACACACAGCTATAGTTTGTGTAACTGCTGGCTCTCAGGGGAGCTCTTACCTCTGGTTAGCTGTGATTCTCTGTACTGTGGGACAGGTTTTGGTTTGTTTGTTCGGACTCACTACTCTTACATATTTTAGAAGAGCCATTTTCTTCTTTCCTTCCTTTTTAAATCTCTTTTTCTTGCTGCTTATTGTTAGGATTGAAGAACCACTTCTGAAATCCCCCCAGATGCAGAAGCAAAATTTAAAATCCTGACATACTTTATTGGAATATTAGTATCAATCTTTTATGAATTTTTGTTAGTTACATGACTTGGGTCTCATACTAAGGCCAATTCTTCAGATTGAATGCATTTCCTCTTTGTCTTTGGCATGTACTTAATTTTTGCATCAGCTAGATTAGCCAACTTTCTATCACTATCACAAATGCTGGCTGACTAGCTTTGACTTCAGTGCCTTTGTTCCTGTGGTTACACGGCACATGACAGTGGCAATCTAAGTCAGAACACAACTCTTTCTCATGGGTAGAACTCAAAAGACAAAGAATATGAAACTATGGGCCCACAGTTCTACTCAAAGTGATAACCCCAAGCACCCAAGACTTACCTATAGACATCACTACTTCCCCATAGTGCTACAGGCCAGGGACCAAGTCACTAACTCAAAAGCCTTTTGTAGGACATACCAGATCTAAACCATGGATAACAAAATCTAAATGTAATTGTGAAATGCAGGCAGGATGAATAAATAGATTAGTGAATGAATACCACCCAGATGCAGCATTCTAATGATCCCCAAAGTCACTTTCCAGTAAATCAAATGTCTAGATCTTACTCAAAGAGTTTCTGAGGTATACAAAGTCAGAGGCCAGTCAAGGTGTTGGACAGAGAATGTGGGAATCCTGAGATATGAATAGTTGATGTTTTTTCTGTTCCTTAGACAAGGGGCAGTGGCCAGCTCCCATGTGGAGGCCAGGTGCTGTGTCTTTCAAAGGCCATTCACTGGCTTTCTGATTCATGTTGAATGAGTGGGGGCTTGCAAAACTTGAAGGGTAAAAGCCCCTCCCCCGAAAGTGGCCAGGCAAAGAGTCCTTCTGCAGAGGTTCCCACTCAAGTTTGAGTCCTTTCTTCACTTTGAATAGTTGGGTGACGCCTGTCATGCACCGAGCTTTCAAACAATTCTGAACCTTTATTCTAGAGTAAGTGTGTGTGTGTGTGTGTGTGTGTGCGCGCGCGCGCGCGCGCGTGCGCTAGTTTTCTGCATCCTGAGGAGGGAAAGATGATGCCTTACATGTGACTTTGTGTTAGCACCTACGGATTGTATCAGAGCCACAAGCTGTGAGGTTCTTGAGGGCGAGACCTATGTCTACTCCATTTTGCATTCTTAGTGCCAACAGAGCGAATGGCTACTGGATGAGATGATCAAAGAGAAAGTATGAAATGTGATGGGTGAACATTTTTTTTTTCTGAAGTAAGATCCATTTCTTGAATTGGCCCAACTCCCTAAAGATGTAGGGTCCTCCTAATACCTCAATCTCAGCGAAAAGAACAGACACCAAACCAGCTGCTTCCTCTCTGCTTGGCTTAACTCTCTGCCAACTTTGCATGGAGGCTTCTTCACATCTCTGAGTGCTAGAACCAGTTTGAGGCCTCTTCATGAAGTGTGTGGCAATGGTGTCCCCAAATGGCTTGAGGTGATGAAAGAAATCAACCTGGGAGAGACACCTCCCTGTTTGTCTTCTCAGCCTTGGGAGTGGACCCTTGGAGGCTTTGCCCCAACTCTGGCCTCTTTCTCAGCCCAGGGCTATAAGGGACTTGGAGTAGCTGCATTCTGAGTGTGTGAAAAGAGCAAGAGGACTATGAGTCAGAGACATAACTCCTAGGGCCAACCTCACCCAAGAATTGTTTCATCAAAATGGGAAACTGCAGAGGGGGGAGCAAGTCTGATGCCAAGGTCTCCACGCTGTTCCAACTTGCCTTCGACTTGAGGACTCAGCAAACACTGACACAGGTTGACAAACCGAGACAGGTTTGATTTACAGCGCACTCCTCTGTCCCAGGGAGAAATCAAACATTGTAAATCACCAGAGGATGGCCTAGGCTCTCGAGTGCTTATAAACCACCTGAGCAGCCCTTGCCT
The DNA here is from genome assembly GCF_963924665.1 of Micromys minutus. NCBI lineage: Eukaryota > Metazoa > Chordata > Mammalia > Rodentia > Muridae > Micromys > Micromys minutus. The sequence continues at coordinate 26,573,142 of NC_137985.1, forward strand.
CTTTCCCCAATGGGAGTAACTTTCCATCAGGCAATGTGCCCTTCTCAGAGGCAAGACGAAAAAAGTTGTGTGCACACAGGGTGAGGTGAGTCACAGGAGGAACTCGGCAGTGGCTACTTCTCCTAGCCAGGCATCTTATGATCACTGGAAAGCTTTCATGGCACTTCCTGCTCTGTCACCAGGCTCCAAAGAGATGTCCATGAGCACCAGGGGCCGCCCTGCTTGGTGGTGTGAGGAGGGAGAGACGCTGTAGCTCGGAAGCTGCTATGCGTGTTTTCTGGATGGTCTGCCCAATGGGTATTTTCTAGAACCTTGGAGAACACCACGTGCTTCTGAAGTGATGCTCAAGGCTTCCTATGGAAGAGACCCTAGTGGTACCAATGTGAGAAACAGACACTGAGTAACTTGCCTTAAACCTGGGCTTCTATGACATGTGTCCACACAGAATAGAGGGGAAGTAAAGGAACGTGACTAGTGAAAAGAGACATGCTTTGTATGTTTTGTTGTCGATGACATACCTGAGCTTTGAGAGAATGCAGAATCCAGGGTTTTCGTCTTTTCTTCCAAGCCATTGATCCATTATTCTATGTGCATTTTGTAGCACTTTCTTTTAGGTTATCCTATGAGCTGATCAGCCTTTGGATGAAAAAACACATGCCTTGTGCTTTTTTTGCTCTTTTTGCTTACATCACTTGTTGAGACTCTAGATATGGGGTTTGTATAGTCACGTGTAGAGCAGGGAACACAAGCTTTGCCTGCTGTCTCTTGGCCTTTAGAATTCCTGAACAAATGCCACTGTTGAGAATTAACCTAGCTATATGTTTGGCAGAGGCCCAAGGAATCAAACTGAACCCAAACAGTAAGATTTCCTGTAGCATAAAAGCAAGCTATTGCTTTCCTCTAAATTTCAGTTTTCGGTAAAGAAGGGGTTGGCCCACATGACTGTGGTTCTTTTCTGCTAGCTTGCTCTCTCCATCCCCAGCATGTGGGGGCTCAGGGCCTAGTACTTCAAGTTACTTTTGGCTCTCCCAGTTAGTCACTATAACCTAAGAGTACGTTATTTTATACATCCTGGTCTCATGTCTTCCAGTTGCATGGGAGAGACTCCTACACTGGCCCCTTTTCCATCTGAGCCAGCCACATAGGTGGCAAAGTTGGATCAATCCTTCCTTCTTGAAGCGTCTCAGTGTAACAAAGTCTAGGAAGGAAATCCTTCAACCCAAGAGGACAAGCCTTATCTCAGGAAGATGAAAACAAAGAAAACCAGGAGATTAGTTTCATTGGCACAAGTTGGACCAGTGTTGAACTCAATCTGGGGCAATGAGATTCTGCAACATGTTCTTCTCTGTCCCTCTTACATTTACAGTGCTAAATGTGGAAAGTTTATAGAGATCACCTTGACAACCATAATGTTGGAAGCTGTATGAAATGTGGTCAGCTTTTAATATACCCAAGGCTGTCTGGTTTCCTCAGCAGTTAAGCCAGTGTTAAATCCACCAAAAATTGTATAAAATATATACTTACATAACTTCTTCCTCTATGTTTATAATCTATGTTGAATAGCACAAACTCAACTCAGGGAAACAAGTCCTGGGCAGCTTTCAAAAGAATTGTATTAAATCCTTGTCCTGGCTACAAGTGAAATCCCAGGCAAGGTTCTCAGCTAGAAGAAACCCACATTCCTTACCAGTTGTTAGGAAAGGTTCCATGCTGGAGGGAAGTCCCAGAAGCCAGCAGAGAGGCACAGATAATGTAGGGAGGAGGTCCCAGGCAGGGTGGAGGAGCTTCTGTATCTAGGGCCACATTTTTCAGAGCCTCTAAGTATTTATTTGGTCAGTTGTATTGAGATCCCTCCAAGTTGTGCCTCTTTCTCCCCTTGTTCAGCCCTCTCTGGAGATCCCACCTTCCCCATAAGGATTTCTTTACGTGTAATCAGACCCAAGTGCCTGCCTCCCTCTCTTCTGGAGGTACCAGAATTCGAGTGGATGTGTGAAGTTTGTTTTGCTTAAATTCCCATTGCCCCCTCCCCACACCTAGTTCCAGCTTTGCAGTTTGTTGAGTGACACCAACTGTGCTCCTTATGTAAGCAGATGACACTCATCTCCTATGTAGACAATGAGAGGGCAGAGAAAGTTAGCCACCACCTCCCCCACCCCCGCCCCCATGAATCCACTTCACAGACAGCAACACCAAGGTTCCCAGACACTTGGTAAGACCTACATCACCGGTGACTCCTGGAACAGAGAGGCTACGCTTCTCAACGCAGTGCTAAATCAGCACAAGACATGGGGTCTCTTGCCTCCTTGGCATGCTCTGCTCTTTCCCTGATATGTGTGATTTGTGCTCCCTTCTTGTCTGGCAGCCTCAGTCTGGTGCTATTGCTCTCTCCTTGGGACTCACTACAGAGACCTTCCCACTTGGTTCCAAAAAGAAGGCAGCTCAATAGAAGACAGCTCACCAGGCAAGGGAGACGGGAGAGAAGACAGCAGACAAAGGAAATTTTAGACCATAAAGCTAACAGCACCGGTTGTCTGAACCATACTGACTCAAAAGGCAATTCACAAGGAAGAATTCTGGATCAGGTATAAGGTAGTGGCTATTATATTTGAGATAGTAGTTCATAAAGTAAAACCAAGAATTGAAGTAGCCATTTATTTGATGGTTTTTAGATATTAGTAGTCTCATACTAACAAACATGATTATTATTAACATCAAAACCATAATACAGTTTCCTAAGTTTCTACTGTCAGAATGTGCCTAAAGTTTTTCTGGATAAATGCAACTTCACGTTATATTCATTGTGGTAAACTGACCCAAAAGCACATCGGAAGATATTAGCACTTAGTGGATGGAGAGATGGTTCAAAGGGCACTTCCTGCACTTGTAGAGGTCCAGGTTCAGTTTCCCACACCTATACAGCAGTTCAAAACCATCTGTGACTTCAGTTCCAGGGAACCCATCCCCGACTGGCCTCCATGGGTACCAGGCACACACATGATACACCACACATGATACACATACACACACACGAAAGAAAAACATTCATAGACATAAAATAAACAAATCATTAAAAACACATTAGCAGTTTAGTTAACTCTTAAAACCTAGTTTTGGCTTTCACGTTGCCTGTTTGGAAGCTTTATGCTTTCTGAAGCTTGACATTAACTTGTGCAGAGAGAACACTTTTTTTTAGCTGATTGTGGGGTGTGGTCATTTTAAATTAAAAGTTGGTCTTTGGACTGTTTGAAGATTTCGCAGTTGCTACTAGAAAAAAATCTGATTCTGTTGACATCTTTTGATTTATATCACCTTTGCTAAGTAGGAAGTCTAACAGCACAAGGCAGCCCTATTTTCTGCAGGTCTGCAGAGGCCTGTTGCTTTTAGTTGGGCATGCGTAGGACATAAGCATGTGACTCATGTAGCCAGTAAAGAGTTATAGTGTGTAACGAGAGCAGCTCAGCTGTGACTGGAACGCTCCGTCTACGGATGGCACTAAGGGCGCATCAGCCTCTGTGGTTTTATATAGAAGCAGGTGGAGGAGGGACCGCTTTATTACTGTTATCCGTGGAACCGCTCTTCAGTGAGTGCAGGCTGTTTAGTCTTAACGAACATCGCTAACACCCCTGCCAAAGCAGCTGTTTGTCAAGGGAAGCCAGGCGCAGTGTTTCCCAGAATCCTCTTCACTGCCAGTGTCCAGGGCTCTGCGAGAACATCCAAGCAGAGACCCGAGCTGAAAGAAGAGGCGAGACCAGCTGCCCCTGGAGGACCCGGGGATTAGAGCGGCTTTCAGGAGAACTCCTTGAGGTTTTTCTATACTGTGTTGCAGGCTGACAGGTGGTTGCAGCATCCGGATTCACGAACTTTTCCCCCGGGGAGATCCGTGCTTCCGCCAGGCTGACAGGATCAGCGATGGCTTCCTCTACCTTTGCTTCCATTTCCTGCGGAAGTTTTAATGTCCTGTCTTAAAACTCTTCATGCTTCGAAGACAGTGATTCTTATTTTCCTGTTAAAAATCCTATCCGACACAGTAATTGTTGAGGCATTAATGTAAAATTAGAAACAGCATGTGAATAACTGGTGTAAATCGGCTGCCAACATCATTCGTTATAAAAATAAGGTATTTAAGTGGAAGAATAAAGGATATAAAGTCCCCCAGTAGACAGAATGTGATGTTCAGACAACAGGAGGAACTGCCACCAAAACCTGGAGAGAAGACATACCAGGTTGGCCACAGGCCATTAGAACTTTGAGTGTGAAGAGGCTGGAATGTTGCCAGTCCAGGACCTAATTGCAAATTATCTTGACCCTTTAATAACCATTTATTACTTACATCTGTATGTGACCCAATATCTATTGGGTAAATCCTGGGGGATATATAAACAGACATGAGCCTCCACCAAACAAAAGGCTAAGAATGCCATCAGATAGGGACTGTGGCCTAGAGCTGAGATTTCTCCATTCTGTTGTAACCAGGCTACCTGATGCTTTCACCAATGTATTTGAAAAGAGTAACTACTTATGATTTTCTTTGTTTGAATACTATAAAGGTTTTATGAAACTATTACATGCTGAAACATGGAATTCGGGATAATTAATCAATGTTTGCAGGCCATGCTCGATAAACATCTCATCCCCTTTAAAAATATATCAATTATTTAATTAACTATAAAACAATTAAGTATATAACTATTTATGTTTGTGTTAGTATACAAATATTAAATACACAAAGCTCTCGAATACACATATGTTCTAGATAGGTATAACTATTAAATGAACGATGTTATGGTAAATATTTTTTATATTTACCTAAACAAGTATGATGCTATTGTAATTTGGCATGAGATTCTGCTTTATCTAGGGACCTCAGTTAAAAAATAGGAAGGCTTTGTATTCTGGCATTGTCTGCTGTAAGTTTGAATTCACTTACACATGGTCAGTACCTGGCAGGAATCGGGAATGTTAAGCAGAAAGCAAAGCCTGCTTGAGACATCATGCCAAGTTTGGAAGTCCAGGCTAGCAGAAGTTTGATTTACGTACTTGCCCGTGCAGCACATTTTTGTGAGCACTTATTGTCCTCAGTACTATGATAATGTGAAGGGTGCAGTCGTGAACAGAGAGGGGACTTGGTGACTGCTCCCAAAGTGCTTAAACATCCAATAGAGATACAGACAAGGAAGCAGCCAGATATAATCAGGACCGAGTGCATTTGGGATAATGCAGGTGTTCTGTTATATGATCACCTACAATTTGGGAACAGGGGTCCAGGGATGAGGTGGCTTCTTGAGAAAGCTCAGAGATGAAAGTTGAAAAGAGTCAGTCAAAGTGCATGGAGCTGAAGGAGACACAAGATGTCGTCACCCCGAAAGGAGGCCAGGAGCCAGAGAAGGCCCAGAGGTTCGTCTCCTCTGTGGGATGGAAGTCGTCACAGCGGACTCTGACTGCTTTGCAGAAGATCCTATAGCCGTTGAAACAGCAGTGAGACATAATCTGGTCCGTGATTTCAAGCCGCTCCACTGATTAAGGGAGAAGAACAGATTTCAAGAGATTAATGTTGGGGAGACTGGCGGAGTGGTCCACATAAGCGATGGCCACACCCTTGTGTACTTCGATGCAGAGGAATTAAGAGACACAACAAAACAAAACAAAGCACCCCCAGTGTGTTGCTGGAGGAGGCTGGGGGTGGAGAAGTCGAAGCTGACTCATCCTTGCGGAAACGGAAGCTTAGTTGGAACACTCGGCTGCGAAGGAAGGGGAATCAAGAGACAAACGGCCATGTATCTGACTCTGCAGCTTTTGACCTTGACCCTATGATCCACACATCAGAATATGGCCTGTGACGTCCAACGCACAAAAAATAAACTAGGTGCGGTCTTTGTGCTGCAGTGGTTTTCTGCCTGGTACCGACAAAGCGGTTTGTCGGCCTTTGTCTCCTCCACAGCACATTGTTTCCCTAGATGACGAGGCTTATTTCCACAGATGGTCCCACTGTGTTCATAGAAGTTCTGGTTGAAGAAAACGAAGGAAAGGAGAAATGACTAGTATCTACTCTTCACTAAAATTTTGGTTTAAATTTAAAGTACAGCCAAATGGTCGAGCTGGAGAGCTGACCGGTCAGAGGTCCCCATGGCCACCCAAAAACATCTTACTCCAGTTACAGGGGATCCGATGCTCTCTTCTGGTGTCTTGCAGGCACCATGCACGCATGTGCTGTACAGACATACATGTAGCCAGAACATCCACAGCCATAAACAAATACCCTGAAAAGTGACATTTCTCCTTTACTTTGTACAGAATATACATCTGTCACTCTGGTATCTCTACGGCTAAAAGCTGCAACCAGCTGTCACATTTTGTTTGACAAAATGACTAAGGTAATGAATGTGTAAGGCTGAGGAAGCTGTAAACCAATCATCCCGTATCCCGTCCAACTTACCACTTCTTTCATATTTGAGATGAAACAAGTCTCAAATAGTCGGAGTCGCTGACATGCCCATGGTTGTAACTCCCCTGTTTGCTGGTGGGTTTTAGCCCTCCTCCCCCAGGGAGAACCGCTCTGCCAGCTTGACACGCGAGGAGCCCAGCTTACTACCTCAATTCCTAGTGCCTCCCGTGCTCTCAGCAGCTCCACTCAGCCACGCTCCGCATCGCCTCGTCCCTACCGTAGCCTTTCTCAATAAACCCCAGAGTTCCACATGCAAGAAGCATTCTAGATTCTTCTCTCTTTCCTGTTATTTACATCTAATCAGCCGCTCCATCCCGATACTACTGCCTTCCGAAAGCCTCTCTGAACTTGCCTTGGACATCTTTTCACTGCAGATGATGTGACAGAACTCGGTGCTTCCAAACACCTGACAGAAACTGACAACTCTCACGATGGAAACACAAAACTCTAGACTCCCAAACTCGTAGGTACTCAATATTTTTCTTAGCAATTTACTTGCATGCATCTCAGTCATAAGTGTTGGTCCTAATAATATATAGCAAATAATTATTTTCTACAGGGCTCTACTGAAAATTGGGGTTTTCCCATAGAACAAGAAAGAGATATAACAGCAAATGCTTAGCTATTACTGTTTAAAGTAAACCAAAATATTGTGGTAAAACCATACATTTCAACTATATATACTCATTACTCTCTCTCTCTCTCTCTCTCTCTCTATATATATATATATATATATATATATATACACACACACACACACACACACACACACACACACACGTACATACACACATATGTATTTCAGTAATGATTTAATGGTCTTTACTTGAAATATATAATTTTATAAAAAGAAAGCATTAGGATAGAATACTATCTCACAGAAAATGGCAAATAGAGCTAATTTTAAAATGGAGAGAAATAAGCCACACGTGTGGTACTTGTATTGCCTGTAGTTCCAGATTCTCAAGAGGCTGAGGCAGAAGCATTGTTTGAGACTACAAGTTTGAGAGCAGTTTGGGCAACATTGTAAGACTTAACCTCAAGACTTTTCTTAAAAAGAAAATATCACAAGTATTTAATATGTAAAGAGCATTCAAAATAAAGTGTATAAATATATCGAGATGTAAAGTGAACAGACAATAAATAGAAATTTGAAAGTGTATATGCACGAATGTCACTGTTGAAGAGATTGATCTTTGGAAGGGACCTACATTTTAGTTATAGAAAAGTGCATTTCATGTCTTGGTATTAGTTGAGTTGGTTGGGTGAAGATGCATTCAAAAGCTTCTTTGAGTTTGATTTTAGGGAATGTATTGCTTCAATTAAGTTCATTTCCTTTTTTAATCAATGAAACTATTTTGTTTGTTTACCTTCATGTTCATACAGCTAGTAAAGTAGATGCTACTTTGATTAATTCACATTTTATATAATTTTCTCTTTACTAGAATGTTGTATTCTTCCATCCAAATATTTGTAGACTAACCCAGTGCCTAATACAGATTTAGATACTAAAAAAATGCCAGTGAATATTGGGCAATGCTCAAGTAACATTATGTTCAGATCTTCTAACAAGGTTGTTGGCACTTACAGGGTGTGTGTGTGACAAGATTGCCCATTTGGGGGTTCAGTTTGCTTCCAAAACTCACTCTTTCTTGGCAAGCACTTTTGGGATTTGTATAATGTATAATTCATACTGAATTACTGATATTTATTTCATTTGCAAGAATGACTTATTACCAGCAGACAGGGACACAGAATACCTTTCATACCATGGAAATAGCCCTAAGCAATGACTGATTAGCTCATAGCTGCCTCTTCCTTTTGCAGTTTGGCCCTGGATTCTGGTCTTATTCATCTCAGTGGCTCAGAATCTCTGCCTTTACTTTTATCTTGGTGTCTGTGAATTCTCTTGAATAAACAGTGTCTCTGTGTTCATTATTAAACTAACTCTTGTCTCATTAAAACAATTGAATTGTATTAAGATGAGCTTAGAAAAACATGTATGCTTCTCTATAGCCCTTAGACATCTCTCCAGGAAGCTCTAGTTCATCTCATTTCCCAACTCACTGGCTCCGTGTCTTAGTCAAGTTCAAACGATCGCTTTCCCGTCCCTTACAAATTGGATAATTTTTTTTTTAAGGTTTATCTTATGAGTGCTCTACCTGCATGTATACCTGCATGCCAGGAGATCACATTATAGATGGTTGGGAGCCACCATGTGGTTGCTGGAAACTGAATTCAGGACCTCTAGGATCTGAACAGACAACATTCTTAATCTCTGAGGTATCTCTGCAGCCCTTGAATTAAAACTTTTACCAATGACCACCTCTCTAACTCCACTTTATGTTTCTTATAAACAGAAAATGATTAATCCTAACAGGCATACATGAGAAATACAGGCAGGAACGTGGCTGTTCTTACCTGAAACAGTGAATGAGGCCTTCCTTCTGTCTCCGGGACACTGAGCAGACAGAAACAGCAAGGCAGCTCTCCTGGTGAAAGTTCCTAGAAATTCTAGATAACAGATTGCTACAAAGACTTAAGAACAGAGCTGAGCTCAGAAGGACAAATCAGGAAGTCTTCAGGCAACACAGACAAAATCCCCAAAAGCTTGCTGCCTCAGCACTGCAGCTGAGTGCATCTGTGGAAGGTGGTGCAGCAAGGGAATTAAGCCGAGCTTGTGTTGACCATGCATAGGTAAAAAGGTGTCCACAGGGATGTGTCATGTGCTCAACGGATCAGTTTCTTCTTATTCATTCACTCACTCACTCATACAGTCTTCCATTCCATTTTTATTATGGATTCTTTGTGAATTTCCCATCATGCACCCCAATCCCATTCATATCCCTGTCCCTTGGTATCTACCCTCTGCCCTTGGAACCCCCTCTGCAAAAACAAAAGCAAAACAAAAGAACCTCATTATGGAAGCTGTAGAGTGTCACAGTGTGTTTCATAGTCTACGCCTTTGTCCATACTTCATTACTTGCAAGTGTTCATTGCAATGAGTCTTTATTCTAGTTCAAGGCCTCTGGCTTCTGCTACATGATCAATACTGGATCCTCTCTGGGACTCATCTAGAATAACCTCTTGTTGCAGCGAGTCAGTCTTAAACCAGGATCACTAAAGGTAAGATTTTCAGCAACAAATGGGACATCATCTCTCCTGTAGGCTTTTTTTTTCTTCTTCCTTCTACTTGCTGCTGTGTGAAGGACAGAGATGTACCTAATGCTGCAGGAAGCCACCAGTTTGGGCTGCAGTTAGTAAGGCCTAACGAGTTCAGTTCCTGACCGAAAGAGATGTTATCTTGCATGCATTTAAGCTATTAAATTCTGAATGGTAAACTTAACCTGAGAAGAAAACCCACACCTCGGATACCCTGGGTAAACGTATTCTTGAGGTCACTATGAATGATGTGCAGTAACGAATTCTGAGAGAGCCATTGGCAGCGAGAAGAATGAAGCAAAGTCCATGAGCAATGATGTAACTAGCATCCAACAATGATGGTTTTGGGAAACTGAAGAGGTAAGGCAATCCATATTGTTTCCATGTTAATGGGTTGCAAAGTTACACATATAGCAAATTATTTCAAATAGTATGCAACTATAAATTTTGCAATGCATTATAAATTGAATTGTTTGTGTAACAAAGTCATATCAGATTATTCTAACTAAATAAAAGCATCTTTAAAAGTCTCTTATGTATATGTGCCATATTTTGTTATCCACTCATCAGATGATGGACAGCTAGGCTGCTTCCATTTCCTGGTCATTGTAAACAAAGCAGCAGTGAACATGGCTGAGCAAATATTTAGGTAATAAGATATAGAGTTGCTTGGGCACATGCCCTGGAGTGGAATAGCTGGATTACATTTCTGTGTTTTTAAGGAACTAATTCATTGATTTGCACAGGGCCAGCACCAGTTTGCAGTGAATGTAAATGTTTTCCTTTCTCTACAGCCACACCCACTTTTGTCATTTCTGATCTTAGGCATTCTGACTGGAGTGGCTTCTTTTTATAGTACTTAGTAATTAATGCAAAGATGTGGTCAAAATGCAGAGAAAAGAGATTGTGAACACAAAGCCCTAAGTGGGACATCCATGTTATACTTTATCCTCCCCCAAGGCTTGGGAATCATCTCAGAAAAGAAGGTGGAAAGACTGGAAGAAATCGGAGATCACCAAAGTGTTTTCTGCACTCAACAGGGCTGTTGAGCACGTGAACTCAAGCTACCATGGCTGCGTGCACAAGACCTGCATGACATCAAGTCACCAAATCCCAGCATGGAGTGAGGAGGGGTTTACAAAGTCCCCACCCCTAGCTGATGAGCTATTGTCAATTGATAGTAGCTGGGAGGGGGAGGGTTGGTTTTACTCGAGGATGTGGCTTCCTTGATGCCCTTACACCATGCATATACATGGAAGCATTAACTGATCTTGGTGAGTTGTTTCAAAAGCAAAACTAACAACAACAAAAGCAGGGCATATGAATCAGGGAGAGAAAGGTATGGAGAAGATAGAACAAGCTGTAGTGAAGGGTGGATTTGATCTGAACACAATATATACATCTACAAAATCCTCAAATTAAAAAAAAAGTTGTGCAGGTACAAAAGACATCCTGGGACTCTGTGTACCTTAATAGTAGGTGTGCCCAGCTTCTCTCTGCTGGTTTGGCTTTGCATGTTTTCTTCTAAGGAGAATGTACAGGACTAGAATCTGAAGTGTGGGATCTAGGACTGTAGATGAGTAATTTGGGCTGAATTTATTGTCATCGGAGCAGTCACCTGACATTCTAGGTTCAGTATATACTGACTGAGATACCAGGAACAATATTTGCCAGAAGGCTAATAGTATAATACAGTCTCGACATTAGTCTAATAAAGAGTTTCTTAGAATTTACTGTGTAGAAGAACCACCTGTTGATCTTATTATAAATGCAGATTCTGAATTTGTAGGCCTGGTATGTGCCTGGGGTTACGCATTTTGGACAGATTCTAAATCATAGATCTTACTCAAATATCAGATATCTGTGGATTGATGTTAAGGTGATACATGATTGGACAGTGGAGAGGTAGGCAGATAAAGATAGACATTGACAAAAAAGATCAAGATGGAGCTCGAGAAGGATGATCTGGATCCAGGTGGACTTAATTGTGTTAGGTAGATATGAATATTTTAAGGATTCTACAGGTCTTTTTCTCATATGGAACAGCAGTTTGTATCTTTGTCCATTTTATGTAATCTTATGGTATAGAGGGTTTGTGTCTTGAGAATGTAATTATAAACCTGTTTGAAAAGTTACCGGGCCTTGGGGGTAATGTTTGTGCAGGGCAGTAGTGGAAAGAAAAATGCTGGGGCGGTAATATCAACCCGAGACATAAACTGCAGGGCAGCCGAAGTGAACCGCCTGGGAAGGGAATCTCGTGGAGAGGGTAGCTCGTGGACTGAGTGACAGAGTCCATGTGCACAGCTCCATACTAGAGTGACATCCTGGAGTGAGACCTCGGGGACTGATAAAGAGATAAGCCTTTTTATTTTTAATATTTACTACAATAGACACCTGTAATCAATCACATAGAGAAAACATCCTAAGGTCTGGGATAAGAGGTAGAGTAGACCTAACACGAGCAGCCCAGTCATCCCAGAGAATAGCCCTTTGGTAAGGTATAAAAATGGTTTTGCTCAGAAACATGTAAAAACCATTGAAAACATGCCATGGCTACAGGCCATGGGCCAGAGACTGTGGTGTCTGATGTGATGGAATTAGTTTCTCCGATTTTAGCAGAAATTGTGGCAGAATATGGTAGAGGACCAGAGTGACAGTGCTTGGCTATCAAATATGGGGTGGAGAAAACAAACCCTTTAAGGTTGCCAGGAGAGCAGTGCTGTGGTCTAAATACCTGTGTCATCCTGAAGTCTGCATGTTGGAGTCCTCAGAGAGGTGCTACTAAGAGGTATGGGCTTTGCCATATGGTTAGATCATAAGGATACAGGCCTGAGGAATGTGGTTGACCTTCTGAGGCTCCATTAGGAGTGCTGCTCTGAAGTGAGTCTTCTGGACATGCCCTAGGTGTTGTATTTACGAACTTACATACAATAGAGCCATGTAAAACCAAACCAGTCAATCATTCTAGCACGGATGTGGGAGGAGCTCATGAGGCAACCCCCCTCCCCCAGATGAGGCCTTATTGGCAGTTGATGACTGCTGCAGGGGGGAGGAGCCATACATTAAAGGTTGCCATGTCTTAAAAGTAGGAAGAAGTTGGGGATGGATAAGATCAAAATACACTGTATATATGTATGAAATTACCAAATCATAAGTTTAAAAGTGTGCCTTAAAAAGGAAGTAAGAGGAGGTTGTCCTTTCTTTCTACATGCAGCAGCGAGAAGGTGTCATCTACAAGTCTGACTTTGCCAGATACTCACCTGCTAAGACTTTGGTTTTGGCTTCTCAGCTTCTACAATGAGATAGAAGTTTCTGGTGATTGGAAATCACCCAGTCTAAGTATCCCTTTAGACTATTCCAGACCAACCAAGGCAGATACACAATCTGTTTTCAATCATAAGAATCCATATGACAAACTAGACTCCATCAGAGTCCTCCAAAAAATACAGTGGCTGGCCAGCCTATGAAAGCACTGGCAAAATGAGTAAGTGGAAGGGATCTAAGTCTGGAGGGAAGAAATAAGATCAACGTTACTGTAGTGGGGGTGTCACAGCCTCATAACAAATATCAGACACGGCTGTCCAAGCAACATGAAGCTTTTAGATCGAGGGTAGCCATGACAGGTCCCTTTCTGTGAGCACTCTATAGCCTCAGTAATAGTGTCAGGCTTTGGCTGGAGCTTTTTTTGGATGGGAGGTTTTTAATGACTTCTTCTATTTCCTTATGGGATATGGGCCTGCTTAGATATTTATTGCTCTTGATTTAACTTTGGCATGTGGTATCTGTTTAGAAGATCATCCATTTCATCTATATTTTCCAATTTTTGTTGAGTATAGGCTTTTGTAGTAGGATCTGATGTTTTTTTGTTTTTTTTTTTTAATTTTCTCCGTTTCTGTTGTTATATCTCCCCTTTTATTTCTAGTTTTATTAATATGGATACAGTCTCTGTGCTCTTTAGTTTGGCTCAGGGTTTATCTATCTTGTTGATTTTCTCAAAGAACCAGCTCTTGGTTTTATTATCCTTTATATTGTTCTTTTTGTTTCTGACTGGTTGATGTCAGCCCCGAGTTTGACTATTTTCTTCTGTCTGCTCCCTTGGATGTGTTTGCTTCTTTCTATTCTAGAGATTTCAGGTGTGCTCTTAAGTTATTTGTATGGTATCTCTTCAATTTCTTTATGAAGGCACTTAGTGCTATGAATTTTCTTCTTAACACTGTTTTCATGTTTTCCATGAGTTTGGGTATGATTTGTCTTCATTTTTATTGAATTCTATAAAATACTTGATTTCTTTCTTTATTTTTTCCCTAACCAAGTTATTACTGTGTAGAATGTTGTTCCGCTTCCATGATTACGTGGCCTATGTTGTTTTTGTTATTGAAGACCAGACTTAGTTCATGATAATCTGATAAAATGCATGGGATTAATTCAGTCTTCTTGTATTTCTTGAGGCTTGTTTTGTGTCTGATTGTATAGTCAATTTTGGATAAGGTACCATGAGGTGCTGAGATGAAGGTATATTCTTTTGTTTTAGGATGAAATGTTCTATAGACATCTGTTAAATCCATTTGATTCATAACTCCTGTTAGTTTCACTGTATCTTTGTTCAGTTTCTGTTTCCATGACCTGTCCATTGGTGAGAGTAGGGTGTTGAAGCCTCTCACTGTTATTGTGTGAGGTTCAAAGTATGTTTTGAGCTTTAGTAGAGTTTCTTTTACAAATTTGGGTGCCCTTGCATTTGGGGCCCAGATGTTCAGAATTGAGACTTTATCTTGGTAGATTTTTCCTTTGATGGGTATAAAGTGCCCTTCTCTATCTTATTTGCTAACATAGTTAAAAGTCTATTTTATTGGATATTAGAATGGCAACTCCACCTTGTTTCTTGGGACTATTTGCTTTAAAAACTTTTCCCAGCTATTTAATGCTGAAGTAGTGTCTGTCTTTGTAGTTTAGGTATGTTTCTGGTATGCAGCTATTTGCTGGCTTCTGTTTATCTATTCAGTCGTTAGTTTTCTTATTGGGGAATTGAGCCCATTGATGTTGAAAGATATTAAAGATTGATGATTATTAGTTCCTTTTATTTTTGTTACTGGAGGTGGTATTATGTGTGTATGATTCTCTTGGTTTCATTGTGAAATATTTAATTTCTTGTGTTTTCTTGAATGTAGTTATCCACTTTGTGTTAGAGAGTTTCTTTCAGTATCCTCTGTGGGGCTGGATTAATAGAAAGATACTGTTTAAATTTGTTTTTCTGTCTTGGTTTCTCCATCTATGGTGATTGAGAGTGTTGGTGGGTATGGTATCCTGGGATGGCATTTGTGTTCTCTTACATCAGTCCAGGATCTTCTGGCTTTTAGAGTCTCTGTAGAAAAGTCTTGTGTAATTCTGATAGGTATGTCTTTATATATTTTTTGGCCTTCTTTTTTTTTTTTTTACAGCTTTTCATATTCCTTTTCTTTTTTCTTTGCATTCATTGTTTTGATTATTATGTGATGAGAAGATTTTCTTTTCTGGTTCAGTCTATTTAGTGTTCTTCAGTCTTCATGTACATTTATGACCATCTCTTTCTTTAGGTTAGAAATTTTTTTATTATCTTGTTGAAAATGTTTTCTGGATCTTTGGACTGGGAATCATAGCTCTCTTCTATTTATCTTTTCATTGTGTTTTGAATTTCTTAGATATTTTGGGTTAGTAGCTTT
The DNA here is from genome assembly GCF_963924665.1 of Micromys minutus. NCBI lineage: Eukaryota > Metazoa > Chordata > Mammalia > Rodentia > Muridae > Micromys > Micromys minutus. The sequence continues at coordinate 26,588,442 of NC_137985.1, forward strand.
TTACACTTTGTATTTTTTTAAATGATGTGCCAATATTTTCTATAGTATCTTCTATTCCTGAGATTCTCTCTTCTACCTTTTGTATTCTGTTGGGGATACTTACATTTGTTGCTCCTGATCTTTCTCCTAAGTCCATCTCCAGAGTTGCCTCCTTTTGTGTTTTCTTTATTGTTTCTACTTTCATTTTTAGACTGTTTTGTTCAATTCATTTACTTGTTTGGTTGTGTTTTTCTGTAATTCTTTAAGGCATTTATTTGCTTCCTTTTTAAGGTCTTCTACCTGTTTGCCTGTGTTTTCCTGAGTTTCTTTAACAAACTCTTTATATCCTTGTTAAAGGCCTATATTATCTACACAAGATAAAATTTTACATCACTATCTTGCTTTTTAGTACATTAGGGTATTGCTGTGGTGGGAGAACTGGGTTCTGGTGGTACCAAATTGCATTGGATTCAATCACTTATGACTTTAGTTTGCCTCTGGCTGTCTGGTTATCTCTGGTGTTAACTAGCTTAGGTGCCTCTGTCTAGAGCCTACCTTCTTGGAGGCAGGTAGAGCTCTGTGACCAGAGCTTGTTTCCTCTGAGGCAGTCAGTGCTGTCTCTGGTTAAGGTGGCACTCTTATATCTCTGGTTAAAGCAGGTCTCCTGTGTCCCTGGTTACTGTGGGCCTTCTGTGAGGCAAGCAGGCTGTGCCCCTGGTTACTACAGACTTTCTGTGTCTTTGGTTACTGTGGACCTTCTTAAGATCAAGCTAGTTGATCCAAGAAGGCTTGAAGTGAAATTGCGGAGGACCGAGGCGGTTCGAAATTGAACAGGATGGGGTTTGAAACTGTCGCAGGGAAAGGTGTCCGGGACAGCCACCCGGCAAGCCTTTGATGTGCCGCTCCCCTTGGCCAGTCAGCTCTGGATCCTTGACAGTCTCAGACTGTAGAATGTGGATGGGTATAGGGCTGCTGCTATGGGCCAGGTAGGAAGCAAACTGGAAGGAAATGGAGGTGGGGGAGGTTAGATCCCAAGTCAGTCTGGCTCTGTGGTTGTCCCAGCTGGTGTGGATATTTGGGTGAAATTCTCACCTGTGTCTTTGGTTACTCCAGACCTCCTGGGAGGCATGTAGGCTGTGGTGTGTGGGTAGGTATTGGGGTCTTCTCTTCATTCCTTCATTAGCATTTTCTTCCATGTTTTTTCTTGATAGTGACCATTCTAAATGAGCTGAACTAAAATATTTTAATTCACATTAAAATTCCTAACACCTAAAGGTTTTTAAACATCTTTTGTGGATTTACTAGCCATTTGTATTTCTTCTTTTGAGAACTGTCTATGTATCAACTTTATGGTTATTCTAGTTGTTTTCTACTGTATTTCCAGCAACAAAGACACTCAGATATAGACCAGAAACAGTTTGCTTTCATAGAGCAGGGTCATCAGGTCACCTTCACTGTTGTTCCTCAGAGGCATGCCAATCTCTCACTCTTTGTCATAATTTATACCGAGGAATCTTGAGAAACTTGATATTCCACAACTCCCACTTCTGCAATATTACAATGATGACAGTATGGTAATTATATCTGGGAAGCAGGAAGTATCACAGAGCAAAAGTATCTTAATAACACACACACACACACACACACACACACACACACCCACACACGCGTGCGCGCGCGCGCCAGGAGATAGGAGATACACACCATGAAGCTTCATGGAACAGAAAAATTCATCGAAAACTATAAGCATATATAATATGAGAAGTCACTTTGTGCCACCCACCATGAAGATAAAGGCATAGTTCTTGAGGAACTACTTGAGATTTCAAAGGTCAACAAATGCTTCATTTAAATGTGCCAGGACCTGTCTACTAGGTAATTTATAAATGTGTCAATTTTTAATGAGTCCTGGAGCAAAGAACTCCAAAGTTTATCTAGCGCACAGTGTACACTACCCTGCCACTTGGCTTTGTGACCTACTGGTCCCAATGGTAACTGAAGTCTCTCTCACAGACAGAGGGGTTTTAGGGTTTTTTTTTTAAGTAAAAAACAATAAAGATCACAGAAGAGACCACCCCCCCAGGGATGTGAAGTAATGCCATCCATCTTCTGCTAATAAGTGAAACAATTGTAAGTGAGTGGAAACAACCAGTATGGTATAAAAAGGGTTTTTCTTAGGTCGTCTAGTAAAACTGGACACACAGAGCATGGTTTATAGATAGGGCATGTCCAGAATATACAAGGAATTGATTGACATGAGGTGACTTAGGTTATCTCTTATGGTATCTTCACTGGCTTCTTTAACCTTTAACACCATACTTTCAACGCATGGCTGGGACCTTGTGGAACAGTTTTATGACTAACTAATGAAGAAGGAATACTCCCGGGCCCATACTTCCAATGCTGTGGAAGAGGCATTCAGTAATAGAGTAGAAGGAGACTGTCTTAGCCACTCTTCTGTTGCTGTGATGAGACATGGCAACTCTTAAACTCGAAACATTTAATTGGGGGATTGCTTAGAGTATAAGAGTCTACGTTCATTAGCATGGTGAGAAAGAGAGAGAGAGAGAGAGAGAGAGAGAGAGAGAGAGAGAGAGAGAGACAGAGAGACAGAGAGACAGAGAGACAGAGAGACAGAGACACACAGAGAGGCAGAGAGACAGATAGACAGGGAGACAGGGAGAAACAGGGAGAGACAGACAGACAGACAGACAGCTATAGGCAGGGGCTGGGTTTGGTATCAGACTTTTTGATACTTGACTTTTTGACTATTTGACTTTTGAAACATCAAAACCCATCCCCAGTGATGCGCTTCTTCCATGAAGGCCACTCTGCCCAATCCTTCTCAAATGGTGCCACTCTCTGCTGACTACATTCAAATCTATAAGCCTATGGGGCCATTCCTATTCAAACCACAGTGACCCATCCTGACAGTGTCACCCTTCTGAGTGACACATCGTTCCTTCTTTAGTCACCTGTGGAATCAGGGGTCAGATTAATGGGTACGACAACAGGTGCTTCCTGTCACTATTAGTGCAATGACCATCTCCACTCAGAATAACACCTACCAACACCATGGCAACACTGAGACCTCTGAGTATCACCATGATCCATGGACAACAGTCAATTCGATGGCCGGTCAATGAACTCAAACATGAACCAATGGGGAGTAATGATTTATTTTCATAGGAGTCAATGTATGGTAGATCCTGAGAACAGGTAAGATTTTTTTTTTGTTACACTTATAGTGATGATCCTGAGCCAGTGTTACTGGAAAATATCAAAAGTCCAGGTCTGAAATACCTATCTATGCCATGAAGTCGATTAATATTTTTGAACAAATATTTTGAATACGGGCATTTCAGTGAGGGGAAGAAATGTCTTTTAAAACACAGTGCTATAATAACTAAAAATCCATTATGGGCCAAATAAATATCAACCTTTACCTCACATTGTACAATAAATAATTTTCAAATTCATCATATATCCAAATATAGAATCTAAGCTCTGCTTTCTATTGTTGTGATAACACCATGATCAATAGCAACTTAGGAAAGAAAGGGTTCGTTTCAGCATCAGTTGAGTCAGTCCATCATTAAAGAAGTCAGGGTAGGAACTTGAGTCAGGAACTAAAGCAGAGACCATGAAAAAACTCTGTGTATTAGCTTGCTCTCAATGGTTTGCCCACCATTACTTGCTCTGCCTGCTTTCTTATGGCCCGGGATCATCTATCCAGTGTTATCACTGCCCACAGTAAGCTGGGTCCACTCATATCAATTATTAGTATTAAAAATGCACAAGACCTGCCTGCAGTGCAATCTAATGGATGCAACTCATCAACTGAAATTCTCTCTTTCAAGTTTGTCTAGCTTTTGTGTTGACAAAATGAACCAGCCTGTCTCCTAAAAGAAAACGCAAGAGCTGGACATGGTGCCTCATGCCTTTAATTCCAGCACTCAGGAGGCAAAGGCAGACAGATCTCTATGAGTTCAAGGCCAGCCTAAAGTGAGTTCAGGCCAGCCAAGGCTACATAGTGAGACCATGTCTAAAAATAAAATAAAATAAAATAAATAACAAGCAAGCAAACAAACAAAAATCAGGAGAAAAATCTTTGTATTGGCAGATCACTCAAGTATTTCTTATGCCGTTAAAGGTACAAACAATAAAAAATTAACTAATTGACTTTATAAAAATAAACTTTCCCGGTGTGAAAGATAAAGTTGAACCAATTAGAATAGAAGCCAGGGTAAGATAAAGTATTTCATTCATGTGTGTGTGTGTGTGTGTGTGTGTGTGTGTGTGCGCACACGACAATGAAGACAATGGATTTACTTGTGTACATGATGTGATATTTCACAAGTGAATGATTAATAGACACAAGTTAATAAAAAGCAGCTGAAAGTTTAGGGCAGACACATTACCAAAGAAGATATATTATGGCTAATCACATAAAAGATTCTCAAACCTATTACTCATAATGAAATATAAAGTAAAACCACAATTATACATCACTTTTACCCATTAGCTTGTCTACCATTAACAAGACCGACCACACCAAGTATTGGCATGCATACGAGGTAATTAAGAGATGTAAAATGATATATGCACATTAGGAAAGTGTGGAGATTCTTAAAAATAAACATACCAAGTGTATGACCCAGTCGTCCCACCCCATGGCTTTATCCCAAGAGAAACAAAAAGCATACATGAAGACAAAGGCTCATACAAGAATACTTATAACATCTAATAGCCTCAAACCAAAAAAAAAAAAAAAAAAAAAAAAAAAAAAAAAACAACCCGAATGCTCACTACCAGGTGAGTCAAACAAATCCAGAATGGTCACGGGGCTTCAGGAGAGCAGGTCTCATCTCTGCAGAGGATTTCATGGAATGGAGAGGAAGAACCAAAGAATATCTCTGGGGTGGGGGATCAAGGACACAGTGCCCATCTGGAATGCTTAGACTGTGCATGGGTCCTACATAGAAGAGGAAAACATAGAACATATGTGTGTGAGGAAAATGTTAACGCACACAGGTTAGTGCAAGAAAGTGGATGCTGCTGCCCTTTCAAGGCATGATGACAGGGATATGGATACATAAAACATGCTTTTGCTCTCTGGAGATGTGTGTTGAAACATTCAAGGACAAAGTGTAATGTTTGTGGACTATTTTCAAATGAGGTACTAAAATAGTAGTGAGGTATGATCTGGGCCTGGTGGTATATACCTTTAATCCCAGCACTAGGGAGGCAGAGAGGTAGACAGATTTCTGTGAGTATGGGGCCGTATCGGCCACATAGTGAGTTCTAGGACAGCCAGGGCTACAAAAAGAGACCTTGTCTCTAAGGAGGCAGGGAGAGGTATATGTGTTAGCAACGAAGAGGTGGGAAGAAAATAAGGGATGAAGGAGCGAGGAAAAGGAGAATAGCTGGAACGAGAGGGACCCAGAAGGGCGGTAGTTCACAAGACTAAAAGTTTTAATTTGCACCTCCTTGAAGGCTAAGGCTGTTGAACAATTTACAGCTTTGGCAGCCGCTGTGTCTCATCTACTGAGAACTCTGTTTAGTTTTACACCGTATTTTCAAACTGGGTTTCTTTTCCTGATGTTCAGGGTTTTAAATTCTTGATACGCTTGAGGCATTACCCTTTATTAGATGGATAAGAAGGAAGTATCTTTTGCAACTCTGTAGGCTGCCTCTTTGCTTGATGGTGTCCTTTGCTGTACAGAAGCTTTTCAGTCTCCCGAGGTCCCGTTTATTAATGCCTGTGCTGTTGGGGTCCTTTACTGTGCCAGGGAGTTCAAGGCTGTGCCCCAGTTTCTCTTCTGTCAGATGCAAGGTATCTGGCTTTATGTTGGAATCCTTGATCACTTTGGAGGTCAGTTTTGTGCAAAGTGATAAATATGGATTTATTTACATTCTTCTGCATACAGCTGCCCAGTGTGAGTAACACCATTTCTTTACCACACTATCTTTTCTACAGTGTGGGTTTTTGGCTTCCTTGTAAAAAATAAAAAACCTCAGGTGACCACAGGTGTATGGAGTTACATCTGCGTCTTCAAATTGATCCCACTGACCACCATGTCAGTATTTATGTCAGTACCACGCTGTTCGTGTTTTTATAGCTCTGTAGAACCTCTTGAAACATCAGGTAGTAATGCCTCCACAGTTGTTTCATTATTCAGGATTGTTTTAGCTATCCTGTAGATTTTGTGTTTCCAGATGAAGTTGAAGGCTGTTTTTTTTTTTTGTTTTTTTTTTTTTCAGTTTCTGTGAAGAACTATGTTGGAATTTTGATAGGACTGCATTGAATCTGTAGGGACTTTTTTTTTTTTTTTTTTTTTTTTTTTTTTTTGTAGGATGTCCAGTTTCTCAACATTGATGATACCCATCCGTGAGCATGGGAGATTTTGTTGTCTTCTCTGATTTCTTTCTTCAGTGTCTTGAAATTTTTATTATGTAAGAATTTCACTTACTTGGTTGGGGTTATACTAAGATTTTTTTTGAAGAGTATTGTGAAATGTGCTTTTTTCTGACATCTCTTTCTCCGCACACATCATATTGTGCCTGTTTTATAATTAGGTTTTATTTGCACACATCTTCTCTCTCTCGGTGTGTACTGGCTTTGTTTTTGTTTTGTTTTGCACTGCAGTAATGAAGTGGCTGTCTCAGATTCTAGGGTTCATAGAACATAAAATGACTATGCATCTCTAAATATAAAAAAAATGTTTGTTAACCCTTAAGCCAGTGAAATAAAAGTCCAGACAAATATGCACAGAAATGACGTCAAAGCAAGGATGTAATTTTTAGTGTATTTGTGCCACAAATGAGAAGAGATAAAGGTAGGTCTTCTTTATATCTTGCTACAAGGCATATTGCATAATGCTACATATTAAATAAAGTATTTTATATATGCTTTATATGTAAAAATTATATTCAGCAGAATTAATGTTTTTAAAAATTAAAACTCACTGTGTTAGATAAAAAATATATGCAACAACTTATGAATAAATCTCCTTGGAAATTTTGGGTGTTGCAGTAAATATGAAAATGATGGCTTAACCTTTTGTCACCCCCCCTACTGTGGTCTCACTCCATGGACACCGCTGTTGCTTCTGTCCTGGGTGGATACAACTGCCCCAGCATGTTTCTTTCCTCCACTGCCTGGCACAAACTTGACTCCAAAGCCCAGTAGCTTATCAAGCAGGTTTATATGTTAAATTCTCAATCCACAAGCCCTCTACAAAATAAGCTTACATCCAATGGGTAAAGATACAAACTGCCCTTCTATATGCGCTAAAAAGACCCATAGAACTCCTTAGAAATAATAATAACAACCTCATCAAGCTAGAGATGCCCTGAGAGAAACCTACACACCTGCCTCCATCTCTGTTCCTCCCACCATCTCCTCCTTCTCCTCTCCTCCTCTTCTGTCTTCCTAGGCCTTTCCCCACCTATCTCTCTCCTGTCCAATCATGTACTCCTTAACATAAATCTACATTTGTGTACACAGTTGTCAAAAGTAAAGTGCTAGAAAAGATAAACCAAGATTTGTTAAATAATATGTAAAAAGCTTACCGAAAAAGACGGCTAGCTTTGACTGCATTAAAGTTTATAACCCCATACAACGAAAAGGACCATAGATTGTAGTCAAAGATGCAGGAAGAGATTTGCAAAAATGCAGAAGAGGGTCAGGTTTAACATACAGAATTTAGAAGGAATTAGAGGTTAACATGGGAAAATGATAGCGCAAAGAAAAATAGTAAAAGGATAATTCACAAAAGACAACATACAGTAAAAGTAACAGGAACGAGTTGTTGAAAGAGGTTTACCTTCATTATTAGGAAAATAATAATTAAAACTTCACAGCTATCAATTTAGTGCTAATAATTAGTGTGCTATTCCTGCTGGCACGAATGAGGGGAGACCAGGTCTGACTTGTTGCTCTTTATAGATACATCCTTACCATCACTTTAAAAGGTAACATAGCAACACTTAGTAACAAAGAAGATGCTAAACCCTGTGACCTAATATTCCTTCAAGGAACTTTCTCTTGACAACTGTATGCACAAGTGCCCAAAGAGACCTGTGTATGCTTGTCCAAGGTGAACGTGTTGGTGACAGCAATAAGCCAGGTATAATCCATTTATCCATCATTCAAGATGTGTCCAGTTTTGCCCATGGTGAGGCCTGGAGATTCCACAGGAATGCTGTGATTACATACTACATCTGTCCTCAGCGATATTGTGTTCAAGGTTATCTGCAATGTGAGATTTCAGGTTCTGTGGCATTAAAACACACCAGATAGGTCATTTGTACATAAGTACAGTTTGGTTTTCCCAAACTTGATCATTTGAAAAATATTAGATCACAGAGTCACATGAGTTTTCCAAACATGTGCACATCTCACACAGTGTCTCAAAGAGCCACCGGTCTCACCTAGAAAATCACCAGGGGCTGGGATGCCATCATTCTCAAGGTGACAAATGTGGTCCCCAAATTCCTGTTTTATCACTGGCATCAAACATTGTTGGTTGATTTCCTTAAAATGACACACACCCACTTCATGAACTTTGGGACCCTCACAGGCAAACGCCTAAGCCTGAATAAGTACAGGTTATGCTTGAAGACCTGTTGCTGTAGGGGATGAAGAATATGGAGAAGATCCATGGCCATTACAGTGTGGGAAGAACACTTCCAGGAGCATCACTGATGAGGCAGATGGGAGCAGTCTGAAGGCAGGAGACTGTGGTGGAGTTCCAGGAAGGCCATGCTGAATGAAGACAAAGGCCTGGGCATAGAACACACACTTGTGGAAAATGATGAGTCCAAGCTGACCCCCAGCTTCTACCAACCACTATGTGACAGGATTCAAGAAGATGGAGAACTCAGAATGAACAGCTTAGAAGTATAGTAAAAATTATTTTTAAAATCCTGTTTCTTCCCACCTTAGACCATTTGTGTTCTCAGATGAAAGACACACACACAGCCTTTATGTTTATAAATATGCCTTAAGCAGCACCATAGTTGGGTGATTGCCTACCTTCCATGTTGTTAGAATCCACTTTTTTTTTAATTTTGAAAAGGAAGACACTTTATTTAGTACAAAACACAGGGAAAGAAATGCCATGGATAACATGCACAAAATTGTATAAATTAGCCTAGGAATTTTCATTTAAAGATGGACGGTACAGAATAACTGGGGAAAGGTATTCTAAATGAAGCTTAAACACAGGTACAGTTTGTTTGTGACAGGCTTTAAGATCAGAGTACATTTCAATTTTATTTGGTCCACGTTATAGTTTTAGGATCTACTTTCTTATTGATAAAGCCAAGTTACTGCTTCCTAACTTCTGTGTTTCATCTGAGCTGGTAACTCCCGTGGGCCAGCTCACATGGCCACATCTTCATGGCTCAGCTATCCCACAGCGGTTCTTCCTCTCCCTCCTGTGAATTAGTTAAACCACTTTGGCTCCTGGTGGGCTGCTCTTCCAGCCACGCACCAGAGCCCTCTGGATCCGGGAATGAAACACACACACACACACACACACACACACACACACGCTAATTTTGATATGTCTTGACTAGCTCAATGGCTGGACATTTCTAACCCCCCTCACCCTGGGGCTGACGAAAACCCCCCTTCTGGTATTCCTGAGTTAATATCTTTTAAAATCTATATTTCATCTCTGCTACTTCAGACCCAACTAGAGAAATGGCCTCTAGGGACAGACACTTTACTGGACTCTTACATGCCCGTGGGCCTTTAAGCTTCATCTTTTTCCCTTTCCTGTTATGGTGATTCTATGTCTCTCCTCTCTCTCTCCTAGTCCCTTGATTGCACAATCTAAAAGTCCTGCCTCCATCTTTCTGCCCAGCCATCGGCAGTTTGGAAATTCTTTATTTTCAGTCGAATCGAAGTGGGGGTAGAGACCTTCAGGTCTGGAAGTGTGGCTCTTTGGGAACTGAAATAAGACAAAGCATCAGAACCAATCCCCAAAGGCTCCTTTTTCCCCCTATTTCCTCTCCTTCTGGTCCCAAGCATGGGAGACCTAAACCCTACTGTATTTTTTCTGCACAGCTATTAGCTGCTGACATCTTTATTTACTAATCAGAATTAACTTGGGGCAGGGTCTCCCATGACCTTATGTGTGGACTCTCTCATCTTTGGTGCAGTTTTGGGGAACCCAAAGTAGCATTAGAATATAAACAACATTAGGCTAAGCCACTACACAGGGGTACAACACATGAAGATCCCCTTTGTCTGTGTCCATGTTTAGGAACGCACATGAGCAAAGGCAAGAAGTAGCTGCTTATGTGGATACTAAGGTGTGTGTGTGTGTGTGTGTGTGTGTGTGTGTGTGTCACTCAAATCTAGAGAATTTTGGAGAATTAGCCTAGAACTAAGAGCTTAGCATACTTTAGTATCAAGCTTTAGAGGAAGAGGAGTCTACAAAGAAGACAGTAAAGGAAGAATTATAAAACACAGAAAGGAGCATGGCACATGGTATCCTTGGGTGCACAGCATTTTCAAAACAGGAAGATTCATGCTAGAAAATGTGGCAGAGGCTTAAAAACTAAAAGGAGTTTACCCGAATGTGGGCTCTAAGAAAACCTTTCCCCCCATTAAATCCCTGTTCTCAGAAGCTCTGGTTCAATGAGAAAAGCATACTAAGTCCTGTAGCATGCATGGGCCCATTGAATCTGGTGACCGAGGACATGGAAACCTTCATCATGGTGGCTTTGTCACAACATCAGTTGCATACACAAGCCTGACAGAAAGAATGAATAGAAATCTGAGTGTGACTTTTTTTCCCCGAGGAACTCCTGGGTCATCAAAGGAAATAAAGAGATAAATCATGAGTTTGCTAGGACAGTGACACTCTGAGGCACCCACCCAGACACAGCTGCAAGGGCAACCCTGTGGATCTACAGCAGTATCTTGTCCCTTCTTATCTATACATCCTGTCTATACCAGTCGTCCCTCCTTGCCTTGAGTGTTCTGTAGGTATCCATACATCCTCCAGTTTCCTCTGTCACAGGCTCACTACCCCATTGCAGCCACCACCCCTCATGAATCTAAAAGCTCTAAGGTGGGAGGCGCCATGTTTTCCCTGCATGCGACCTGTACCTCAGTCATAGCAAAGCTCATGAATTATGTGGGCATGAGTGAGCAGAGAATGTGTTACAGATGACTTTCATGCCAACCCTGCCTGGAGAAAGATGGCTCAGAAGATTCAGAAACGGAATCGGAAGCCACATTAGGTTACTTACAGGTTCCCTCTGGAGTCGGATTTTCTCTAGGTGCTGCCAGACTGCAAGCAGCCTGCAGCCTTGGAGGCCATGCAGACTACTTCATAATAACCATCTATTAAAACTTCAAAGGAAGAAAAATTAAAAACATGACTAGAGCTAATTGCCGGCTGCCACAAATTGGTTCCTGGGTATTATAAACGGTTTAATAGTTGGTCTAGATACCATTGGGATAGGTTGGTGCCATATATAAATAGGAACTCAGAGATGTAGAGATAAATGAGACCAGGCTGTGACCTCACCAAATCATATCTTCATGGCCCAAAGGGAAGAATTTTACATGTCTGTGTGTTTGGCACAATTATCTGTCACAAAGTAGCCAAATAAAAGTCTCCAGTTTAACAGTTCTATCACGGAAAGAGGAGAACTCTGGGTGAAATAAACCCAATGATTACTGACTATCCTGAACAAGAATCAGGATGCCCGGGAGCAAGACCTGGTTCTGTGCCCACAGGGAAGCTAAGCCGTCTGTCCCTGTTACTCAGTGAAGGATGATATAATACTTGGGCTCATACATCTACTTATTCATTCACTTAATCCATATGTATTAGGCAGCTACTATATTCCTGGCACTACAGTGAGTACACCAAGAGGAGTAGGAGAACTCACTATAGTCAACTGTCAGGCAAGCAGAGTTTCATGCTACGAGGCTGCTAAGACATATACAGTAGAGGAGAAGGGGTAACCAGAACTCAGCCGGGAAGAGTCAGGAGGATGCTGTAGAGAAGAGATAGGAAAGAAGCTTGAATCTGTAACCCCACTGCTGGGCAGGCAGGGCCAGGGGGATCCTGGGACATGCTCAGTGGTCAGTCCAGCTAAATCAACATGCTTCAGAGCAGTGAGAGACTGTCTGAAAAAAAAAAAAAAAAAAAAAACCAGCCTGGAAAATGACTGAATGAGACAGCCAACATTAACTTCTGGCCTTGAGGTATAAATGGTACACACACACATACCTATACCTCCCACACACAAAGAATAAGAAGTCTACCTTGGCTCATGTTTTTAAACTTTCAGTCCATGGCCACTTGGCCTCCTGGCTGCCTTAAACGCTGTAGTGAGACTGCATGTCACGGTGGCAGGACATAGAAGAGCAGGCCTATTCAGGAACTGCCCAGGAAGCAGTGATGGGAAACAGAAAAGTCCAGGCTCCCAATACCCCTTCCGGGACACATGCTCAGGGATTTCATTTCCATTAGGCTTCACCTCCTAAAAGCTCCCCAACTTCCAAATAGCACCACAGGCTGACAACAACTAAGTCTTCACTACACGAGTTTTTAGGGGTACACGTGAGATCCAAACTTATAAAACACTGTTAGGGCTCAGGCGCCCACCAGGTGCTTTTCCTAGCATTCTGACTTAGCAGGGCCTTTGGATTCTCATCTCTGCTCTGGTGATGGGTCTATTTGGGGAGCCACCGAACTACAATGTTCCTCCTGATGCTTTCCTGTCCTTGTCTGTTCCAATAGTTGGCAACACACAGAGCAGACTGCAGGGGGGACTGGCCAGAGACATGGAGGCATCCGGCAGCTCGTAGAAGCTACCAGAAAGGTAACTCTTGTCAATGCTCTCCTGACTTGAGACTTTAGTTCATTGTCCACCCCTGTGTTTGCTTCTTTCAGCCTAATACCGGTGCCTGATCTTTTTATCATTTGAGATTTCTTTGTCTGAATTGTTTCCTGTTGAAATGCAAATGTCCTGGAAGGGGCAGCCCATTGATACTGCTCTTGGTGTTTTATAACAGGGTGTTAATTTAATCATGAGATCATTTTCATAAAGAGCCCCAGGGAAATGCCAGTCATTTTTAATGACCTGGGAGGGTAGCCTCAATCCTAGGGCTCCACACCCTGATGGCATGATGTTACCCAAGTCACTTCACCTTCTCAAGCCTAGTTTCCTCTTCTGTGAAACTGGGGATAATAACACCCTCTGTCACCATGTGTTATTTTAAGGATTGCACTGATCGAGAGAATGTGCATGTCTATCAAGGGCTAAGCAAAAGTGCCAAAGTATATCACTAGATACAAACGTGAACACCTTCCAGAGCTCCGCTTAGCGTAGTGGAAATGCCAGGAGATTCTTAATGAATCCACTAGTCTGTCCACCCTGAGGTGGCTTCTATCTAGGGGCAGAACTTAGTGAGTAGGAGATGAAACATATCAGGGCAGATGGATGATGCCTCTGCTGATTCCAATTTCGGGGTTGGACTTTTGGTCTTACTCTCGATGACTTTGTAAAAGATTTCTTAGAACAGATCCCAGCTTCTAAATCTCAGAAACCTCCCCTTGCTGTTAAAGTAAAAATGTTGTCCAGGCTCTGAGGGATTTTGTTTGTCTGAGTGGTCTATATTGATATTATTTTCTGTAAGTTCAAAAACAGACAGTATTGACCCGGCTCGGATAGAAAGTATCTCATTCCTTTAAATAAAGTCTAGCCACTCCTCGGAACCTTTTCCTAACCTGGCTTAGTTCTCCACCTCTGAGAGAGTGATAGGCCAAAACTAGGGAGAGGCTTTCACTTCTAAGGATTGGGGTTTGGCTTGGAAGGCCCTTAGTGTGGTATCTGAAGTGCACAGCAGGTGTGCCTGGAACAGCATGCTATCAGCTTACCCACATTGGAACAATGGCTCCGGTTTGGTCACCTTCAGCAGCTTCACGGCTTTTTAAAAAAAAGGTTCTTTCAATTGCCTCCAAAGAAAAGAAAGGAGACATCGTCTCATTTGTCAGGGAATAATTTCTTAATTACCCCGTGATGTCTGTTCTTCCTGGTGGTTCCTTAAGCCAGATTTAGGAGGGTGACATCTAATGTTTTTTTTCATTCATGACAGGGTGGAGTGGAGGGATGTGGGGGGGGGGGGGACAGGACTGAGGAGAAACATTGGCAACAGTGTAGGTTTTCAACATCTCTGCAGCTGAGGAGGGGCCTACCTGATTCCCACAGAAGCCTTGCAGTTTGTCTCCCAAGGGACAGGGCAAGGCCTGTTGAGCTGAGGTTGGTCACAACTGTCTGCTAATCACTTGGAGAATCCTGATCTAGCATATAGAGAGGTCCTAGCAGAACTTCTGAATATTTTCAAATGAAGTTTGCCTGCACTTTTAGCAACCTTTAAACCCTTGCAGGTATTTGCTGGGGAGGGGAAGAGAGAGGGGAAAAGATGTTTTGATAGATTTTAAAATGCCACACGGGGGGGGGGGGCATTCAGACAGTAGAACCTGTCTTGAGTTTTGGATCATTTTCCTCCTCCTTTCTTAACCATTCACAACAAACCTGAGGCTGGGCGGGGTGGCGGTGGGTTCGGGGAGGAAGGTGCTACTGTCTTAAAGTGGAGGAAGGGTGCCAGACGCAGCCTCTCATGCTTCCAGGAATAGGTCACCGAGATAGCCCTCCATCCTCACGTGCGTTTGCAGGTTTCCCATCTTCTGAAAGCTGGAAAGCAATAGGCAGCAGACAATTGTGAGCCAGGCAGAGGTTTGACACTGGGGGAGATCAAACTTCTCTCCATATTGTCTCTCACTTCACTGGTATCGGTTACCTAACAACTATTTATTGGGCATCACGTATCACAATGGGGTAGATTATCGAACAAATAAAACTCCTCCGGGAATTTCCATTTTAGGGGAGTTTCAGTTCAACAGCTTCAGGGGTTCCTGTGGCTGCTGCTTAGAATTCTCTAGTAGGGTGCCTCTTCAGACCACTGTTCCTCAATGCACCTTCAGGTGAACTCTGCCCCTTCTGGTGCTGTACAAGGCATTAGCTCAGGCTAGCTCAAGGCATACAAGCACACGCACTGCCCCCTGTGTCACAGTCATCTCAAGACCAGAGCCCCACAGGGTGACCAGGCCCTGCAGCTGCCTGGATGTGTCCCTCACCCCATTCTTCCGCCCCAGCGAATATATGGGCTGCAGCGTCCTGGGTGGCTACACCCCTTCGCTCTTGCTCCCTGGAGACTCAGAGGTCTCTGCAGATCTGCTACAATGCATGCGACCCTCCCAGGCTCCCTGCCCGGTCCTCCCCTCTCTGCCCTCTCTATTTCTGGGCTGGGTCTGAGGAGAGAAGCGCCCTGTGCGTCTGGCAGTGGTTTGGGCAAGGCACAGGTGGAAAACAATTACCGAGCTCTTTGGAAACCCGAGTCTGTGGCAGAAACTTGGACTCGGTGGCCTGAAACCAGGCAAAGGAGCACTGTAAGACAGTGCTGCTGTCCCTCAGGGCTGATTGATTAGATGTTCCTTCCTCCCAAATCATTTTCAGTGGGTTGTTTGTTTTTCTCCGATCCTAGCAACCGCTTACAGCTCTTCTGCTTACAAATTCGTTCCCTAATGCTAGGCTGCAGAGGTCAGCAGGCTCATTTCTTTCTTGGTTTAACTCCTTGCATATCAGTTTTAGGAATCTCCCCCAACAGGCCATCTTATCTTCTGGGTCAGCCAACACTTTAAAGGTTCCCTTGACTACACCCTCCCTTTTGTCTTCTCAGTCCAGTGGCCGCAGCAAGAGCTAGCCCCCACCCCACCCTCCCACACAGGAGAGTTACACCATTCAGAAAGCCCTTACCAGAGCCCCTAAATTTCTGAGACGGGTGTGCACTTATTAGGTTCAGCCATGACTGGGGAGATTGGAGCTTTCTGGGAAGGTGGGCCTGAGCAACCATATATTAGGCACCAGCTGTATGTAGGTCAATGCCAAGAGCAGGAGACCAACACAAGGCACCTGGCTTATCCTCTGTCCAGAACTTAGCTGGAAAAAGATGATGGATAAAGCAACTCTAACACTTTTGGAAAAGATGCATACTGACTCCCGGGAGACAGGGATCCTCTGTGTGATCCTATTCTGGAACCTGTGGTGTTTGGAAAGGAACATCACCCCTCACCCGTCTGTCATTGGTTGCTCCCAGAGGAGCCCCGTACAGAGATGATCTCCTCTAGTCCAGTCTGCTGGCCAGAAGTTACCACCCCCACCCCCACTTTACTGCTGAGGAGAGTGAGTTTGGGGGAGTCGCCGGAGTTCCCATTAAGCTGTGAATCTGAGAGGCAGAATATGATGAGGCCAACAACCTTCAAATGATCCTTGTCACTGCCAGGAGTCCTTTCCCTTACAAAGCAGTGACCAGGCAGGAGGCCTCTCTCTATTACAGCCAGGGCAATTTTGTCTGACCCTATAAATGGTCCTAGTGATTCTGTGTCTCCTGGATGCTCTTGGAGTTTCTGCCTACATCCCTTCTCCCAGTGCGTTCCCTACACAGCTGCCAAGGCCTCACTAGTAAACCTCTTCCTGCCTCCCTGCGCCAACTTTCTCCACCTTCTCTCCTCTGTATTAACATCTACATCTGCTTTCACTATGTTCCTGCCTTTAAAGAGTCTCTCCTTGTTCCTCCTTCATCCATTTTGTCCCATCAGCCATGGGCTTGCTGAGGCCATGTTGTGCTAAGACCTTTCCCCTTATGTCCTGTGTCCAGCATGACCCGGCACTGACTTGCACTGGGTCCTCCATATTTGACAATCTCGCCAGACACCATCCTAAACTTAGTGAGAGGTGGCTTTTCAGTTTTGCTGGAAGGTTTGAAGGGGCGACATGCTCAGTGTGACTAATGGCCTCTCAGCAGCTCCTGGCTGTTTGCTCGCCTGGTTCTCCCAGGCCTTAGAGAAGGCTGGCACCTGGATTAGTGTGGAAGGGGACACGGAGCTTAATTGTCTTTGGTGTTCTAAGACACTCAGAAGCTACTTAGACGAGACGGTGCCTGTGGTATGTGGTAATTGAGGACACACAAGCGAATGCAAACAGCGACATACATAAAAGGTTGGGCATAAAATGAGATAAAACAGAGGACAAATGGCTCCTCTGGGGGAAGTATTCCTGTGCTCTCTGTGGAAGCTCTGAGAGTCAGTTTTCTTCGTGGATGTGGCATCAGACAGGCTACCATACTTCAGAGCATGGCCCTACAACCATGCACACACAGGCAGCACTAACTGGAGTTAATGGCAGAGAGTTAAGAGGGAACAGAGCGGGGATTCGGGAAGAGTTGGGGTGCAGAGAAAGGGGTAGATAAAACAAACTACATCATCTATGAACGAAATTCTTAAAAATTACAGAATATATTTTTAAAAGAAACAAAAAGAAAACCAACCAAGCCAAGTGTTCCCCCCCCCCATCACCTTCTCAGCACGCGAATGCCCACCCTCACGTTTGCAACCTGCAGTGTGTTTTCACACACAGTGGGACGGGCAAGGCTCACTGAAGCAGCTGTCTCTCACTCACCTTCGTACAGTGCGCTAGAAGACGTGTGTGTGTGTGTGTGTGTGTGTGTGTCAATTGGCTTATTGTTTTCCATTCTACAGAGCTGGACACTGTGGTGATGACATCTATGACTTCATACAGTGCAGCATCCCAGGTGACAGCATCTGGATTTGAATGCGGGCTTCCAGACCCCTATAACCCTGCCCTCGCCTGCTGTGTGTGATTGCCTCAGTGTTCCCTTAACGGGGTGCTCTGGGGAAACCTCCCTCATGCTGCCTGCAGGAAGCCCTACTGGTTCCTGGAAAGAGAATTTAGTTCCTGGACTCAAAGGCAGGGAGACGGAGAACCAGCCTCACGGCAAGGCCATGGCTGATTCCTCTGCTGCTTGCTGGGCAGGCACTAAAGTTACCTCCTCCAAGACAATATTTCATCCACGGACTAGGAGATGGCAGACCTACATGATGGCTATCACGGACATCCAGTAAGCCAGTAGAGATAAGAAACACTTATGGCACCGTTTCCTTCCTTTTGTCTCTCTTTTATTGTTTTTGGGTGCGGGAAGCATTGCCTGTCTGGGCACAAGCTTTGTTGTATATAAGAATCCAGAAAACAGATGTTTGAGGGGTCGAGGAGAGACTCTAGCCTCTTGACCTCTTCCCCTCTGGCCTGAATCTTGAGGACCCTGGATAGGTTCTTTTTGGAGCAGATAGGGATGGACAGAGAGATTTCTTGATGCCCACCACATACTAAAGAAGAAACTCTATGAGACACCCACGTTATTTTCTCTGGTAATGTTAAACCCCACTTGTGTTATTCCTACATCTTCAAAGCTGCAGACTGCTTTCAGCCCAAACCACTGAGGACCCACGTCTGGAAGCAAGAGCAACAATGGCATGTCAGTCAACATGATGGGCTGTCAGTAACATATGTTGGTGGGAATGTCCCTAATGCAGGAAAGAACCAACAAAGACGCAGACACACATGTGGAGGTCTGTACTTCTTGCTCAAACTCTATTGCCAACAAACCACTGTGTCCCATGATGTATTGAAGGTGTTCCTGAGTGCTGAGGTCCCTGGCTAAGGAAGAAGACAGATACCAGGTACTAAGAAGGAAACTGTCCCTCTATGAAATACTTGATCTCTATGAGATGCTTTCCTGCATTTTTCATCGAATTCTTATAATAACCTATATAAGGTAATTGCTGTGTGACCATGCCCCATATTCAGAGGAACCTGAGCTTGCAGAAATCAGTGGACTCCCCTCAGAGGCCAACTAGTATGTAGCTGAGCCAGGATCCAAAGCCAGGTGTGAAGGGCTCACCTACACATGCTGTCTGCACAACTGTGCCAGCTGCCTGGGGTGTCATGGCCTCCCGTGGCTCTTTGTTCCTCTTTGGGAGAAGGGAAGCAATGTTTATTTTGCTGGCTCAGATGATGAGATCTTTATCTTACTCAGAAAAGCGTGTATTAAATCCCTAATTGCACATGGAATTATTTTGTATACAGAAATAATTAAGCTAAGCACATAGACGGGGTCTCTGCCCTCTGGGAACATGATATCCCTAGCACACTGAAAGTTGACCCAAGCAATACATCCACAAAGCCAAAGTCTTGGCTCCATTTTTACCAAGGCCGTCACAGCCACAACCTGGATCCCTTTATTAGCAACAACATGGCCTGGGTGTACTGGAGTATTAGAGTCTCTCAAATCGATTCCCACTTCTGGGAAGGTTTCCAAGGAGGTCAGGCTTGTGATATGCACAGTCCACATGCAGATAACGCATAGGAAAGATTCTCATAGGACCTGTGTGATCTTCACAAGCACTTTATCAGTCCAGGCTTTGGCTTACTGTCTACAGAATGGACTAATAGCCTCGACGTTCTCAGGGGCTTATCAAATTTGTTTGGTAAAGGGATATATGGAGAATATTTAGCACAGTAACCAGCAGGTGATAAGGTCTCTATAATGAATAACTATTACAGCTGATAATTAGAAAGCCTGTTTCCTCCTGCACACCTCTCCTCACAGATGAATGTAGGGACTTTGCTGGAGTCATACTGGGAAGAGGGCCTTTGATTGCACACGGCAGAGGTGTTTCATTGACAGCCCCTGCTCCTCCCATGCTGTGGCTGAATAAAGGATCATACCGCTGTACTTCTAATGCGTTACTGTGCCCAAGCTTGGCCTTGGTGGAGCAAAACACCAAGTGTCTGCTGACTGGCTATTTATCCTTAATTCTTCATTCTAGACTCTAGGATCTAGAGAGATGTGGACTTTTTTCCCCCCAGAAAAAGGGCTTGAGTGGGGAAAGAAACACAGCCTATATTGATGACCAGTAGGGATGAAGTCGGTCTGGCTACTTGGGGTACCTTTGACTCTGGCTACCAAGTCCATACCAGAGGCTGTTGTAACTGCTGTCCTTCCAAAACTCAGGCGAGGAATAAAAGGACAGAACATCAAGTACTTGTGTGGCTGAGGCAGGGCTGTGTGGTAAGTGGGAGATTCCAGAATATCTCTGTACATCGTGGTGGGTCACTCCCTAGATTGCTTACCTTCTTCTCGGAGCCCAGAGTTGGCCAGGGAGTGATCAAGGGCCTTCAGGAAACCAAGGACACATACTTCAGAAAATCTCTTTGTGCTTCGCCTTGGCAGAGGCCCTGCGCAGCTTAGACTTGTGCTTAATGACCTGTTGGGAATGAAAACAACCAGAACAGCGGGAGAAAAAGAGTAAACTAATAATAAAACCAAACCCAAACATCACGGCCCTCCCTCCCCTCCGCCCAGCCCTCACTTAGTGCTCTGTCTTTGCAGCCAATTCCCCTCCCAGGCAAATAATATTTATTCCATGAGGCTCTGACAAACCAGCTCAGAACAAGACAATGCTTGATTGTTTCTTCCTTCCCCCTGCGGCAAGCCACGGGCTGCAGCAGCACAAGCGTGGAAAGGGAAAGGTACTCGCTGCTATTCTCATGGGACCCAGCTCCGGTGCTGTCAAAACAAGCCCGGGACTCACGCGGGGGAGGGTGGCGGGGCCAAAGATTAGTGCTGCTACTGCCGGACCAGCTCAGAAAGTTTCGCTCTTTTAGCTAAAGTTCCTGGCAGCTGTGGCCACTTAAACGGCTTTTGCTTCCATTAGACGGGAGAGTCATTAAGTCAGGGAGCTTAATGCAAGCTCTAAAGGGCCCGGAGTCATTGCTCAGCGAAAAGTGCCAATTCATTGTGTGGTAGATAAAACACCTGGAGACTGAAATCAGAGGTGAATTTTTCCAGCTTAGGAGTTGAGACTGACCCCTTGGTGACCTTGGGTAGAGAACCGGCTTTTGTGTGAATCAAAGACTTCAGCCCTCCTGGTACAGGAAAATCATGTGGAAGGTGTAGTCAGACGGGCAGATTGTCAGCTCCAAGGCTTCTCAGCGGGTGTTCAATCTCAGGATCTTTACCCAGGTTTTATCTACCAGATACAAGCCTGAACTGAGATTCTGTATTGTCCCAGTTAGAGTTTCTTCTTCCTAGATCAGGTGACTCCCATCTTAATGTGGGGCTGGCACAGGCTGGCCTCAGAGGGACTCTGTCCAGTTCTTTTTCCAACAATGCTTTCCGTTGGATATGGGAGCCTACCTCAGCAGATAGCATCCAGGCAGGAGTGACTGAGCCAGTACAGTTGTCTAGGCACCATGATTGCTCATCAGAGCGAAGTGACCACTTTCTTTCTGGACAGTACCCATGGGCCTGGAACAATTTTTGTTTATGCTAACTTTTAACAACGGGGCCAGCCCAGAGGGTATCTTCACCCCCACTTTACAGATGGAGAAACTGAGCTTTGGGAATGTTCAACGGCACCTAGAGAGCATCTCAAAGCCTAGCATTTTTTGCTTTCTGTCTGTCACTCTTCTTAGGCTGGCCTTGTATACTCCGTTATAGGCAGCAGTAGAAGACAAGGCTGTAACTGCACTCCCTGATCAGCCCGCTCTTCACACTTGTCTGGATACACTTGCCAGAGGCCTGATGATGAAGGAAGATAAGAACAAAAGGAAGCTGACCATGAACTTTTCTATCTGCCTTACACTGAGGCTGGGAGGAGGAAACAAGAGGGTCCTGGGCAGATGCAATTTCCAAAGAAGCAAATTCCTTCAAAAGGCTGCCTTAGCAGCTCCTCCCCCGAGTCCTGGGGGTGAATTAGGGATCAAATGCACATGGTTACACTGTACAAGCTTAAATGCTCTAGGACCTGGGAGTGGGATATTGGCCAAAGAAGACTCCAGAAACACAGAGCTTCCTGAAACACCAGTGGGCAGGGGGACCAGACTCGATGCTGCCTGGTGGGGATACAGAATCTGGGAAATGTCACCCCTTCCAAGAATTATGTCAGGATCTATGACAGGACCAAATAAGTCTGACCCTGGCTGGACAACCTGACGTAACTAGTAGCCTGGTTTATCCCGTGTGGGATTACTCAGACTATAAAAGTGCTATTTATTTGTTAAGGGAGGGGCAGATCCATATCCCGTCTGTTGACACCTGGACCGCAGGGAAGAGAGCTGCACCTCCTTGCCCATCCCAATGCCCTGGCTGAGCCACTCCCTGCCCAGCCGATGTGGCTGATGGGAAGAACACCTGGTGGGTGAGGGCTGGGAGAGCCTCCCGTTGGCAGCAGCTCCTCTGCCGAGAGCCATGACCATCACTCAATAGGATAGAAGGCCAAAAGCCTGAGAGCACAGTTCCCAACATGTTTCCTCAGACACTTGCCCCAAGTAGGCCGGGCTGTGATGGCTCAGTCAGATTCCTTGCTCCTAGCAAATGCCTCTTGAAGAATCTCTTGGTTTTTCCAACATTTCTTTCTTTTTCTTTCTTTCTTTCTTTCTTTCTTTCTTTCTTTCTTTCTTTCTTTCTTTCTTTTTATGGACATGCTAATTTTGGTTCCAAGACTGAGCCAAAGATTCCAATTTTAACTCTTTGGTCACAGGTCTGCATGGGACCATTCTTTCCCTTTCTCCTTGGTATCTAGAGACGATGTCAGGGCTGAGGGCAGGAAAGCTGAGAGGAGGACTTTGTGTTTAGAGGGGTGATAACTCTACTTCAATACTGTGGTAATGTGGGGAACCGAGGGTCCATCTTGCTTTAGCATGAACCAAATGATTGACCTAGGAACTCAGTTTTGTCTTGCTAGATCTCTGCTTCCTCATCTGAAAAGGGGGACATTCAATGGTTCTTAGAAATTACTTTTACTTTGCAATTTCTTATATGTATCCAATCTACCCTGATCATTCTCATTAATCTCAATACTCCTTTCTCTCTCTCTCTCTCTCTCTCTCTCTCTCTCTCTCTCTCTCTCTCTCTCTCCTATTCAAAAAGAGAGAAGAAAAACCAAAGCACCGACACACCTCATGGAGAACAAATATTTCCAGTCGCTTTTCTTTTTTTTTGTTGTGTTGAGAGATTCCAAGTGCCCCGCCCCTGTGCCTGCTCATCTTTGCCTGCTACAGTTTCCATTCAGACTTGACACATGACCCTTGCTCTTCTCAGAGTCACCCTGAAGGTGCCATCCAATGGCCATAATAGGCTGGGAGGTCTGGGTCTCAATTTTGGTCTCAGGAATTGACTTGCAGGGGTGGATGCAGTAAAGACTTAGCGTCTCTGAGCCTCATACACCCAATGGGGTAAATATTCCACCCTGGGAATGCACCCTGAGACGCTTCAGTGAATAAAATGAAGAAAAGCACGAAGCAGTTTCACGGTAGAGGTTGTGTGTCTAAATCCCTGGGTCTTTGGAAGCCAGTGGCCCTTTACTAATGGGCTGCACCCAACGGAATTGTGGTGGTTTTCCAGTTTACATAGAGGCAGGGCCTCCTGGCAGATGCTGGTGACTTACTCACTTGCATTGTGACCTTGGATCAAGACGCTCTTCTTTTTGGATTAGTTCTGAGCCTGGTTTTAAAGCATCTGGCTGGGATGGAGACTTGTTTTGCAACGTGCTTGAGCGAGGTTTTTACAACCTCACTCATCAGGCCTTGGGGATTCTGCTAGGATACTGAGCTGCAGGCTGCTGAGTCACAAAGGTAGAAGCCCGTTAGCTGCCAAACATGGCTTTCCTGGCCCCACCTTTCCGGTGTGATAAACCCCACAGGATTAACCTGAGAGCCCCTCCTTCATCCTCCATTCGAATTCTCTCTTTTTTCTCTACACCTCCCTCATCTGGAGCTTTTCCTCTCCAGGTGGGAGCTCCTAAGCTAAAGGGAAGGACCTGGCATTAGACATTTTAGCCTCCAAGGCTTTCCCCCTAGAACAGTGTTCTCAATCTTCTTAATGCTGTGACTCTTTAATACAGTTTTTCTTATTATGTGGATCCCCAACCCTAAAATTACTCAGAAACTACTTCATAACTGAAATGTTGCTTCTGTTATTAATTGTAATCTAAATATCAGATATGCAGGATATCTGGTGTTACCCCAAAGGGGTTATGACCCAGGGGTCTCCAACTGCTGCCCTAAAACAAGTGCAGAACATATGCAAATGAACATGAAAATTAATAGAGAGAACCATCCAGAACTGTCAGAGATTTCTGTACATCTCTGAATCTGTTATATTTCTCTTAGGCTTCTATGGCTTTGAGTTACTGTTTCCTCCGGTCAGAATCCATCTTACCTAACTCCCAATCCTGTAACAACTATCTGCCTACAAGATATGCCCACTGATGAAATAGTGGCATAAATGTTAAGGGAATAACCAACCACTTTTTAAAAACTGTATCAAAGGTTCACTCCATGAAATGGAACCCATACCTGATACTGTTAATGAGGCCAATAGTCTGAGAATAGGTAAGTCATGGGTCCAGGGGAAAACTTACTATTATTCTTCTAAACGAACATATCAATAAAACAACTCATAATGACCCACTTCGGTACCCATTGATCCATGCATCACTTAACCCTCAGCAGAAAACCTTCTTCTTGAAGTAGATGGTAATTAATGCCGAGACCCACAACTAAACCACATGCAGAGAACAATAGACTTTTAAGGGTTCAGTACTGAATGGCATGACTTTATCATATGCTTCCCCTCAGGACTCAGGGAGCTAGGTAGAAGAGGGAGCAGAAATCTTGTGAGAGCAAGAAGGGTGATGTAGAAGTTTAAGGAAGCAGCATTTTCCAGAAACAACTGGGAAGGCGTACACAGGAACTCTCAGAGCCTTTAACAGTGTGCATAAGTATAAGACTTGCACAAATTCAAGTCATTCAAAAATCCCAGCATAAAGGGGAAAGTGGACAAGAAGTCATACCCAGAGCCAACAAGCTCTTTGCAAATGATAGCTTCCAGGAGAGAGTCAATCAGGTTTCTTCAATAGGCTGACACCAAGTCTATCAACCACACTCCAGGGAAGGCCCCATACCCAGGAGTGAGTTGATGGTCAACACAAAATGGACTCCATGGGTCTTAGTGGCATTTTTCTTTTTCTTTTCTCCTTCTCTCTTTAAGAGAGAGAAATAACACACAATTGGGTAGTTAGGGAGGGAGAAGCATCTGGGAGAAGTTGGAAAAGAGGAAAAATAGGAAAAAGAAATAGTGTATTGTACTTTCAAAGAGGAAATTAAAAACCTAAAGAAAATAATCTCCCATCATCACGTGATTGCTTAGTTCTTATATCTTCTTTAAGAATCATTTCTTTATTGGTTACTTTTCTCATTACTGTGATAAAATATTACAGGGAGGGGTTTGCTTTGATTCGTTCTGAGGGCCCAGTCTATCATGGAAGGGAAGTCATGCAGCTGTAATGTGAAACAGAAGCAGCTGGTGACCTTCCATCACTATCAGAGACTAGAGGGAGATGAATGTTATTGTTCTCTCTCTCTCTCTCTCTCTCTCTCTCTCTCTCTCTCTCTCTCTCTCTCTCTCTTTCTCTCTCTTTCTCTCTCTCTTTCTCTCTCTCTTTCTCTCTCTCTCTAAATTCAGGACTTCTATGGAACGGTGACACTCACATTCACAATCAGTTTTTCTTGATAGACAGAAGTGTGATTCTTTGATGATTCTAAATCGAATCAACATGACAACAAAGACAACCTCTTTCAGGAAATGAGGCATTTTATCCATTAAGAATTAAGGAAACATCTACCTCACAATAGGCACAATTCTAGTTGATACAAAACAAAACAACCCAAAGTCACAGCTTCCAAGGAGATTATAAAGCTGTGAAGACAGAATACAAAAATACATAAATGTATCTGAAGTTACATGGTGATACATGCAAAGACAAAAATAAATCCAACAAGAGAACAGAGAGTGAAAGATGAGAGTTTGGGTCAAGGAAGACCCAATAGCAACATCTAAGCAGAGACCAGAATGTTAGAGAGTAAGTCACTTGGATAGCTCAGAACTTTGGATAGAAATGGCTTTGAAATATTTAGGACAATCAAGGAGATGACCAGAGGTGGAGGTGAACAAGTAAAAGGAAAGGGTCTTGGAAGTGACAGGGTCAAGATCACACAGGGTTTTGTGGGCCCCTGTAAGGACTGGGAAACCACTGAGTATTTCCACATAGAGGAGTAACCTAAATATACTCAAGTTTCAATCCCTGTTGTTGCTGTATAAAGAAGAGATTGTAGGACATAAGAGTGGAGGTAAGAGGTTGGTGAGGAGGCAACTTCCTTCAGTCAGTCAGTCAGACTAAAAAACATGGTGTCTTGAACTAGGGCAGGAGCTAAGAAATGAAGAGTTGTCAGATGTGTGAGTAGTGATGACCTATCTATGCCTAAGCACTCCCAGTCACATATTCTCTGTTCGTTAACTATTTATAAATCTCTGCATTAATCATCACCCAATCCTAAAAGAAGCTTCATTGGCTGAGATTGAGAGGACCACAAATGTAGGAATATAAACACAAATATTTAGAAAACCATCTAACAACATGGCCATTTAACAAACAGCAATATTATGTGTCCCACTTCTCCAGATATGGGCTTTTGACCAGGTTTATTGTATCAGATACAATCTCCTCCTATGGAAGAAGCTTAAGATTCAGTCAGAAAGCAGATGGTCACCTCTGAAACCTATCTTGCTGCTATTGCATTGGCAGGCATATTCTGTGCAGCAGGTAAGTATCGTAGCATCAAGGAGTCATGTCTAAATTAAATCTTTTCTCCCCATATTCCTGCATAGCATATTTCTTCCCCAACTCAAGGCTCTGCGAACATCTTGGGTGTGGAAAGAATGGAAGAGCCAAAGTATAGAGAAGATAGCTGTGAAGTGCTATCTTCTGGAGATGACAGAGCTGTGGTGCACATGAAATCATAACATTTCTTGCTATCTACACAAGACTTGCCCAAGACAGAGTCAGTCAAAATCTCATCAGGGATGGGGGAGGGAATCCTGAGGCTGGACTCCTAGAGCTAACAGCAGTTGATAGCTGCTGCGGGGAAGTCAATTTCTTTATGGTTATGACTGCTGGTAGGTTGCCTATAATACAGTGAATGGCTCCACACTCCTGTGCATGCGGAGAGCATTAGTTGGACTTAGTGTTTTTTTTTTTTTTTAAGGACATGAAGCTGGTAAGAAAGTATGTTTGAGATTCCTTGGGAAAGCTGGAGGTAGTAGGGGTTTCATATGATCAAAATATGTATGGAATCTTCAGGGAATAAATAAAATATTACTTTAAAATTTCTCACAGTATTCAAAATTAGAGCTAATCGGACCTCCTATGAGCTATAAGGGAAATAGAGATAACAAAGACCTGAGCACTGAGATGAAGATATTGGGGTGAAGTAGAATCTGAGCTTGTAAAGACCATGAGTTGTGGGTTTGGACAGGCTGCATGAATCTCTCGAGTGGGCCAGTAAGAAAGCCAGGCTGGCCCTCAGAGTCAGACCTAGAGAGCTGATATGAGGCTGTTGTGCAGGGTGTCTTTAAAGAAGGAGTGGAGAAGATAGCCTAGAGAACAAGATTGTCCCAAAGATAGAGTTTAGAAGTTCTTCAGCACTTAGAGATCAAGGGCACTGGGCTGCTGCTGAGGAAACAGAGTGATCAGCAAATGAGGTGTGTGGGGTGCTTTGGGAGTTACCTGAAGACAGTGACCCTCTAAGAGCACAACAGACTGTCATGTGTTGCTCATGGTGGGGAGGTGAGATGGTTCTGTGAATAAGCATGCCTGAGACTCATGGAGGAAAGAAATAATTAACTTCTGCACGTTGTCCTCTGACCACACTCAATGCCATGGTACAAATGTGCCCCTTTCCACATACATGTGCACTAGATACGCTTAAGGCCTGAAGTTGAAGGATGTTGGGGAAGGATATATGGGAGTTTAGAGGGAGAAAAGGGAAGGGAGAAATGTAATTATATAATCAGCGTAGTTATTAATTATATGGCCTATAGGCCAGAGACAGAACAGATCCCTGAATATGGATATTCAGAGGTTATCTGGTGAGCTCACCAAGTTTCGGAGGTTCAAGATTCATGTGACATTGCTTCTGAGGATTTTTCTAGAATTAGAGATATTGGTCACTAGGTGGAGGAAAATGTGAGCTAATTAATTTTTTAAGAAATTCCACTGGGCATGGTGTAAGTCACCATTAATCCAGGACTTCGAAGCCAGAGGCAGGGAGCTCGATGAATTCAAGGCCAGCCTGGTCTACAGAGTGAGTTCCAGGACAGCCAGGGCTACAAAGAGAAATTCTGTCTGGAAAAACAAGCAAACAAACAAACCAACTATTTCTTGAGAAAGTCCAGGGACTTGTATGTTAAAGTGCTATAGAGTTCGTTGTCACATGAGCCAGAAGAGGAGGCTGGGAAAAGGTTTTCATCTTTTCTCAACATGCCTTGTCCCACACATCCCAGTGAACTTTTTTTTTTTCACTCAGTTGTAAGAGATGTGGTTACTTTTTGCTTGTTTTGTTATCTGCTGCAAACCACCAATCCTTCCCATACTTAAAAGACCAAGGAGGCTTCATACCATATCTAGCATGTTATATCAGCCTTTTCTAGAAGACATTTGACTATTGTAAACCATCAATGAAGCCTAACTCATGGGTCATGATGTAGATTTGTAATCATCATATGGTGAAGTATCATCACGTTCATGGCAGGCATAATCAAGTCTCTATGTTTAAAATAATAAACCAATAAGGATGCAGCATCAGGAACTGTGTACAGTCTTTCTGTTTCTGGAGACTAATTCCAAGTTATTGGGTTCCGGTAGATATTTCAGTAAGGTCTCTTTTAACACTCTTTTGAGTATGACTCAACCTATCATGGAAAACTTAGATCCCGCTACTGGGAAAATAAGAGTTCCGCATCTGACACATAATGAGTGAGAACCTAATCAAAGGTGGTCATGGGTTATTAACTCCAGACGAGTTCTAATCAAGCACGGTAGTAACCAGCAGCTTCGGTGCAAGAAGTGGCATCATTAAAATGGGAAGCTTGGCTCAGGGCGAGGCCGGTGAGGGATGATGTTCTTCCGGTGAATATGCATTCTGTTTCCCTTTGGATCCTTCTGAGTGGACACTGTGCCCCCTTTTACATCCTAGGAGTGTTAGAAAAAGGACAGTGAGTGCCAAGATCAGTCAGATCTATATTAAACTCTTTGCTATTTTAAGGCTCCGAGTAAGTTACTTCTGCTAGCTGTTTTAGTGTTCTTTCATGTAAAATGGGAGTGGTAGCCCCTATCTTCAAGGGGTTATTGAAGTTAGCATGGAATTCAATTTAGACAGGAATGCCAATGACCTGCCAGAAAACAACTCATGACAGCAATTAGAATTATGAGCACAACTACAGGGAAGGAGTCAGGGCTGGCAGTGATGGGCTTCTGTTTCAAGGAGTGGGACATGAGGGGGCTCTCCTCCAAAGCAGTGGCATCTGCCCTTGGAACCAGGATGTCGGTGACCCCTGTCACTTAGCTGTATTGGACTGATAGCATTCCTTTAATAATCTACAGGAAGTCTTGGAGGCTCCAAGCTACAAGAATCCCGCTCTTATGGTGCCTATGTCCTAGTGAGTTGTAGAAACAACCCTGGTTGTGGCAGACAGAGCACAGCTCTCTCGTGGTGTCCAAGAGTCCCGCTTCCTCAAGTCTACCATGTTTTTATTTCCTCTGGGAAGGGATGTTTCTTTATAAGGTAAGTTAAGAAGTACTACCTCTCTTCCCTGTGCTTTAACTCTGAGAAGACTGGGAATCACTGCAGCCCTTTGTAGTAACTCTGCAGCCTTGGAGCAAAAGTGCCAGTGAAGTCTGTGCCTAGCTTTTTTAGATGAATAAAGGAAGCCTAAGATCTCAGGGCCCTGAAATTGGTGCAAGGCAGCCAGGGGACAAGGATGAAGATGTCAGCTTGGAACTTGGGGTCCTTTTGAAGTTCCTGCTCCTGGAACTAGGTCATGGAGCTATTTAATAGTAAGCCCTGTATTTTCAGGGAGCGCCAGCCAGGTGTTTCTTCCTTCGGGTCTTGAGTGTAAGTGTGTGTTCCCTGGCTGTCAGTGCCATCAAGGCTACAAATGCTGGCCTTGTCTTGTACGGGCAGTGATGGGATGGCACAAACCAGTTTGGCACTAATGTGAACCCTTCACCTAAAATTCAACTCAACCCCAGGGATTTCGGAGCTGTCGAAGAAAACGTGATGCTGTCCTTGCTCAATCTGGCCCCAGTAAGCTCCCTTGGGGCTAACTAAGGAAGGAAGGGCCGGTCATTTATATCTCTCTGTGGTAACAGACACATTTCCCAGAGCAACAGCCCATCCTGTAAGTAAATGTATAATCAATCAGGGGTAAAAGTTTCTCTGCTTTGTAAAACACTAATCCCACCAATTTAGATATTCTGCCGTCTCCAAAGAAGACATGGTGGATTTTTATGCATGTGTTAAATTAAATCAAACAATTTCTTTGCTTGCTATCTGTCATTTACTTCCTGTGTGCATTGGGAACCGCTCACCTTGAGTAATTCTGTTCCACCAACCATGAAGGAGCGACCTCGCTTCTTTCTCCTGACACCCACAGCCCTTGGAGCAGGCAGGCGCATCTTAGCTAAACACTAATAATCAGGGACCTAGTGAATTCTTTGTTTTACTGACTCTGAAGTCAACAGTTCACTACCTGTTCCCTGGCACATCTTCTCTGAGGGGGTAATTGCTACTCTCCCCACAGGTAAGTATTTTATTTTTAGAAATAAATGATTCAATATTGAACAACTTTAGCCAGTCAAAGAATCCATCAAGCCTTTAACCCCACTTGATTCTAAGGGAATTTGCAAATTAGCCTCCCTAGAATAACCAAAAAGATAAAAAATTAAGATAACTATTATCCTCACAATAAAAAGTTTCTTTGTGGGAGGGAGAGTAGCATTTTCTTATGGTTGGAGGCATTTCTGGATAATGACCAAGATGCTGGGCTCTGAATCAGACAGACCCTGAATGTAGATTTTGTTCATTATTATTGTTTAGCGTGTTACGTTGATTTTGTTTTCTTTCTTGTTTTAAGTCTTTAGACTGAGTCTAAAATAATGTTTCATTACAAAAATTTCACACACACACACACACACACACACACACACACACACATATATGTATCATTGTACTTTGTTTGTCCAACCCCTGCCTCCAACTCCGCAGCCTGCTTTCTCCAAACAGTCCTTTCTACTTTTGAGTCAAAGACAGACAGACAGATAACCTGACTCTAGACAGATAACTAAGAGATAACTCTAGACTCCACATATGAGAGAAAACATATTTTGTCTTCCTTCCCTTTCTACTTTCATATCATATGTACATATATATGTGTGTATATATGTATATTTACATGTACATCATATATGTGTGTATTACACATATGAGAGAAAATATATGGAATTTTATTTTGTGCCT
This sequence comes from Micromys minutus, assembly GCF_963924665.1. Taxonomy (NCBI): domain Eukaryota; kingdom Metazoa; phylum Chordata; class Mammalia; order Rodentia; family Muridae; genus Micromys; species Micromys minutus. The sequence goes on from NC_137985.1 coordinate 26,619,795, forward strand.
GACTTATTTTCTTTAATATTATGATCTTCCGTTCAATCCGTTTTCCCAGCAAATAGCATGACCTTATTTTTCTTTCTGCCTTAATAAAACTCGATTGTGTCTATATATTACATTTTGCATATCGAATCATGTATGAACACCTACACACTGGTTTCACATTCAAGCCATCATGAATATACTGTACTGGTAGACAAGAATATGAAAAAAACCTATGGGTAAGATTCCTAAGGCTGTACCCCTGGGAGGACCATGGATGGCTCACTATTCCTGAGGGACCATGAATGGCTCACACAGCTGTAACCCTAGGAGGACCATGGATGGCTTACACAGTGTTGTGTTCTAGTTTTTATTGGAGGGCTCTCCACACTGATACTTTTTATAGTGGATACTTTACTGGTCAAGGATGTTGAGATCCCCGCCCCCATTATTGTCCATTCCCAATTCCTCTTTTGCAAATCATCCAGTTGTGTTAGACACAGAGACAGACTCTAATGAGGAGTAGAAGCCAGAGCTGGAACAGATTGTCTGAGGTTTTTTTCTTCTGTCGTGGAAGAAGCAGGGTTAGGTCACTGTTTTCCCTCTTGGATTGGACCTGGCAAGATGCACTTTTCTGGCCAGACTTGACTGGGTGAGGCAAGGGAAGGAAATCTGAAATTCCCACGGAGAAAAGCCAGCTGACTGGAATAAGCTCACCAAAAGAACATTCTTACTTCAATCAGAACTGAGAAGCAGGTCAGCTTGGATAAAAGCGAAAGTAATTCCAGATCAGCCGGATCCAATCCAGGGCATCTTCTCCTAGCTGGCTGCCTGTTTCAGAATGAACTGTCTCCTATTACCCCTTGGTCATCACTGCAAATATTAAGCAGGGCTGCTAAGCTGCAGGATGTTAACACCAGTACAGATACACATTGCTTTACTTACTGCTGAGGATTTATGATCCAGGAAAGACAGAAACATTGTAGGATTCCACTTCCATTGCACGCCCAGATTGGGCAAATCCGTAGAGGCAGGAAGTAGATTGTGCTGAGAGGAGAAAGGGTCACGGGAACAGGAGTAATGAAAATATTTTACAGTGGATTTCAGTAGTAGTTGTTTAACTCCGTGTATCCTATAACATACTGAGTTATTCAGTGGGTGAATCATATGGGACACAAGTCATATCTCAATAAAGCTATTGTGGTTCACATTTTACCCCACACAATTTATTCATTACAGTGATCATATTTTACCCCACACATTCATTCATTACAGTGTATCATTCAGTAGTTCACCTTCATTCATTACTCCATTGACTTTTATAATGACCCATGGGTTTTGTTTTTCCATAGTCAAGAAAACTGAAGATACATTTGATCAACTAATTACAACTCATAAAGGTCAGTATGTGGGGGAACCAGGTTTTTTATTTATGAATTGACGGGTTGGATCATATGGCCATGGAATTAAGCTAGTAACCACTGGGGCGCGGCACACTATCCTCACTGATCCATTGAAAGGCATCTGTGATAGTTAATATTGACCTAACTTGATAGGAATAGATTCATCTAGAAGATAAACCACTAGGCACGGCTGTTGAAAGTCTCTAGATCAGATTAGTGGAGGTGGAAGACCAACCCTGAACGTGGCCAGCATTATTCCAGGGACCAAGGTCCTGGACTGAACAAAAGGAGAAAGTGACCTGGTGACCAGCATCCAGACCTCTGCCTCCTGCTGCCAAAACAGTGTAAGTGGCTGGCTCAAGTTCCCATTACCATCACATTTTGGCCATGGTGGACCCACTGCCTCCTCAGACTCTGGGACAAAAGAAACCTTTCTCTCCTTAAGTTGCTCTTGTCAGGCATTTTGTTTTAGCAATGTGAAAAGTAATCTACCATATTTTACATTATAATTCATATATACCAAATACCATAACACTTCATTGTCAAGACCAAAATCAGAGCAAACAACACCCCGTGTGTTTCCCTTTCATATTCTGCCCAGAGACAACCACTTCTCTAATACCATGCTGGACAGATTTTTATTTTACTCAGCACATGTACCTAAATTATATACCACTTTTTCAGCTTTTCTTAGTTCAATATTAATTTTACATCATTTAAAAATTTTATGAATCGTGCACTGTGCTGTTTGGAGTCTTCTGGAACATGTCTTCTCCACTGAATTTGATTTAGATTCATCTGTGTGAAGGAGTCTAAGTACAGCTCTTTGTTTTCAGACCGTGGACTATTCCTGCTTCTAATACACTTGTATTTCTTGGTGCATCCTCCCCTCTCTGGTTCCAGAGGGATTTTCTGTCTGTCTTGGAAAACTCACTGTGGTTGCTTTTAATCAGTCTCCTTGTATGGGGCACTACATTTTCCTGGAGTATCTATTTTGAGGGTATCTGTTAGATCTACTGAGCATGTATATAATCAGTCTTACGAGACAATGACAGTCTGTTTCTCATTTTCCTGCCAACTTAGGTACAAGATGCTGCCAATTTCCAACATTTGCTATTATCAGATTTCTAAGGTTTGTCCACCAGTGCATACACACTGGTACCTCTTGATGAAAGGGGACCTTTATGATAAACTAGTAAGGTGAACATCATTTTATATTTATTGACCAAATGTGTTTCTTGTTCTGTGGATGTTTCTTTACAGTTTTCCTATCAAGGTGATTGGTTTTCTTAGGCACGAAAACACACACATACAATTTTTATTTATGTGTATACGTGGCTTTTAATATTTAGTTTATGTGTATGCACATTTTACCTGTATGTATGTATACCACATGTGTTATTGATGTCCTGGGGCCCATTTGGATTCCCTGAAACTTGAGTTACAGATGGTTATAAGCCACCATGTGGGTTTTGGGAATTGAAGCCAAGCCCTCTGCAAGAGTCTCAAGTGCTCTTAATTGCAGAGCCATATCTCCAGCCCATATTTATATTCAAAACTAGTATTTTATTAGCTATATTTATTTGAAATATTTCCAAAAGTTTTTAGTTTGTGTGTCTGTTTTCTTTTATGAGGAAAATTTGAGTTTTAATAGTCAGCTTATTAACTATTTTTTTGACAAAAATTTTTAATAAATTGTTGTATACTTGACTAAAAAGTCCATTTCTATGGTGGGGGAGATGCCCGGGCAGGTAAAAATCACCCACCCTGGAAGAGAGGACTGGAATACTGATGCCCCATACGTATGTGAATACTGGGTGATTATAACATGGTGGAAGACAGAGACAGGGCTCCCGGAGCTGGTTGGCTAGTGTAACTTACTTGGTGAACTCAAGGCTCTGATGAGAACCTCTGCCTCAATATATAACAAAGACAGTAATGGAGGAAGACCCCTGATGTCTACCTCTGACCTCCACACAAAGGCATACACAGGAACACATATAACCCACACACATGCAACCACGAATATACACATGCATGCACGCATATGCCAAAGAAGGTCTATCACTAGCCCAAAGTTATAGGAATCCCAGACTTCCACTGCAAACTCCATCCATCACTGAGGCCCGCCCTTCCTTCTTCCCCACCAACACCGCTGTCTGAGGGTTTCGGTGTTTTTCTGACATTTGAATGCCCTATCCATTCCAAAGTGAATTTAATGGTGTGAGATAGGAATTTGTCTCCATATAAAAAGCTAAGTTTTACAGGGAAGGCAGACCTGGAGTCAAGAGCTATTCAACATGAAATTTCATATGCATAATGTCCATTAGTAGGAGCCAAGGGTCAGACTGGATCCCTCATTCAAAGTTTCATGAAAGGACATACCAGGTTATCTTTTAATACCGACAGCTTCACAGAGGAGATCCTATGAAAATCTGGAGGTACCACTTTCTTGTACTTTGCGCTCTTCATTTCCTAAAAGACCATAGATGTATAGCCAGATGGACTAATTCAGTCTCAGATCTACCAGAGAGCATCCATGGGGGAAACTCAACCATTTCTGAATTTTAGGTCATTTTAAGGTGGAGCTAATGCTCACTTTACAGAGTTGCTAGCAGGTGGGGTAAGATTACACATAAGGGAAGACAGAGGAGATAGTAGAAAAATACATTACCCTCAGTGAGGTGTAAGAGCTCACATCTGTAATCTCAGCACTCAGGAGGCTGAGGCAGAAGGATTAGTATGAGATTAAAGCAAACATAGACCACACATAAGTTCTAGTGCCAGCCTAAGTGACAGTAGAATTTCATGTTAAGAAAAATAAAGACAAACCCTCCCCTCTCAGTACCTCAGGATGTATGCTGAAAGAGGAGACAGAAACATTGTAAGATCCATGTGACTCCAAGGAAACAACATTTTCTAGATAAAACAGGACTGATGGGCGTGTCAACTCACAGAAACTGACAATGTAAACAGGACCTACACAAGTTCAAACCAAAACAAATTCCAGCACAGAGAACGGAAAGTGGGCACAAAGTCCTGTCTTACCCATAACCCAGAAGGTATTTGCAATTGATAACTGCCATGAGAGAGGAAATCAGACAGTGGGTGTATCAAACCCACCCCAGGGCAGGCTTCATGGTTAGAAATGATAGAAAGCAAATGATGTGGTTTGTCTGGTTGGTTCCTTGTGTATGTGCTTATTTTTGATGCTTTGCCTTTTTGTTTGGTGTATTCTTTTAAGAGAAAAAGATTGTGACAATGTAACATGTTGGGGAGTTTTGGGAGGGGAAAGAAGGCAACTAAAATACACTTCATGGAAAAAATTTTAATTGAAAAGTATAAAAGAAATAGATAAGGTGTTGGATAGGTTTTATGTCAACTTGATACAGGCCAGAGTCATTTGGAAAGAAGGAACCTCAGATGAGAAAATGTTTCCATCAGACTGGCTTGTGGGATCACATTCTCCATTAGTAATTCACTGAGGAGAGTCCAGCCCTGGGCAGATGTTCCTGGGATGGTATTAGAAACCAGATTCAGGTGGAACAATCTACCATGCTCACTACAGTAAGGAGCACTGTACCATGGCTGCTCACTACAGTAAGGAGCACTCCACCATGACCACTTCTTCAGTTATTGCCTCCAAGTTTCTGTTCCAGTTTATGCCCTGATTTTCTTCTATGATGAACTATGATACAGAAGTATAAGCAAAATAAACCCTTTCCTTCCCAAGTTACTTTTGGTCCTGGTGTTTTATAACAGCAATGGAAAGCAAACTGAAATGTAAATTGGTACCAGAGAGGTGCCAATTGCTGTCACAGACCTGGCTATTTGGGAGAAGGGTTGTAGAAGGACTTTGGAGCTTTGTGGTATAAAGGCCATTGAGGTTTCAGAGAGAAAGCATTTATTTCATCGTATGCTTCTTGGAAACAGTTCATCATGGATGGACATCTGGACATGAACTCAAGGCAGGAACCTGGAGGCAGGACCTGATCAGAGGCTATGGTGGAGTGCTGCTTACTGGCTTGCTTCTCTGGGCTTGTTCAGCCTTCTTTCTTATAGCATACAGAGCAACCAGTCAAGGATGACACTTCTCACAGTGGCCTTGGCCCTCCCCCATCAATCATCAATAAAAGAAACACATCATGGGCTTGCCATCATTTTTTCAGTTAAAGTTCATTTTTCCAAATGACTCTAGCTTGTGTTAAGCTGACAAAAAGTTAGCCATCACAATTGACCCTTTGTCAACTTGATATACAAACAAATCACTACACAACTAGAACCTTTCCTTTCTTATTTGTCCCCAGGATGATATCCTAATATAAATCCCACAATATAAAACACCCCACCTTTTAAAAGTAAATACAGTCTTTAAAATTCAAATATCTTAAAAGTTTAATCTTTTTAAAATATCCAAAGTCTCTTTAAAATTTCAATTTTTCTCCCAAACTCCTAATTTTCTCTAAAAATCTAAAAGTCTCTCTAAAATCCTAAAGTTCCTTGAATGTGGGCTTCTGTAAAATAAAAATTAAATCACATACTTTATTATTTCAATAATGGTGACTCAAAGCTCAGTTTCAATCAGATCAAACTGAACTAAATTCCGACAGTGTAAATAACGTAGTGACTGATGTCTGGGACTCACTCATGAACGTCTGGGCTCTGGTGAACATTATAAATCCATTCTGCTGGTTCTGTTGTCTATTGCATATACAACTTGGTGGCAGGATCAATCTGCCAGCACTCAGTAGCATCTGCTCTTCTTGGTGATCATAATTCTGGGATCTCAAAATTGTTAAGATCTCCATTGCAACTGGGCTCTGTAGAGAGATTTTGACCTTGCTACATGGTGCTAGGCCTCAAGTTCTCTCCATGCCCTGTTCAATCCTGGGCCTTCTACTGCAACTGAGGCTATGATTCACCAATAACCTTCACTGGCTTCTCTCCAGTTCTGCCACACAGTGCCAAGCCTTGGGTGCTTTCTGTGATCTCTTTTACGTCTTCAAACCCAGCACCACCTGGGTGATTCTTAATTACCAAATGCAAATGCCAGCCTGGGATGCAGTCTTTGTCCCCTATGGAACACAGCTTCTGAGGAAATACTTCACATTTATGATCATCAATAATGCTGGTCTCTTCTTAATCACAACTGGCTCCTTAAATTCCAGCTGATTTGTACCACGACTTCTTAATTTATCATTCTTTCAAGCTCTCACAAAACACCCCAATGAGCTCTGAGAACTCTGACTCTTCCAGCCCAATGTTTAAAACATACCGCAATTCCTCCTACCCCAAACACATGGCCAGTGCTCCCACAGCAACGCCCTACTCCTGGAACCAATTTCTCTCATAGGACTTCTGTTGCTTTGATAAAACACCAAGATCAAAAGTAACTTTAGGAGAGAAAGAGTTTATTTCACCTTACACTTTCAGGTAACAGTCCATCACTGATAGAAGTCAGAATTCAAATTCAAGGTAGGAACCTAGAGGCAGGAAGTGATGCAGAGACAGCAGAGGGATGCTGTTTACTGGCCTGTTGCTTTTTTTATAGCACCAAGACAACCAGTCCAGAGGTGGTACCTACCAGAGTGAGGCGGGCTCTCCCACATCAATCATCAATCAATAAAACATACCACAGGCCAGTCTGGTGCAAGACTTTTCTCAGTTGTGGTTTCCTCTTCCCAAGCTTATGTTAAATTGACATAAAACTAGCCAGCCCAGGAACTGAGAAGACAACCATGAGAACAACACAGTAACAGCACAGCTTGTGGTGTTTTAGAAGGGGGGTTGATGAGTGTCCCTCATCAAGGCTAGTTGATGTTTTGAATTGAGGAACTGTGGTTCTGGCTTTCTGGAGCACAATAGTTGCTGTTATTAACAAGAGACCAAAACAATTAAAATAAAACATTTGCTTTGCAGGGACAATTGGTCCTGGCTAGCTGGTGAGAAATCAGTGATAAATAAGAAAATACCAGCATCATTAAAGTAAGATCCTTTGGGAAATGTTACCTCCAGATCAGCACATAGAAGCTTTGATCCCGAGTGAGCCAAGGCTGCATCTCATGCTGACAGTCAGACTTGGTGTATGTGAGAGATGCCCTGGTGATACTGGTTTAGAAGGCATGAAGGGGGCATGAAGAGTAGTTGGTGCTTGGCCCTAGAAGAGGCTGGGGAAAGCCACTGATGAGTGTCCAGCCTCAGTTTGAAATAGAGGTCCCAGGATTGAAGGAATCATAGAGAGAAGATTTGGAACCATGTGCCAGGATTGGAGTTCCTGCACAGAACGTAAGGGAGGCTGTTGGTGAATGTGCAGCCCAGTTGCAATGTAGACCTCAGTGTTTTGGAGATGCTAATACCATGGGATAATTTCAAGGCCAGCAGCTCCTATGGAACAGAGCTGATCTGAGCCTGGGAGACAGGCTATGTGTGCTGTGGCAAGTCCTAGATTAACAGTCCCAGAAAGCTGACCCTGAACTTTGGAATGCTGAATTTGAGTTTTGCTTTTCTTTGATTATCATCATGCCCTGGTTCTTTCCTTTTGGAATAAGGAAGTCTGTAACTTAATTTTTATTTTACAGGAGCCTGAAGTTGAGAGACTTTGAACTTCTAAATAGACTTTCCAGTTTTAGAGAGCCTTTGAATCTTTTAAGAGAATAAACTTTTAAATAGCTTAAAAATTTAAGGACTGTGGGACCTTTGAAAATTGAGTATCTTATATTGTGATACTGATATTAATGTGAGATATTGGGGGATGTACAGCAAATGAAAAGTTATAGTTGATCAGCCCTTGTTTACCTGTCAAGTTGACAAAGAGCCAATCATGGTAGTTAGTTTTTATGTCAAATTGTCCTGTGCTAGAGTTATTTGGGGAATGGGTACCTCAACTGAGAAAATGTCACCGCTAGATTGACCTATGGGCAAACCTATAGGGGTATTTTCTTAATTAGTGCTTGCTAAGGGAGGGCCCAGCCCATTGCGAATGGCACTACTCCTGGTCAGGTGGTCCTGGAATGGTATATGAAAGCAAACTGAGCAAGCCAGAAAGAGAAAGCCAGTGAGCAACATTCCTCTATCGCTTCTGCTTAAGCTCCTGCCTCTAGGTTTCTTCCCTGAGTTCTAGCCTCTATTTTTCTTCTCCCTCCTTAGATCCTCTTTTATTTTTGAGGCACACGCCACCTACCTCAAGTTTTCACACCCTACATCCATTTGTCACTGACAATCACAGTTTGTATTTGCACCAGGCACTTTCCAATCAATTGTGTCTTAGTATCTTGAAGAAGATGTTCCAGAATTATTATTCCACACTGTTGTTTGATCTCAAAGAATGACTTTGTCCTAGTTGAGGTCACCCTATTGGCATGTGACAGGACTAGGGTTTTAATAAAGCATCAGGACTTCCAGATCCAAGGCTTGAGCTCTTTGATTAATACTGTTAAAGTATCAGTATTATTTTCCCCGAGCATAAAAATAGCCCCTAATGTAAAGAAAAGCATGAAAGCTGTATAACTGAGGTGGTCACAGAAAAAAGGCAACTGAAGATTGGGTCCACTTATCAGGACCTCTGCACTGTTGGAGGGCAGCTTCTCCAAAGTACTGACTAGAAATGTCAGGTGTCCAACAAAGCCTTCCTAGAATATTACAGCCTCTTTACTTGTGTGTGGTTTGAGGGCTTTGCCACTCCAGCTTGACTATTAGCTCCTCCTGGCTTCCTCAGCCTCCTCCAGGAATTTCTCTCACACAGTGCTCTGTATGTGCAGACTCAATGGCTTTTTACCAGGTTAGGGAAGCAGTCTCTTAGGGGACTTAAATGCAAGCTTTCAGTTGATTTTGAATTTGTACCTCTAGTAAAATGAAATCAAAGACCAAAAGTCAGACTTCAAAGCAGAGAAGGGAGAAAGGCCTCTTCCATAGGTTGTTCCTAGTGCTTTCGAGGCCCTCCAGTGAGATAGGCAAACATCTTATTCTTGTCTTTAATGGCTCACAGCCACCTGGCCTGAGTATTTACTGCTTTTGCATGACTCCCCTTGGCAGGAGGGGTTCCTAGTAGTGCAGTGTAAACATCAGGAGTAAGAGTAAAAACCACAGCCCCACCGTGCATATAGCAGTAGCACCAATCCCAGGATGATGCTGCTATTCTTGCATCCCCATCACTGATGAGCAAGTGATGAGGTCCAGGAGCCACCACAGGCCTAACCCTGCTCAAGGAACTTGGTAGTCTCCCTGCAAAAACAATCTTCCCCCAAGCTCAACAGAGTGGGATGGGGTGCCATTTTTGCACTGTTCACGGGTCTATGGGATTTCTCTTCATCTCAGAGGACCATGAAGAGTACAGGCTGATCTCAGCCACTTCGGTGCCGTGGTCATAGAACATTTACAAGAGCCTAAGACTGAAAAGACTAGCCCCTCCCCCAAAGCCACTGAGCTTTAAGGAGAGGGATGGGGTTCAAGGGAAGGAGGAACAGGAAATGGAAATTCAGTTCAGCTAAGTCTAAACCTCATTTAAAATATATTTTGGTAGGCCTCCAATTATGCTTCTCAACAGGACATTTTTTTTTTACAATGCTCTAAATGTAAAAGTTGGAAAGAGAAACCAAATGAAAACAGTCTAGTGATACCTAAAGCCTAAAATAAGCTCAAAATGATCTTAATTATTTAAGTACCTCAGGCTAAGTGAAGTCTGAATGCTTTGGAAGGGCAAATGTGAATCAACCTTCTCACTCACCAAAACAAGCTCCAGAGGATGACTGGGGGCAGCAGGTTACATCTCAGTTGGAACACCTTCCAAGTCCACGGCTCTGCGTATGGTCAGCTGTCACCCTGGGATACGAAGGTCAGCTGTCACCCTGGCCCTCCACAGAATAGTTTGGAGACTTGATGTGCATAGTTGTCTGAAAATCAAGAGTCACATGGTCTACCTGTACCGGGTATTGGGGGGGCGGGTAGGTGTCTGTGGGAGTTCCCAGCACATGATTTCTATACCCACCTCTGGTCTCTTTGTGGCTTTTATAAGCTCGTGACTCAATGTCTTGCTCTTTATCAAGTTTGTCTTTTGGGGTTGGTTGGTTTGTTTGATTGGTTTTCTTTTGCAGTGCTTGCAATCGAACACAGGGCCTCACTTAGACCAGACAAGTGCTCTCTCTCGCCTCATCCTCTTTTTGCTTTCTTTCTGTTTTGAAAACATCAAGTTAACCCATTGTGGGTAGCCTTGAACTTGTGGTCTTCTTGATCAGTCCCTTACATAGACTACCTTGGATTATAGGCCTGTACATTAGGCTTGACTAGTAGTTTCTTCTGAAATTCTATTCTCTGATTCTAGGCCTTTATGAAGATTTCCCAAAGACTTTCTTGGCTCACTGGTATCCAGAAAGGCCAACAGCAGAAAGAAGGTCTGAGAACAAACCAGGGGAGAAATGAGTGCCAAGTTTTCTTCCAGAAAGTCCCTGGCGTCTTTGGAGCTGAGAAGCTTATGACAGCAAAGCTAATGACCTGTGGTCCTCAGTCCCTTGGGTTTCTCATAACTAGCTTGATCACAAAGCCTTTTTAAAAATTTCAGATAATACCTATTAATAACCTCAAACACAGCTTAGAAAATGTCATAAAGGATGATGAGGAGGAGGAGGAAGAGGAAGAGGAGGACGACACGGTGATGATGTCTATTAATTAAATCCTCTTTACATAGACATAAATGTCAGGCATAGACATTTAATTCCCAAGCAATCTGATGAGACAGATGGCAGAGCCAGACAATGAGACTTACCAGAGTATTTCACCCAAAGTGCCATAGCTAGCAGGCATGGAACTGGTCTATGAAACAGGATTGTGCATATAATCTCCCTTTAAGGGGTCTTTCCTAATCTCCGCACATATGAGCCTGTGTCGTGACATCACTCAGAGGCTGGGAGGTTCATCTCTATATGGCAGAGTTTATAATTGGATTGGTGGGCAGCCATCCAGTATATGGCTAACAGCAGCCCATAAGATAGTCTAGCTATGCCTTTTCTTTTTCTATACAGACTATGTAAGAGATGGAGCAATCCGAACCACCATGGCTGCACCAGAAAGCTGCCCTGAGAAGTTTGGAACAGGCTAGGCGTTGCTCTTGTAATGAATTTACCCCTCTACCAGCTCCAGAGCCTTGCATTCTTGGTGCTCAAGGCTGTTTTGGTTGCCTGGCTTCTCACTCATGGAAACCTGTTGTGGTGCCTGTTGCTATAAACACATCCATTTGCATAAGTATGTGACATTGTAAATGTTCCTGGGAGATTATATCCACATTGTTGGCAGTAGGCCCACCCCAAAAAGGAAAAAAAAAAAAAAAAAAACCCAGGTAGGTGCACAGACAGTGTGTATGCTATTTGACTGAAAGAGAGAAAAGACAAAGCTCACTTTTGCTCCCTGCGTGGGTGGATGGGGCAAGAAATTGAGCACGTACCCAACCCAGTGAGCATAGCTTGTTTTGTTTTGCTTTGAAATTATTTAAGAGTTATTTTTCTTGTACCTCCTAAGCCACCTGTCACACTTGAAAAGACAGAATGGAACTATTAAGATTACATAAATGGATTTGTGCTTTGGAACAGCAGAGCTGAGTGCTACGGACTCAGAACAGGAGGAAGTTCACAGATCCACCGTGTTGACAGGTGACATCTTGTGGCTGTGGGATCTGAGGCTGGTGACCTACACAGGGCAGTGACATTCCAGCTAGAGGCAAACCAGGCTCCCTGTCACTTCCCCAAACGCTCCAGACAAATAATCCACCAACCCACACACACTTTCAGACACTAAAACGTACAGAAACCCTTGGCACCAAAGTTAACCAGCCTTGAAGTCCCCTCTAGCCCCTCCAGTTCCTGTGTTAGTCAATCCGTTGGGGCCACCAACCCTGCACTAGTGGGACTAGTGTGCTTTCTAACGTAGCATCTTGGAACCTCTAAAACCTCCTAATGAGGTAGGCGTTATTACCTCTGCTATTGGAATGTGGAAATTAAGTCAAATAATGTGCCCCATTTACACAGAGGGAAGGGAGACTGCGATTAAGCCTAGGCCTCGCTGAGTGGGAGGCTTGGTTTCATCAACTTCATGGGCTACTGGGGAGACAGAGAGTACACAGGAAGTTCCTTTGCCCACACGGGGTGCTTTGCAAAGCCAGGTCCTCCCCCCTGATGTCTACCCTGAGTCCTCTACCCACTGCCCTAAATCCATGCGAGTTTATTACAGTTTCATTTACTCCAAATGATCTTTGATTGAGAGGGATTTATGAACATCAGCTTCACTGACAGCAGTAGCCCCCAAACACTTATTTCCGGATGTCCTCTTACTTGCCAAACAGATGGCCACTCGAGATGCCCAGGAGCGGTGAGGCCATCCGAGCACACCAAACTGACAGGGAGGAAGATTTGCCTTGGCTCCTTTTCTCACAGCCAGGTATTAAGATTCTGCAGTCTCTCACCACCCTGCGCGACCACAGTTCTGTGTGATGGCTGCTTGCCCCCACACACTGGCCTCTCTGTACACATGAGAGAGCTACAACCCAACTGTTAAGCAAGGGAGAGTTGGAGTGAAAAAGTTAGAAAGGGAACAAGGAACCCAAGAAGCCCGGAAGCCACGGGCTTGGGCCAGGGTGAATATCCTCTGTGGGGATCACAGCTTGTGTCTGTCCCGCCAGCTCACTGCAAGGCTTCCCACCCTCACTCTAAGCAGGGAGACAGAGCCAGGTGTAGATCCAGTCTTTCCTTTCCACGTTCATATTCATCTGGCAGCTGCCTCCAGGAAGGACCACTTAGCCAGGAGCTCTGGTGTCCTGTGGCAGAGGACGCCTGCGCTGACCGAGGTGAGAAGCTGGGAGTGGCAGCTACAGGCCCACAGCGTTGGGTGTCCAGGCTAATGGAAGTGAGGAGGTAATGGTGAGGGAAGGAATTAGTGTTTACTGAGCACATACTATCTGCCAAGAACCTGACAGCTGTAATCGTATTTAATCCTCACAGAAATCCTATGAGGTAGGAATTATTATCCCTTTTGTGCCAATGAGGAAACAGAGGGTCAGCAAGGTTAGGTAACTTCCCTGGGGTCATATGACTTCTGAGGTGGAGTCAGAATTGAAATGCTTGTCTTTTGAGTCCTGATTTTATTTTTTGTTTGTTTGTTTTTTTTTTGTTTTTTCTTCTTCTGTGAGCACTAGTGGCCTAGGAGATCAACTCCAAAGTGCCGGCTCTGTCTCTTGTGTGTGTGGCCTGGTGAATCTGAGTAACTGTTCTGTTTTTCAGCGTTCTAGAGTGCAAATGGGGAGATAGTGTCAGTTTCCAAGGGTGCTTCTGGTCTTAGTATAGTGTGTATATGGAATGTTTAGAGTCATTATCTGAGTTCTAAAAGAAAGAAAGAAAGAAAGAAAGAAAGAAAGAAAGAAAGAAAGAAAGAAAGAAAGAGGGAGGAAGAGGGAGAGAGGAAGGAAGGAAGGAAAAGAAAGAAATCTTTGCTTTTCCCCATCATCTTGTCGTGTGACTCAGTTTCTTCACCTGTGAAATGAGTATTGAACTGTATGATACCCAATCTTTCTAGCAGTTTCCAGTTGCCTATTCTGCTAACTGACATTTAGTTCATGTTTGTCCTCCCGCCCAGAGCTGGATCTCCCCCGTGGGTTCCCTAGTTTATAGCACCATGGCTGTACCCTGGGCCCAGGTTAGTTTCTGCCCTGTATAATCCTTCCTTTGGTTTCTCTGCCAGTTTGAACTTGGCACTTCTCTCAAGATCAAGTGGAACCTCAGCTCTTCCATAAAACAACCATACTGGCGGCCTCGCTCAAGGCTAGCTCCCTTTCCTATCATTTTCCCCTCGGTCACTTTCTTCATTCGGATGGTTGAGTTCCCTTATACAAATTCCTCTCTGCAGGATTCTCAGGACAAGGGAAAGGGGTTCTCGATCAAGTCTGCTTTCATGGAGTTCTCAGGGGAAAGAGGGGAAAATGGGGAGCACGGCTCCAGGAAGTTCAAAGGTGCCACCATGGAACAGAGTGGACAGGGCAAGAAGAGGCGGTATGAACCCACTTCTCTGAAGACCCACTCATGAATGTGTTGGGGAAAGGAAATGTCCTGGCTCTGAGGGTGAGAGGAGGGCAGGCCTTTATCCCCTTGGTAACGAGGAATGGAAGAGCTGGCCAGTGCTAAAAAGAGCCTTCTTTGTTAAGATGTAATTTTTGAAAAGTGTAATTGTTTTGTGTGTGTGTTAGAGTTCATTTGGTTATGCTTTTTGACATCTTTACTTTATAAAATAAAGACCCAGCTTGATGTAAAGGTGCTGGGCCCAGCGTCTCAGAGGGAGCACTAACTCTCCACTGGAATTGAACATACCCCCTCCCCCATTACCTGTCATCCCACCTACCCATGGTCAACTGGTGTCTAGGGGCATTAACTGGAAAATTCTGAAAATGTACAATTAGTAAGTCTTACTGTTCCCTACAGAACATGGCTCTCTACTTGTTCCATTTTCATCATTAGCTTCGACACTGACCTCTCACTGTGCTAATTTACATTAATATCCATGATAAGTGCGTGAGAATGGGGACAGGCATTGTATCTGTAAGGTTCTGAACTATGAGACAGGTCTCGCACTGACAGTCTTAGGACGTGTCCCTGTGGATAAAGGGATCCACCGGAACCAGAAACAAGAAGAAAGCACTGTGTGGCCTTAACTCTTCCAGGGACAGAATGACTAAATAACTGCTGTCATAATTGTGACCTCATCTATGGCTGGGGGCAGCAGACTTGGCCAGTGCCTTCAGGGAGGCCCTGGGGAGGCGGTGACTCATGGTTTTTTTTTTTTTTTTTTTTGATGGCTCTGACCCCTATTCTCTCCTGTGAGAGTTCTAAGTTACCTCAGATGCCCACCCTCTTCTTTGTGTTCCTCTCCTCTTCCACCAGCTTCCATGGCCGCCCCTCCCTCCCAGGGAGCACTGGAATGTGTCCTTCCTCCCTCCCAGGCCTGTTCAGGGCTTATCACTGATCTCCTGTCTTTCAGAGCCAGGGCTGACAATTGTGATTTCTCATCTCCAGGTGCAAAGGAAATTGCCCTGTGTAAGTGTCTGCACTGCGCGTCTCAGGCCCCCACCCTCAGGGTTGCTCATAGCCTGTCAGCAGAATCTGCTCTAATGAGATTACAGTTGGAATTTTTTTCCTTTTTTTTTTTTTCTTCTTTTTTCCCCCCATAGATCTGTCCAAAATTCTTACCATGAGACCTGCCTGAACTGATAAGATAGTAACTTCAAATCTTAGAGTCTGGGGCATTTTAGTCACATTACGGAAAGGAGAGGGCACTTGAGTGGTCCCAAGACAAAGATGTATAAGGGAAGTATCTAGGGGTAGGCCTGGCCAGGCTGGCTTCCCAGGCTTCCCAGGTACAAAGACCACTCAGGTCCTGTGGGGTAACATTTATTCCTGTGAATTGTTTCCTCTTTTTGATTGGAATGTTCTTTCACAGATGGCTTGTTTGGGGTCTCACAAAAGTTTTGGGTAGGAAGGGAAGTAATCATAATGAAATGCAGGGCTGGAGAGATGTCTGAAGGCTTAAGAAGGATGTTCTTCTTGCAGAGGACTCGGTTCTCAGCACCCCATGTCAGCCAGCTCACACCCTTCTGTAAATCCAGAGGATCTACTGCTCCCCTCTTTTGACCAGAGCAGGCATGAGGCAAGATTAGCACACACACAGCACATACAGATACAAAAAAGAAAATAGATAAATTAAAACAAAATGAAATACCAAAGCCTCTAAAAGCAGGAGAGAGTGGACAACCGGGAATTTCATGCAGAAAGCAGGACCTATAGGAAGTGATGTCAGAGATTTCAAGGGGTAATCAATGAATATCAGTCCCTGGATGGCCGAGCAAAGGTATTGATTCTCCTGGGCAGGACTAGGAGGTGAGTTCACTGGCTTCAAAGTGACCCATCACCTACAAAACAAAGCCTGAAGAAAGAGCCGCAACTCAGATTCTTACCCCTGCTGCTCTGGGGCCAATTTCCCACCCTTTGAGCCTGTTTTCTTGGAGAAAAATGAGTGTGACTCTCCTCAGGCTCTTTCAGGCTTCAAACCCTCTTCTGAGACATGTGATGTGATGGTCTTGTCCTGATGCATGCACTCCCGAAACTCAGGCTGGAGTTGGAGCCCGAGTTTAGACAGCTAGAGCCAGCAACGCCCCAGCTGCAAACACATCTACAACAGCTCATGGGAAAGCCCAGAACAGCCTGAACAGATAGGGAACATTCTACCGACTAGTGTTCTAGAACAAACAGTGCTACTCAAGACCACCCTAAAGGCTTCATATACACTATGATTAATTTCAGAAAGCATCTCTGCTTTCCATTATAACAAAATATCCAATGATGAATAATTTATAAAGAAACTATTTAGCCTCTGTTCAGCGTCTGGTAAGGGTTGTTTGTACAAAACACATGGGGTAGGTTTGCTTTATAATAGTCTGCTCTAGAGGTGACTAGTCCAGTCCTAAGAGAGTGAAAACACACAAGAAAAGCCATGGGTATTTCTCAGTTTTTAACATGTTTGGGAGAGGATGCAGAAAGGTCAGCTAGTAGTAGAAGGATTTACACACACTTATGTCCACTTCTGGTCTTTGAGTCAATCTTTCCGTTTTTCCTTCTGACATTTGCATTTCCACAGTGGACCAATGTCTTCCTCCATGACCCTTTATTGGTCCTGAGTGCTATTGTCAGTGCCCTACGGAAGCAGGGCATGTGCCTCCCTGTAGGCTGCCCACACGGTTTACAGTGCCTATGTCCATGTAAAGGAGTCTTTGCTGCCCGCCAGAGTGTCAAGATGCTGAGCAGAAATCAGAAGGGAGACGTATCCATGTTTCCATGGAGGTGGATCTTGAAGCTGGTCTCAAGGGACAGACATGGCTGGATATCACTCCCATGGGTTACTCAAGGCATCAGGTCCACGGAGAATATAGAATAAGGCTTCCCACATTGGGGAGATGATGAGAAGACCTAGTCAAAGCTTCACCTAGAAAGTAAAGAGATTCCAGAGGTGCAGTGGTCACCTGTGACTGAACTGAATGCTGACAAATGGATGGTTTAAAGTAGTGAATTTGATGCCCTGTGCACTTCATTGTAATAAAGAACTGACTTCCTCTTCTTTTCTCCTGGGATTCTTCAGCCAGGTTGTCCACTGGTAGAAGTCTGCTAATCTCTGTTGATTTCTACTTTCCAGCAGGTCTAGTGAGTTTCCGTGGGCAGAGTTAAGAGGTAGCTGTGGATATGCTGGTACTCAACTTGGCTTTAAAGTTTCAGTACTATTTTCATATAGCCCCTAGCCATGGGGTCTGAACACTTTTCAGCAACAAGGAAAGGAAGTGGTTATTGGGAGGTATGGCGAACTCATGTTAAGGGGATGTGAACTAGGGGGTGACATTGCTAGATAACTCAAACTAATAGGAGTGTGCACTACGGTCCGCTGACTAAGAGAGGGATGGTGTAATGGGTAGGGAGGAAGTACGTACAATTTACAGACTACCATGTGAGCCCTTCCCACTAGGTCTGTCAGTTCCAACTGTGAGTGACTCACAGGAACCATGGAGGCTGATGTTTCATTGACACCGCAGGAAAGTAAGCTCTCTTATCTCCTCTGTTGCTTCTCACTCTGTCCTTCCCACCAGCTCCTTCTATTGGCAGGAGAAGCCAGAGTGCCTGTGGCACCCTGCTAATTAATTGCCCTTAGACTGTGAGCACAGGTGTGCTTTAGTCAAGATTTCCACGCTTGGGGAACTGTAGGCTTTGGGTTGAAATGACTTCTCTGTTGGTCCAGATTCTGAGAACCTCTCTACCCAGGATACTGATGTGTCACCAGCTCCCTTCATTTCAGCATGTCACACATATTCAGGCACCTACTTCCCAGCAGGAAGTGATCTTGGAAATCACTTGGAAGCACTCTTCAAAGGTCAGAATCAGGACTGGAGAGGTGGCACAGGGGTTAAGAGCACTGGCTGCTCTCCCAGTGGTCCCAGGTTGGATTCCTAGTGGCTACACAAGTGACTCACAACTGATTCTAACTCCAATCCCAGGGAACCTGACATCTTCTTCCGGCCTCAAAGGCATTAGCCATACATGGTACATAGACATATGTACACTCTGACAGTCAAACAAATAAAATAAAAAATAAATAGAGTCTCAATTAAGAAAGTATTCCTGCTGGGATGCAGATTATATAGGCTGTCATTCCCGGGTCTTCAGTATTTGTAGCTGTTCTAAATATTATCCTGCCCCAGCATCTCCAACCTTAGCTGTGCAGCCCTGGGAAATGAGAATGCCTGTTCACACTAAAACTTAAAGATGCGTGTTCACAAGAACATTATTATTATTATTATTATTATTATTATTATTATTATTATATAGAATAGAGGTTATTCAGGGCATGGGAAGAGGAGTTAAGAGGGTAGTAGGGGCAGAGAGAGAGAGAGAGAAGTGAAGTAGAGGCCGGCTATGAGCTCATGGAAAGGGGGGGAGGGAATGGGCAGAGGAGGGTCAAGAGGGCAAGAGGAAAGAGGGAGAGCAGGAGCGTTACTTATAATATCTAAAAGGCAGAAATAATTCAGATGCTCTGTGAATGGGTAAAGGAAACACGGTGTGTCTGTACCATGAAAGATGATAAAGGGATGGCTGGAAAGATGACACAAGATAGGAGAACTCTGAGTACACTGTGCTGAGTGAAAGAAGCCAGCCATATAGGACAACGCATTCCACAACTGCTCAGTACAGAAATGTCTACAGACACAGAACTAAGGTGGGTGGTTCTCGGGGACAATGGGTGGAGAGACAGAAAAAAATGATAGCAAAGCACACAGTGTTTTTTTTTCCCAAGGTAATCATACACAGGTATGTAAATATAATGTATCTGAACTAAAATTAATTATACACAGATATGTAAATATTATATATACAAACTGAAAGTTTGAAGCAGGTGAATTTTATGTTATGTTACTCTCATCAACTAGGCAGATAAAGCTCCACAATGTCAAATTGTTAAACAGGCCTAAAACTGCATTGTTATTAATGAAGTTATCTTGGGGCTTGGTTGTGTGACTCTGGGTTCATGACTTCTGCTCTCTGTCTTAGGGTCCTTTTCTCTTCACTGTATTTTGACCCCCAAGGCCATCCCTTAACTGGGTTGGACCATTTTTCTATCTCTAAGTAAGCACCACCTCTCTGCTCATGCATCTGTCCAAAGCCTCATGACTGTGCTCCCATGTGTCTACCCACTCAGTCTATTGACCGTCTTCCCATAGATCTATTCGGCTTTCTGTCTTTGCATCTGTCTGTAGCCCAATGATTCTCCCTGGACAGACCCATCATTATTTTATCCACAAGTTTAACTCAGCCCTCACGACTTTCCCAAGCTAGCTGTCCTTAACAGCATTGCTCATCCAGCCCACACTGCTCCATGTCACAGCCCAGTGCTGGCTCCTGTCTGTGTTAAGACCATGAACGCAGTGCCTACAGTTTCTGGTCTTTGCTTCTCTTTTTTGAAAGCGACACTGTCAGGCGCCTATCACAATCTGATAAACACGCTCAGGATTCCTGGAGATGTTTTCAAACCGAGGGGACACAGTCCAGTAAAATTGAGAAATGCTGAATTAACTAGCTTTCTTCACCATGGGACTTCTTAGAACCTTTACAATAAAATACACAACATTTCTAGGACATTTACACAAAAAGAGAGGGGGGAGGGAGAGGGAGAGAGAGGGAGAGAGAGAGAGAGATGAAGACCCTTACAACAAAATTATGCCCAGAATATGCTGGAATGATTGGTCTTTAAGGATCCTTACAGATCCAATACAGTTTTTAAAACATTACTTTTTAAAATTTTCTGACTTCATCGATAGCCTTCCTAGTGTCTCTGTTCTGACACCATCTTAATCTCGTCTTCGGCCCAGTTTATTTATACGTGTTCCATAGCACATCTATGTCATCTCAATGTGATATCATGGGAAGGAAGAAACAGACAAACAGAAGTGAGGCAAAGCAATCTATAACTGAAACTATAGATGATTATTAGCAGCTCTGTGAGTGCTAGGAACTGAACCCCAGTCCTTTGCAAAAGCAGCCGGTGCTTTGAACTGTTGAGCCATCTTTCTCCAGCCCCCGATTCATCTTATTAAGGTGCATTGATGATGGATAGTGTTTTAGGAAGAAGGCACCATTAACCTTCTGCTTAGGCAGGTCAGTCGAGGGTCCTGAGACTTCTCTGCTAGTTGACCTCAACTCAGGGATGTGCAGGAATTAAATCCCCACCTGTTTTTATTTGCGGTTAGGATCCCTGACAAGGCATATATTGGGGCAGCTCAGCAAGAGAATGCCAATATAGATCCAGAAGCAAAAGAATTGGAGCAGAACAAATTCATTAAGTATGTATGTTCTTATTAAGCCTCAAGAGATCCCTAAGCCCAATTTTTAAAACAGTCAGTAAGGAGTATTTGGACAAGGACATACTGGCTAAGGAGTGGGAGTCAGCTTCCTTGCCAGCAACACCCTATTCCTCCTGCTAAAACTTAAGGGTTTATCTAATATATGTTCAGTGGTTAGGAATCATGAAGACCACCATGGTTTAATGAAGTCTTGGTCTTATAGAAGTAGTTTGTAGAAAAGCTGAGATGCTGCACTCACAGCGCACATTGAAAAGAAGACCATTCATAACCTGGCTGAGTTCCTTGAGTCCTTGTGAGAGAATTAGCTTTGCTCTCTGCAGCAAGGTCACCTTTATCCCTTATTCTTGTAAGTATCACACCGACAATACCTTGTTTTCCCCAATGTCATAGTTGAAAATAGATTGTCCTCTAAAGACCCATGTGCTCTATCTTCAGAGAGTGTTGTGGCACCTGAGACACCTATTCTTCTGCTCTCTGTTGCTTTCTACCCATAAAATGAATGGTTTGTTTCATCACATTTTGCCATCATGAGAAGCTTCAGAGCCTTGGCCCTGCCACTAGAGGAATAAAAACAACAGGTCTTGCTTGGTTATGGATCAAAACCTCCAAAATGATGAGCCAAAATAACCCTTTCCTCACTGCAGGTTGTCTATCTTCAGTATATGGTACAGTGGCGGCAGAGTATCACTTCTAGATCACAGGATCCTTGAGCTGGGACTCTAAGTCTTTGCTCTGTCATCAACACCAGATCTAACATTGAACGGCTAATGGACAGGGCACATCCTGGATAGTTGAGTGGACTCTAGTTTGTGAACTTAACCCCCTCTTGGACTTTGTGGCACAAGTGCTTGGCTTGAGAATTCTTATACAATATGGAATGGTAGAGAAGAGAAAGCATGGAGCTGAGGACCTAGGGGTAGAGAGATCAGTTACTGAGAACAGTCACTTCCCGTCACAGGGCTGTGGGCTGGATACATGGGCTGAGTTTACTCCCAAGAGGCATCCATGATGCTGATGAAGGGCAAGAAGAAGAAAGTGTGTGTGTGTGTGTGTGTGTGTGTGTGTGTGTGTGTGTGTGTGTGTGAGTGTGTGTGTGTGTTTAGGGGTGGGGTTTGTCAGTCTTTTCTTCTGTCACATGACACTCGCCTACCTCAAGTCCAGCCTGAGGCCCATTGTGGCCCAGGGTCTGGAGTCCAGCTTAGGATGTGGGCTAATGGGACTTTAGACTTAGACAAGCCTGGAACAGCAGGCACTGTGACCATTTGGCAGGCTGGTAATTGTCACAAGAGTGGAAGAGGACTAATGGAGTCCTTAGTCTCATTACAGGAGACTCCAAGAAAAAGAGCAAGACCCTTTGCTTAAATAATGGGAACTAGTGCCCCACAGAAAGACTTTCTTCAACAAGCACCCCTGCCCCTGACTGAGTAGCCTGTTCCCTTCTGCCCTCTGTCTGAAGTAGCCCTATAGCTTGTTCCATGCAAAAGTAGCTGACAAAACATAATACCACTCAGGCAGAGGTATCTATAATCCCTGGCCCATCACCAACCAGGTGTGCCACCTAGGACACAGCAGCCTTTATTCCTGTGCCTGGAACTGAGCTAATACACAGCAAATATGATATAATTACATCACGACCACCACCACCACCACCACCACCACTACCACCATCATCATCACCATCATCATCACCATCATCATCACCATCATCATCACCATCATCATCACCATCATCATCACCATCATCATCACCATCATCATCATATATATACCTAACTGTCAAGGCAGACAGTAAAGAGATCCATGGCTGGTAACTCAAAAGCCATTTATTCTTTTAGCTTGATGCAAGATTTCAGAATCAGAGCGGAGAGTTTTTATTTATTCACAGAACAATAACGCTTTGCTCCCAAGCCTTAATTTCTCATGGGAACACAGTAGGGCCAAGGTTTACAGCATAGGGAATGAATTCCAATGGTTTGGGGTTACACCAGGAAACAAAGAAATCCCCAGTCTCTACAAAGGCTATCAAGCCCAGTCATGGCATGGAAGATGCAGAACTTCCTGACAGAAGGACTGTGTGAACTTACACATCACAGATCTCAAAGAACAATGTTGAATGAGCAGGAAAGCTCTCCCCTACTCCCAGAATAGCCACCACACAATCCCCAGAACTTGTGAGTTTGCCACTTTGGGTGGCTACTTGGGACTTTGTAGATAAGGTCCAGTGATGAACCCAGCAATGGAGCACCAATAGCCCTGGATTGTCTTGATGGGGCCCAAGATCACCTGGAGATCATCACAACTGAACATGGAGAAAGAACAGTCAAAATTACAAGAGAATAGAAGCTTGCTTTGCTGCAAGATCTGAAAGTGGAGAAAGGGGCAGAAAACACAGGTGATCCTTAAGTCTAGAAAGGAGAGGAAAACAGTTCTTTCTAGAACTTGCAGAAGGGACACTGTTCTTCTGACAGCCTGATTTTAATCTAAAGAGACCCATTTCGGACTTCTGAATTTCAGAACGCAAGGGCTGAAATAAATTTATATCAGTGGGAGTTCATTTTTACTTGCTTTTGAGACAGGGATTCACGTAGCCTACCCTGGTCTTGAAATTTGAGATCTTGTGTTAGCCTTTCACATGCTAAGAATACAGGTGTGCACAGCCTACTCTGCTTGAGTACATTACTTGAATCCACAGGAAACTAACAAAAATGGTAGGAGAAAAAGTTCTTCCCTCCTCTACTATCACATGATTCTCCAAAGTTCTTACGCACCCTGGAGGTGGGTGCAATTATTCTTGCTCCTCTGGCCTTGCCTTATAAATTCTTATAAGAGTTGACAAGCTAAATTTACATGCTTTCTTGGGTGGGGGTAGGGAAGTACTCATTAATATCACCTTCCTACAAACCTCAGGACTCACTGCAGAGACCTGCTTGAAGGAGACTCACACAATAATGGCACCAATGTTATTGTTACAGATGTAACCAACCACTTTTCGATTGGATTTAAGGCCCACTCCAAGAGATGAAAACCATACCTATAACACCACTAAAGTGATCAAGAACCTAAGATCAGGTCAGTCGTGGACCCTAGGGGAAAGCCTAGCCCTACCATTCTGCTGAAGAAACATGGCAACAAAGTGACACCTAATGACATCTTGGGTAAAGTTTCTTCTTGTAGTACATAGGAATTAAGAAACACACCACTGGACAATGTGCAGAGTGAGAGACTTCGAAGCACTGCCTTAAATGGTTGTCTTTATCAAAGCCTGCCCCCCAAGGCTCAGGTCTCTTTTCGAAAGAGGGTGTAGAAAGAAATAAGAACCAGTGGTGGCAGGTGACTCCAAAGAAACAGCACCTTCCAGACCCGACAGGTCCGACACAGAGAGAAACTTGTTTTCTCCAACGAAGTATTGCCAGACATTCATTTACTACTGCTTATTCCCAGCCAGTCACCGAGGGAAGAGCATGTGTCGGTCAGTTCTGATCTCCAACTTCCCATCTTGACTTCTGGAAGGTAGACAGAGCTGGGATGTATTGACTAAAATGTGTCCTACAGTTACCACACCTCTACCTCAGCATAGAGGCCTGAGCCTTAGGGCAGGGTTTAGTAAAGAAATCCCATTTAGGGCAGAGTACCTTGAAGTCTTTCACTCTATGCACACTGTCCAGTTGTAGATCTCTGTAAATTCCTATACACCAACCACACTACCAGGCAAGCCCCATGCCCGAGATTAGTTACTGAATACAAAATAGGCACCATGGTTCATTTGTTTTGTTTGGCTTGCTTTGGTTTGGTGCTTTTTGTTTTGTTTTTGTAGCTTTTGTCTTATTAGGGTTTTTTTTGTTTGTTTGTGTCTTTTTAATTTAATTTGTTTTGATTTTCTTTTCTTTCTTGAGAGAAAGACAGAAAGAGAGAGATGAAATTGAGTGGGTAGGGGGTAGAGTGGAGCTGGGAAGATTAGGAGAGAGAAAATATGATTGAAACATATGTTCCTCTCTTTTATCATCAACCAAGGAGATGCAGTTAAACAAGTTTGTTGGGAAGCCTCTATGTGCTCTTAGTCAGTCTATCCTCCCCACAGTTCAGTGAAATAGGTACTCTCTGACTTTATTTGTGGGGGACTCAGACAGGTGAAGAATCCCAAGGTCCCGATACAAACCTGATATGTTAAAATGATACTGCCTAGGGCTTTTGATCAGATTTGTTTTCTCTGCCAGTTAGAGAATTAAAGGGCAGGAAAAATCTGGATCACAACAGATAGCAGCAGAGAAATCTCAAGCACAGACAGAATCAGCAGTTGAAGAAATGTTAATTGAGGGCAAAGAAACACACACATGCAGCTGGACACAGAACAAAAGACAGACTAGAAAGCAGCGGGTGGGGGTGCTAGGAAAGTTGAACATCCAATCTCTTCTTCAGGGCTGGGCTTTTAAAGCCTCTGTAGAGATTTTCTTCCCTACTTTAGGGTCAGTCAGTTTGAAGAAAGATAGGATGGTTGATTGGCCCAGCACTGTTGTCAGCTTTTGTCTCCAGTTAGGAAGTTGAGAATGAAGCTGGCCTCCTGAGATATTTGCCATCTTTATTGCCTAGCCATGGACCATCTATCTGTCTGCCTAACAGGGAGTCTGTCTAGCTTCTCTCAGTCCCACAGCTAGTAGACAGCAGAGCAGACTTCAAATCCCAGCAGCCAGATACAAAGCCTCTCCTCTCACAAGGGGTGGTCCACGCAGATGGACATGACATCACCACCATTCTAACAGGATGGCCACTCAGTGTTGTGGTTATTTTGACTGAGGAGGGATGTAACAACAACGGTATGTATTGTATGGATCTCACTGAACTCTGAAATAAAGTTTCTGCTCTCCCTGTGTGTCTTAAGACAATCAAACCTGAAAGCTCTCTGAGAGAAAGGTAACTTGAAAACACCAGATCTGCATTTTTCTTCATTAAACATTTCTAGTTCAGATCCATCCTCTTCCATATCTGGTTGGTTTGAAATATCTTCCTAGACTCATCCTTCTTTGCTATGCTGGCCAATGAGCACTCACGGGTGATGGTTAGACATAAGGTTGCTCAGTTCACTCTTTACCTTGGAGGTAGGGAGGCAAAGGATATTCTGAAGACACTTTTCCTCCTGCACCTCTGCAGCAAAGCAAGCCAAGTGTCTTCACAGGGGTAAGTGAGCTGCTGGACACAGCTTCTAATCCAGGAGATGCTGCCCCACTCACTCCGTAGTCCATAGTGATTTGGGGGGGTAATCAAAACTCTTTCTGTCGTGGCCAGGAGTGTCCCCAAAGAGAGTCTGGCAAAAGTGCCTACAAATAATTGGGGAAGTTACAAAGAGAATGGGGTGGGGCACAGGGAACTACCACAGAGGGTGATATGAGAAGCTGGTCCCTGGAGGATGCTGATGGCCTTCTGGAATGTTTCCTAAGCAGCACAATGAATGACTATAGGAAATGTTGCTTTAACAGCCTTTACCCAATGAACCCTAACTCTACCATATGTCAAGTGGCCTAGGCTTGAGTACAGAGCAATTAACAGGGCCTCAAAAGATTTCACCAGTGCAAACACTGTCCAAGTCTGTCTGGGATGGTCACTGTATCATAGCTAGATTGATAGAGAGGCCAAAAGGATTTGAAGTTGTGTTCAAGAGGCTCCCAATACCTATGTGGATCCATAAAACCTCATTAAGTAAAGAGCAGACTCTGTATTATTGGGGTTATTACCAAATGCACTAGTCTGTAATATCCTGGCTCTACCCAGAGTCTACCAGAAAACAGCATGCAGAAAGTGTAAGAAAGGGAAATTTCATTTTTTTTTTCTGCTTCTATATAAATGTAGCTTCTGGCTACAGTTTATACTTGGAGCATACTATGGAGATACACTTGTGGTTCTGATCATGTCAGTGTGGAATAACAAGAGACACAGAGTTACGCTTTCCAAACAACCCAAAGTTCTGCATATCCCAGAACGTAAGTCCACTACCACACAGCATTTATATGCTGCTGAATAAAGCACTTCTACACATTTTGTTTATTTTCAAAATAAATATGATGCAGTACAAATGACAGGGGTTTACTGTCTAGACAAGCAGGCTGAGGCTCAGCAAAGCACCAGTCCATTCAGGGATGCAGACTTCTGAATGGTAAAGTGAGAGAGGCATTCTCAGTCATGATTCTAAATTTGGATCTTTGAGTAGCCTGAATCCTTTATCCAACTGACTGGATTTCGATCCCGGGAGAGGGGGGCGTAGAGTGCATTACTCCCAGAGTAAGTGTCTGACTGGTAAAGGTGAATCCATGATTGAATGAACTTCTGCTCAGACTCCCAGAGCCCATTAAAGCAAACAGGTCCCCACATTCCTGGTGCCCAGTACTTAGCAAGTGTTCAACAAGCATATCCAAACACAAGGAGCATGAGAAGCAGCCTGCTTGTTCAGACTTACAGCAGAGTCCAAGTGTGATACAAAGAACTCTTTTGTCCTAACTCACCTAAGACTATATGAACCTGAGACCCCATTGCTCTCAAATTCCTTAGTGTTTCCCACAAAACCACAAAATCAACATCAGGAAGTTAACAGTACCATGTTATAAGAGAAAACATCTATTCTTCAGATGCCAAGCCAGTCTCAACAACTGTCCTGAAAACATCCTTTATAAGGAACCAGCCAAGGGTCCACGCCGCATATCTGCCTCTCCACTTCTGTTCATTCTACATCAGGTTCTTGGTTGGTCCTTGACTTTCAAGCCATATGAGGGACTTGGAAGATACAAACCATTTCTTATGTAGAACAGCTCCTGGGTTTGTCTGACTTCTTTGTGCATCTTTGGCAGGAATGCCTCAGAAGGATGTTCGATTCCTCCCGCTGCATCCTCTCAGTTGATAACAATGTCTCATCACTGACCACACCCAGTTTGATCATTTGCTTAAGGTCAGCCACTTTGCTCTGCTCTGGAGGAGGGGAGTGAATAGGTGTCATCTAGCCTATGGTAAGTCTTTAAGTGTCTCATTTTCATCAAAGTATAAATGTATTCAGTTAACAATTTAAATGCGACATGATTGGCAGTTAATTATAGATGCACCTTGAATATGCTGTGTCCTGTTTTTCACCCCCAGGTTGAAATCTGCTGCTGCTGTTATTCATAACCATTCTCTGGTTATCTTAGGTTTGACCAGGAGCCCCTGAATCCTGGCTGTGTCATGAGTTCCTCCTGACTCTGTACCCTGGTTCCCTTTCTACTTTTCTGGCCCCACACCAGGAGCCACCCACTTCTCTTGGAAATGCTGGTTTGTTTTGCTGATGACTATATTTGGAATCAAGATCTGAACGCTGAATGTACACGGCATTGATTTTATGTGTCACTGTTTCTATTCCCTTTTGGCAGGCGAGCCATGACACATAGGTAAATGTGAGCTTGCACAGAAGCACACCTGCATACACATTTATTTCTGCCTCTAGCTACATACTGAGAACGACGAATTCACACCATACATCTTCAGGCCAGCACCATGGGGTTGATTCTGATTTTCCCCTTTCCCATATTTGTAGCTGCTTTCCTCAATAGTATAAGACTAGTCTCCCATTACCATTCCTGATATGCTTGCTTGGTCAGTCCCGCTGCATGTCAGCTGCCTCCAGTTGCCTTCTCTCCCATGCATATGCCCATCAAACCTACTCATGCCCTGTATCCAATGTGAGTCACACACCCTTCCCCCAACATGGGCACCTGTTTCCAACATTGCAGTTATTCAAGAAAGGAAAGAGAGCCCTGTGACACTCCTAGGGGAAAATGTCAATGTCTCTTTTTCTCTGTCTCCATATCTCTGTCTCTCTTTTACATACACACACACACACACACACACACACACACACACACAGTTTTACAGGCTGATGAGGAAGCAAAACTTAATGACCAAGATAAAGAGGCAGGGTGCCCTTAAAGAGAAAAAAGGACTTGGAAAACATGAAAGAGAACTCCCAAAAAGTTAATGACGTCCTGTAATCTGAGGATAGGTTGAAAGCAAGTAGATGTTAATGCTTTTTTTTTTTTTTTTTTTTTTTTTTTTTTTTTTTTTGGAGGCTGATATTACAAAAACTGACAACTAACACGTACACATAGACACCACAACTTTTCTACTTTTCGCACACACATTTGGGATAAAATCATAGACCAGAACTGACACTGGTCTAGGCATTTCACAGGCAAAGAGACCAAGGCCAAAGAA
The DNA here is from genome assembly GCF_963924665.1 of Micromys minutus. NCBI lineage: Eukaryota > Metazoa > Chordata > Mammalia > Rodentia > Muridae > Micromys > Micromys minutus. The sequence goes on from NC_137985.1 coordinate 26,648,823, forward strand.
AGCTGAATGTTCAGTAGCACTGACAAGATCCCATGCTTCCTGACCCTAAAAGGACCCTTAACGCTTCAACTTCAGACCAATCAGTGTTTTCTTTTATTCCCATATTGCACTACTGTCTCAGACTTTCTCGACACCAGTCCAGCCATGCTCATGACTCATTTGAAAGGATTTTCTTAAACTTTAATTTTCTGAGATTCTATATATACTGGTGTATGGATAATTATTTTTATATTAGTGCTTCTTGGGTTTTTTTTTTTTTAACGTTTGGTTTCTATATTGTAATGTTTTGGGCAATTAAAGATTGTTCTTGACAATTATATCTTAAACTCTTGACTCTGCCTATTCTGCCTTTTCTCCTTTCATATTATGTTCAGCAATTTTAAAGTTTTATTAAACACATTTTAAAAATATAAATTTTGCCCAGAGCCGCAGGCAGAGCAGGCACACTGCCATCATGACTCGCAACCTGCCTGAAGAGAACTGAGGACCCAGAAAAGATGCAGGAGCGCTCGTCCTCCTGAGCCCACAAGCCTCCATCTACACCCAGAGCTAGAGCCGGCCCATCACCATCGGAACCTGTAAGTTCCTGCCCACAGAGAGCTGAACACCCAGGACCAATCTCCCTCTGGAGCCCACAATTCATAGATGCGCAGGAAAGACAAGTTCCATTCAGGGAAAACAAGATCTACTAACATCAAAGATAAGAAGATGGCAAGAGGCAAGTGCAAGAATCTAAGCAACAGAAACCAAGACAACCTGACAACATGAGAACCCAGCTCTCACATCACAGCAAGTAGTGTATATCTCAACACACCAGAAAGACAAGATTTGGACTTAAAATCATGCCTCATGTTGAGGATAGAGGGCCTCAAGAAGGGCATGAATAACCCCCTTAAAGAAATACAGGAGAAGACAGAAAAACAAGTACAAGCACTTAGAGAAACATAGGAAAACATAAACAAACAGATGAAGAAATTGAACAAAACCATTCAGGATCTAAAAATGGAAATAAAAAAAATAAAACACAAGATAGAAAACCTAAGAAAGAGATGAGGAGTCATAGACACAAGTATCACCAGCAGAATACAAGAAATGGAAAAGAAAATCTCAGGGGTGGAAGATAACATAGAAAGCATTGATACAACAGTTGGAGAAAATGTAAAAATTAAAAAGCTCCTAACCCAAAACACTCAGGAAATCCGGGACACAATGAGAATAATAGATGTAGAAATGGGCAAAGAGTATCAAATAAAAGGCACAGTAGATCTCTTCAACAAAATCACAGAGGAAAACTTCCCTAACCCCGGCAAAAAAGAGTTAACTATGAACATACAGGAAGCGCACAGAACCCCAAATAGATTAGATTAGAAAAGAAATTCCTCCCAACGCATAATAGTTAAAACAGCAAATGTTCAAAACAAAGAAAATATGCTAAAAGCAGTAAGGGAAAAAGGACAAGTAACATATGAAGGCAGACCAATCAGAATTACACCAGACTTCTCAATAAAAACTATGAAAGCGAGGAAACCCTGGACAGACATCATACAGACACTAAGAGATCACAAATGCCAGCCCAGATTACTATATCCAGAAAAAATCTCAATCACCATAGATGGAGAGACCAAGATATTCCAGGACAAAACTAAATTTACATAATATCTGTCCACAAATCCAGACCTACTAAGGATAATAGATGGAAAACATCAACACAAGGAGAAAAACTACACCCAAGAAAAGCAAGAAATTAATCCTCTTGCAACAAAATCAAAAGTAGAAAAGCACACAAACATAATTCTACTTCAAACAACAAAAATAGCTGGAAACAAAAATCACTATTCCTTAATATCTCTTAACATCAGTGGACTCAAATCTCCAATAAAGAGACATAGACTATCAGACTGAATACATAAACAGAATCCAGCATTTTGCTGCATACAGGAAACTCATCTCAGCAACATTGACAGGCACTACCTCAGAGTAAAAGGTTGGGAAAAAAAAATTCCAAGCAAATGGTCCCAAGAAACAAACTGAAGTAGCCATCCTAATATCAAATAAAATAAATTATCAACCAAAAGTCATCCAAGAAGATAAGGAAGGACACTTTTTACTCATAAAAGAAAAAATTTATCAAGAGGAACTCTCAATCCTGAACATCTATGCTCCAAATACAAGGGTGCCCACATTCATAAAACAAACTCTACTAAAGCTCAAAGCATATATTGCACCACACACAATAATAGTGGGAGACTTCAACACCCCACTTTCATCAATGGAAAGACCATGGAAGCAGAAACTGAACAGAGACACAGTGAAACTAACAGAAGTTATGAACAAAATGGATTTAACAAACATCTATAGAATATTTCATCCTAAAACAAAACAATATATTTTCTTCTCAGCACCTCCAAATTGACCATATAGTCAGTCACAAAACAAGCCTCAACAGATACAAGAACATTGAAATTATTCCATGCATCCTAACAGATCGCCATGGACAAAGGCTGGTCTTCAATAAAAACAAAAACAACACAAAGCTCACATACACATGGAAGCTGAACAATGCTCTACTAAGTGATAGTTTGGTCAAGAAAGAAATAAAGAAAGAAACCAAAGACTTTTTAGAATTTAATGAAAATTAAGGCACAACATACCCAAAGTTATGGAACACAGTAAAAAGCAGTGCTAAGAGAAAAAGTCATGCCTCTGAACACATCCAGAAAGAAACTGGAGAGAGCATACACTAAAAGCTTGACAGCACACCTGAAAGCTCTAGAACAAAAAGAAGCAGATACACCCAAGAGGAGTAGACGGCAAGAAATAATCAAAGTCAGAGCTGAAATCAACTAAATAGAAATACAAAGAACTATACAAAGAATCAACGAAACCAGGAGCTGGTTCTTTGTGAAAATCTAAAAGAATAATAAACCTTTAGCTAGACTAACAACAGAGTGCAGAGAAAGTATCCAAATTAACAATCAGAAATGAAAAAGAAAACATAACAACAGAAACTTCTTGAAGAAATTCAAGAAGTCATCAGATCCTACTACAAAAGTCTATACTCAACAAAACTGGAAAATCTAGAGAAAATGGACAATTTTCTAGACAGATACCAGGTACCAATGTTAAATCAGGATCAGATAAACCATCTCTAATAGCCCTATAATGTCTAAAGAAATAGAAGCAATCATCAAAAGCCTCCCAACCAAAAAAAGTCCATACCAGATGGGTTTAGTCCTGAATTCTATCAGACCTTCATAGAAGACCTAATACCAATACTCTTCAAACTATTTCATAAAATAAAAACAGAGGGAACACTACCCAACTCCTTCTTTGAAGCCACAATTATATTCATTCCCAAACCACACAAAGACCCTACAAAGAAAGAGAACTTCAGACCAATTTCCCTCATGAAGACTTATGCGAAAATACTCAATAACATTCTTGCAAATCGAATCCAAGAACACATCAAAATGATCATTCACCATGATCAAGTTGGCTTTATTTCAGGGATGCAAAGATGGTTCAATATAAGAAATCTATCAACATAACCCACTACATAAACAAACTCAAAGAAAAAAACCACATGATAATCTCTTTAGATGCTGAGAAAGCATTTGACAAAATTCAACACCTCTTTGTCTTAAAAGTCTCAGAAAGATCAGGAATTCAAGGGCCATACTCAAACATAGTAAAAGCATTATACAGCAAACCAGTAGTCAACATCAAAGTAAATGATGAAAAACTAAAAGAAATCCCACTAAAATCAGGGATTAGACAAGGCTGCCCACTCTCTCGTTACCTATTCAATATAGTACTGGAAGTACTAGCCAGAGCAATCAGACAACAAAAAGAAATCAAAGGGATACAAATTGTAAAGGAAGAAGTCAAAATATCACGATTTGTAGATGATATGATAATATATTTAAGTGACCCCCAAAAAATCCCCAGAGAACTTCTAGAGCTGATAAACAACATCAGCAAAGTGGCTGAATATAAAATTAACTCAAACAAATCAGTAGCCTTCCTTTATTGAAAGGATAAACAGGCTGAAAAAGAAATTAGAAAATCGACACCCTTCACAATAGTCACAATGAATATTAAATAACTTGGTGTGACCCTAACCAAGTAAGTGAAGGATCTGTATGACAAGAACTTCAAATCTCTGAAGAAAGAAATTGAAGATTTCAGGAGGTGGAAATATCTCCCATACTCATGAATTGGAAGGAACAACATAGTAAAAATGGCCATCTTGCCTAAAGCAATCTACACATTCAATGAAATACCTATTAAAATTCCAACTCAATTCTTCATAGAGTTAGAAAAAGCAATTTTCAAATTCATTTGGAATAACAAAATAACCCAGGATAACAAAAACAATTGTCAACAATAAAAAACTTCCAGGGGAATCACTATTCCGGACCTCAAGCTGTATTATAGATTAATTGTGATAAAAACTGCATGGTATTGGTGCAGAGACAGGCAGGTAGATCAGTGGAATAGAATTGAAGATCCAGAAATGAACCCACACACCTATGGTCACTTGATCTTTGACAAAGGAGCTAAAGACATTCAATAGAAAAAGGACAGCCTCTTCAACAGATGGTACAGGTTTAACTGTCAGTCAGCATGCAGAAGAATGCAAATTGACCCTTTTTTATCTCCTTGTACAAAGCTCAAGTCCAAGTGGATTGTAGATCTCCACATAAAACCAGGTACACTGAAACTAATAGAACAGAAAGTGAGAAACAGCTAAAAACACATTGGCACAAGGGAAAGTTTCCTAAACAGAACACCAATGGCTTTTGCTCTAAGATCAAGAATTGATAAATGGGACCTCACAAAATTGCAAAGCTTCTTCTGTAAGGCAAAAGACACTGTCAAAAGTCCAAAATGGCAACCAACAGATTGGGAAAAGATCTTTACCAATTCTACATCTAATATAGGGATAGTATCCAATATATACAAATAACACAAGAAGTTAGATTCTAGAGAATCAAAGAATCCTTTTAAAAATGGGGTACAGTGCTAAAAAAAAAGAATTATCAGCTAAGGAATATGGAATGGCTGAGAAGCACCTAAAGAAATGCTCAACATCCCTAGTCATCAGGGAAATGCAAATCAAAACAACCCTGAGATTCCACTTCACACCAGTCAGAACAGCTAAGATTAAAAACTCAGATGATAGCAGATGCTGGTGAGGATGTGGAGAAAGGGGAACACTCCTCCACTGTTGGTGGGGTTGTAAGCTGGTACAACCACTCTGGAAATCAGTCTGGCAGTTCCTCAGAAAAGTAGAGATAGTACTACCTGAGGACCCAGCTATACAACTCTTGGCATATACGCAAAAGAAGCTCCAACATCTAACAAGGGACACATGTTCCACTATGTTCATAGCAGCTTTATTTATAATAGCCAGAAGCCAGAAAGAACCCAGATGTCCTTCAACAGAGGAATGGATACAGAAAGTGTGGTACATTTACACAATGGAGTACTACTCAGCTATTAAAAACAATGACTTCATGAAATTCCTAGGCAAATGGATGGAACTTGAAGCTATCATCCTGAATGAGGTAACCTAGTCACAAAAGAACACTTGTGGTATGTATTCACTGATAGCCCAAAAAGCTCGGAATATCTCTTTCTTCAAAGATAAGAAAGGCCAGAAGGTGGATGCCTCAGTCCTTCTTAGAAGGGAGAACAAAACACTCATGGGGGGAAATAAAGAGACAAATAGAGGAGCAGGGATTGGAGAAAAGATCATCCAGAGACTGCCTCACCTGGGGATCCATCCCATATGCAGCCACTAAACCCATGCACTATTACTGATGCCAAGTAGTGTTTACTGGCAGGAATCTGATATGAATGCCTCCTTAGAGGCTCTTCCAGAGACATACTAATACAGAGGAGGATGCTTGCAGCTAACCATTAGACTGAACACAGGGATCCCAATGAAGGAGCTAGAGAAAGAACTGAAGGAACAAAAAGGTTCTGCAACCCCATGGGAAGAACAAAATGACTAACTAACCAAACCCACCACAGCTCCCAGGGACTAAGACACCAACCAATGAGTTTGCATGGAAAGACCTATGGACTAAGATACATATGCAGCAGAGGACAGCATTCTCTGACATCTATGGGAGGAGAGACCTTTGGTCCAGCAAAGGCTCATTTTTCCCATGTAGGGGAATGACAAGTTGCTGAGGTGGAAGAGGGTGGTTAGAAGAGGGAGCAGCTTAATGGAGGCAATGGGAGGGGGAGGGGATTGAAGGAAAGGAGGTAACATCAGAAATGCAAACACAAAGAATATCCAATTTCAAAAAAGGAAAAACAAACAAAAAAAACCACAGTAAATTTTTTAAAGTCAGAAATTAAATAGTATAAGCCTTAAAAAAAATCAATTTTACTTGCATGCTGATACTTTGGTCTTACCTTAAACACAACTACTATCATTAAAGCCTAAGCCTACAACACGTAATTTCTACATGTCCTGGTTACATTCTTTTGGTGTGTGTGTGTGTGTGTGTGTGTGTGAATTTCCTCTACCTTGAAATAGAGTTATTCTAGAAAGAAGACAGCTCACATGACAATATGCCTCTATTAGACTGCCACATAGGCAAGCCTGTGGGGATATTTTCTTGATTAATTGATTAATTAATTAATTAGCGTGAGAGGCTCACTGGGGACTGCCACTTCTGGAAGGTAGTCTCGAATTATACAGAAAAGCAGGCCAGTAACCTATGGTCCTTCATGGTTGCTGCTTCAGTTCCTGTTTCCCAACCCTGAGTCTACCTAACTTCCCTGAATAATGAACTACAGTTTATGAGATGAGATAACCCCCTCCTCTCCCACGTTGCTTTTTGCCATTATTTCTGTCACCGCAGTAGAAAGCAAACTAAGGCACCACGTCTATCGCTTAGGTATATATTTTCATTGTCTGCTTTCTCCTTGTGTTCTGTTTCTTCTTGTGTCTGGTTGATGTTTATTGGCTCGTGAATAATAGCATGTGAGATCATAGGATCTCCAAATAATGTTTTCTCACACTGGAGAACATTCATCCTATTCTCCGATAGACAAAGACGTTGAAGTCATCCAAGAAGAATTGAGCTGAGGCGTGTTTTCAATCTGCATACAACTCTATTGATGCTTTACTCCCATTCCAGGTATGCAGACTTCTAGTGGGCCTAGTGCGGTTGAGAGTACTCATGAGATAGATCCTACACTTGAATGAGCACTGAGATTTAGGTTGGGACAGAGCCATAGGGATCGGACCACTTACCCTCAGCAAAAGCATTGCTTTAGTTTTCAGCATTTTCATATTTACTCTATGTGTGTGTGTGTGTGTGTGTGTGTGTGTGTGTGTGTGTGTGAGCCTTGTTTTGGACCCTTTTGTATTTCTCTAGCACTGAGTAACTTAAAATAAAGAGGGGTTGGAAGTCCACTGCTCTGGAGCCTAGTCAGTTCAAGGATTAAAGGGCACTGTGTAAAATAAGTATGATAGGACAGTGGGTAGGAGTTAATTTCACTCTTTTATAATGACACCAATGTTATCCTTATGGTCCAATCATAATACTGTAGACTGGTAGCTTAGCCTTCAGCACATGGCCTTTGGGAGATATTTATTATTGATACCATAACGTCATTTCCCTGGTTCACGAAAGCTCATGGCCATCCCATAATATAAAATATATTTAGTACATTTCTAAGAATCTCCAAAGTCTTAACAGTTCTAGCATAGCTTCAATGTCTCCAGCCTGTTTGGAAACTCAAGAATCTATATCTCATTCCTCTGAATTTAACATACCTTCCTAGAGAGAAGGGGGAAACTTACAAGGCTCAGGAACCTCCTGAGACTTAACAAGTATATTAGACCCCCTCCCACAAGTTATATATACAGTAACAATTCCTGAAAAGACTGTTGAACAAGTAGAGGTGCCTGCAAGTCATCCAAAGGTATCCAGACACCCAGCAACTCATGCTGGAGTGGGATTTTCAGTAAGATAGCTATTTTGGTTCACCTATGCTCCTCAGCCATAGTCCTGTAAGAAATCCTAAAAAAACTCAGCTACACACTAAGCTAGACTTGGGCAAAAATCACTTCTTCAGTCTGTCATCTGTACTCTGTTTGGGTGAATAGATTTTTGGTTTTGGTTTTGTCTTTTTGTCTCCCAAGGAAAAGTCACATATCACAAGGTAAATTCAGCTTTGATAAGAACCAAAAGAATAACATGCTTCCCACACGCATTTGGCACATGGGAATGTTTCCATTCCAAATGGGAGAAATAGGGAGAGAGAAAAGAAGGATCAGACTAAAACAAGGCTAGAACTATACTGTGAGTAAGTCCTGCAGATCTGGGTCTGGAATCCTAAGCACATGGTGTCTGGATGTGAACTCACAAGGATTTGTTAAGGCCTGCCACTACAGTTTAGCTGGCTTCTGCTCACGTGACCTTTGTCACAGGCTGGTTCTGCTCATGGTCTGCAGTTTCATGGCCCCTAGCTGTGTTTCCACATCAGCTTTGGTTTCACTCTCATGAGTGAAGGAGCATGCTTTGTCCTTTCAGAGGTTGTTTGTAAAATCTCTAACCCTGCATATACTGTCCCACCTTCCAGGATCTTGGAAGCCACTCTGATCCCATCCTTGTATTGTGCATGTGTATAAAACCAGTATCATCTGGACACCGCTTAGGTCTACCATGGCTCAAGCAGTAACCAAGACAGCTTAGGCTATGGCTGTGGTACCTGGAGGGCTGAACACTGGGGAAACATATCCCAGAGGAACAATTCCCCAGGCAACCCTGTGCAATCAATATGCTCAAGTTGCAGACAAAATTCCCTGAGTCTTGAGTGACTGCTATCTTGCTAATTCCTCAGATGCCCTAGAATCATTTCCTATAATTGTATGCAAAGTGGTTGCCGTCTCTTACTCATTTAGAATTTCATACATGTATACCATATATTTTGGTTCAGACCCAACCCACCCTCCTCAACTCCTCCCAGTGCCTCTATACCATATTCCCCACGTCCCCTTTTCATAACCTACTGCCTGCAGTTAGTGCTGTCTGTGTGTGCCTGGGCATAGGGCTATACACATCTCTTTCTCGGCTGCACGTGCTCCCTTTCTACTGAACTTCAAGCTTTTCCGTTCTTTCTGCCCGGCTTCTGCCTCCTCTTCTCAACGCAAACATAGTGAAACGTAGCTAGTAACGCCCACACCACTGCCTGAGCGCCATGCTGTTTTAAAATTCCTTCAGCCAGAAAAATCAAGTCTGTCACCTTCAAACTCAGCCCCATATAAAATAGGAAACATGAAACAGGCAAATAGAAACAAATTCCTCATCGGAACACAACCTGCCGGTCTCTAGTTCAGTTCCCAATAGAGTCTTCATTTCCATCTGAAAAGGTCAGCATAGACTTTTCTCTCTCCACATTCCTCATAACATTCTAGTCTTTGAGCCCTCACCATGATAGCCCATGTTCCACTTGTAGCATGCTAGGCATTTTCTAGTTTGTATCCTGAAGCTTTGCCAACTCCCTCCTGCCTACCAAAGTCTCCTGGACCACATCATCAGGTGTATCCACAGCAGCAACCATACTTGGGTCTGTCACAATCTTTTTCTGTTTGTCAACATTCTACTGCCTTGACCAAACTCGCTAAAGCAGTAGGTCTCATGCTTCCTAGTACAGTTTCTCACATCATGATGACCCCCAGCCTTAAAATTATTTTTATTGCTACTTAGTAACTAATTTTGCTACTTGTGAATCATGATGTGTGTGTGTGTGTGTCTGTGTGTGTGTGTGTGTGTTTTCTGATACTTTTGGCAACCCCTGTGAAATGGCCATTTACTGCTCTATGTCCCCAGGAAGGGGTCATGACCCGCAGTTGAGAACCGCTGATCTACATAAATAACTTAAAAAGGGGATTTGTCTTAGCTCAGTGCTTCAAAGGTTTCAATACTATGTCATTTATACTTGTGGCTTTACAGCTTGTGGGAAGACAGCACATCACAGTGAGAGCTACTCACCCCCACTTTGGTGGGACACAAAGAAGGAGGCAGGGTAGAAGGGGCTGGGGGTCTTAATGGCTTCTCTGTGACCTGATTTTTTTTTTTTTAACCCTAGGCCTCTTTCTAAAGGTTTCACCAACTTCCAGTGGTAAAGGTACTGTTCTCCAGCAATTAAACACTTATTTGGCTAACATTTTTGAGGGGACATTCAAAACATAAAGAATCACAGCACCCCTTTCTATGGATTTCAGGCTACACAGCCTTATCCCTGATCTCCTGTGCAGATCTCCACATAACCTACCAATTACCATCTCTTTACCCGATTTTCTGCTTTAACCCCAACCTTCTTTCTCCATTGTGACACACTGCCCGGGAAATCCTATGATCTTGGTTAGCCAGGTGGCTTAGAGGTTAAGGCACCTGCCATCAAGCCTGACAACCTGTGTGCAATCCCCAAAACCCACACAGTGGAAGGAGAGAAAATTTATAGCGGGAGGCATGCTGTGGCCTTAACCCCAGTTCCATGATCTCCTTGGGAAACTTACATGTTTTCTGGATGACAAGGTTCTGAAGGTAGTAGATTTTGCTTAGAGTGTTGTTGCAGAGATCAGGGGTGTGATCTGTTCAAAAGACTCAGCCAGAGCCGACTTATCTCTTCCCCCACAGATACTGAGGCTCACTCTTCCAGTCACACTCACTTCTTCCTCTTTTCATTCCTTCCCTCTTCCTGTCTGGGTAAGACCTTTAGGAAAGACCTCTGGGGTTCTAGCCTTGTCTTATTATTGTTGACCTGTATCAGGATTTTAAGCCAACCATAGGCTCTCCCGGAGCCTTGGCTCCTTCCTCTGAAGAGCCAGGCACTGCGGTAGACTTCTTCCAAGTTTCCTGAAAGAAGCTATGAAGTAAAGCTAGTCTGAACCAGGGCTTAGTCAACTCTGACTAGAGTGACAGTTCTTTCTCCTTTATCCACATACCATTGCCTTGTTGGAACAGGTCTCTTCTGTCTTATTTTCGCTCTTCAAATTAAAAAATGTTTATCCATGAGGATTTATGTCAGAATGACAGGGGGCAGGGCGGTGAAATTCCTTACACATGTTGATGAGAGAGTTTAGCTCTGTAAGAGCAAAAATGTTGCCCTGCAGGGGAAAACTGTCCTGTGTGGAGGTCATGTCCTTTCCAGCTCTCTTCCATAAGTGCCTGTGACTTAGCTAAACCAAGTTCATAACACATTAACTACATCCTTCCTTCCTTCCTTTGTTCCTTCCTTCCTTTATTCCTTCCTTCCTTCCATCTTTTGCTGGTATACACATGAATAATTCACAGAAATATTTAGCGCACCTTTGTTTCAGTCATTGGATTCAACTTAATCATTTTTATATGTGCATTTGATGTTTCTCCCAGTTGAGAATCTGGTATATGGGAAGCACATAATAGGTCTCTAGGTTCTAACCATGAATAAGACACAGATGTTTTCCAGGAACCCATCATCAATTTGATTTAGTCATTTAACAGGTGTCGACTGTATGGGGAGCACCAGATTCTCTAAAGGCAATGCCTAAGGAGTGGGTGAGGCTTGTTAGACACGGAAGCCTATGAATGGAAAAAAGAAGAAAGCAAGAATGGGCAGTACATATTAACCCATAGTGCAGGTCGAACAGACCCTGGAGACAGTGGCCTGGGGAGACAGTGTAGATATATGAAGCAATAACTCCTTATTAGAGCTATTACATTATGGATTCTGTGTTTGGTCCTTATATAGCTACAGAAGAGTGTCTTAGGAATGTCATAATTAATTACCATCAATTGAGTGGCATAAAACAACAGAAAGTTATCCTCTTATACGTCTCATGGACAAAAGCCTGAAGTCCAGGTTTTGGTAGAAGCATACTCTATTTAAAGATTCTAGGGAGTTGCCTCAGGCATATACAGCAGTATAAATTTAATCACATGACTTCTTTTCTGTGTGTCTATATCTCAACTCTCTTTTCAATTTTCTGTTTGTTTTACATATATTTTAATACTCAGTGTATAAAAGTGCTCACCACTAAAGTCTGGTGACAAGACTTTGGGTTCCTCAGAACCCGCCAGAATACCAGAACCAGTAAGCAAGGGCATCTCTCACCTTGGCAGGCTTCCAGGAAATGAGAGGCAGAGATGAGAAAATCTCCAGAAGTTTGCAGGCCAGGCAGCCCAGCCTCTGTGACAGCAAAGAGACCTCACCTCAAATAAGATAGAAACACGGAGGTCCATATCCAAAGATTGTCCTCTGACTTACTTATATTTCTACACAACACACACACACACACACACACACACACACACACACACATACACACAGAGAGAGAGAGACAGAGACAGAGACAGAGACAGAGAGACAGAGAGACATAGAAACAGAGAGACAGACAGAGACAGAGAGAAACGGAGAGACAGAGACAAACAGACACACAGAGACAGGGAGACAGACAGAATATACAGAGATTGAAGATAAAAGATTAATTTCAGGTTCAGAGACATTGAGAGGAAGGTATAATGACTGCTGAGTCTCTCTTGTCTCACATGCATAACCTTCCTCCTTCTACATAGTGGTGGTTTGACTGTGAGATGTTTTCCATTGAGTAATGCATTTGGACATACTTTAGTTTTACTGTTTAATATTTTGCCTAATAAGCTGTTCGTATTTTTTCTGTTTTGTGTAGTCCATATTGAATATATTTTCCTATATGTTCATTAATTAAATGCTCAACATTTCTTCTGATACATTTTAAGTTTTTCTTCTTTTTCATACACATAATTTAATGAGTTCCTATATATAGTCTCTCAGTTTGCAGTGATCTGTGTCTTAATTTGTACCCCATCAGTACAGCATAATTTAACTGGGAATAGCATTCTAGGCTTATATTTTCCTTTGTGACTTCTCCTTTGCTAATAATTAGTGGTTTCATTTCCTCTGCATCCCATTCCATGCAAGGCACTGTCCTGCTTGGTTTTGTTTGTTTGTCCGTTTGTTTTAGTGAACTTGGCATACTTGGGGAAGGAGAATATTGAGGAATTACCTCCTCAGATTTGCCTGTGAACATGTCTGTGGAGCATCTTCTTTATTGATAATTGATATAGGAGGTCCCAGTGCACTGGGGGCAGATTCATCCCTGATCAGGTGAGGCTGGGCTGTGTAAGAAAGGTAGGTTAGCAAGCCAGGACCAGTAAGCCAATGAGCAACACCTCTCCGTGGCTCCCCTTGACTGTAGCCTAGAAGTTGAAATGAACCCTTTCTCCCAGCTCGCTTTTGTCCATGATGTTTATTATAACACCAGAAACCAAATGATAACAACATGTTATCCCTCTAGTTGTTTTAAAGTTTTTGGTGTTTTCTTTTATATTCTGTAGATTTGCTATGCTGAGCCTGAGTGTGTTTTTAGATGTGTTTTGCAATGTAGTCCAGGTTGTCTTAAAACTCACGTTCTTGTAGAATTCTGGAATATCACACATTCTGATTTAACCTTTTTTTCTTTCTTCTATAACACTTTCTTTGATTATTGCCTCTTCCCCAAAGTCTCTGCTGTTTTAGTCTGTAACCCACGGTAACATTTGGCATTCTTGGTCTAGTCTGTGTGTCTATTACCCTCATCTAGGTTTCTATTTCTCTTTCCCTGTGACTTCATTCTCTTTGGCTTACTTTCACTCAGTTCCAGATAACTAGTTCTTTCTCAAAATAACTTCTAAAGCACATGGCTCATTTAAATCTAAGTGATGGCAGAGAGAGTGACAGCCTGAACAAGACCTGTACAAGTTTAAGTCCAACGAAATCCTAGCACAGAGAGGAGGAACTGGGTAGAAAGCCCTGCTCCCACCCAAGAAGCTACTCCAATGGACACGCAAGGGAAAGAGAAATGGACTGACACCGGGGGTATCGGCCACATCCAGGGCAGGCCTCATGCTCAGGAGTAGTTAGCCAACACAAAAGGGACTCCATGTGGCTTGGTTTGTTTCGTGCTTTGTTGTTGTTGTTGTTTTGTTTGTTTTTATTTAAGAGCGAGGAAGAACGTGAAGTTGTATGAGGGGGGTGAGCTGGGAGGAGTTGTAGAGGGGAAAGAATATAATCAAAATATACTGTATACAAATTTTAGTAAAAACAATTATAAGTGATAGTATTTATTACTTCCAATGAATTGTTTATTTTTTTCTAGGAGAGCATACTGTTTGTCTTGTGATTTTTCAGTCCTGATTTTTGTTCCTTAATCATCCCAAGTAGGACAGCCACTTCCCAGCATGTGCTACGGAAGTTAGGAGTCTAATTTTGTCCTCACTTGAGTCAATTGTTTTGTCTCTTATTATTTGTTCTCCCCACTCCTTTGGTTTACAATGTTGGAATTAGAGCTTGTCTTCAGCAGTAATTTATGCCTGCAAATCTAGGTTACATGTACATTATAGAAGTGTAGAAGGAAGACTCAGCATAACTTCCAGGAGACCTATGCATTGCTTTTGTAAAATGTATCAACCTAGAAAGACCACTTTTGGTTAACTGTCCCAAATGTCTTATAAATTCAGAACCACCTGACCATCATAAGTCTGTGAGGTTTTTATTTCAGGGGGAAGAGAGAATTTATTCTGGAACCAGATGAGTTGCTGTGGCGAGGGGATATAAATTTGGGCCCTTGAATAATAAATATGCTTTGATGTGGAAGTAGTTTCATGAACATTTTCTAGATCAAAGTAAAAGTGTAAATCAAACCATTTTCCAAATACATAAGTAAGAATGCCAATTAGATGGGCTACAGTAAAGCTGGGACTCTCTTCTAAAATTTCTTGATATTCTTAGCTTTGGGGTTACGAGAAGCTAGTGATCTGCTTGGAATACAATCCTTTGACCTAAGAGTCAAAAGAATGTTAGTTAGACCAGACACAAAGCTAAGTGTTATGTGGCTATTAAGTGGACCCAAGATATATCGAGACCATTTGACTCTGGAACTGCAATATTCAGCTGTTCACAACCAGTAAGTTCTAATCAATCTAGAAGCCTGTAGGTTCTTCTGAGTACATCTGGCTTTTCATCCCTGGGATCCTTAGTTTACAGTTCTCCCCATGTGACAACCACTATTTTTATGCATATAGAGACCAAATGTTGTTTGCTGCCCCATGGCACTTAGAAGGATTATTCCCAGAATTTACCCAACTTGGGGGCTGAGTTAGCAGGAGAGAAATCTTCAGTAGAGAGAAGTAGTTATTGAAGTAATTGAGGAAGAAGTTCTTAAACCAAATCAATAGTATTAGTTACGATGATGCTGGTGTGTATATGCATGTTTGCACGTGCACACGTGTGTCTGTATACACATGTGGAGGCCAGAGGTTGTTGATATTGGGTGTCTTCCTCAATAATTTTCTACACTAGTTTTTTTTTTTTATTAAGACATTTCTATTTTGCATGTATGTATGTGTGCCATGTGTTTGCCAGGGCCCATGGAGGCCTGGCAAGGGTGCTGGATCTCCTGGAACTGGAGCCCAGGCAGTTGTAAGATGGCATGTGGCTGCTGGATCTTCTATCAGAGCAGCAAATTCTCTGACCCACTGAGCCATCTTGCCAGCCCCTATACCTTAGATCTTAAAGCAAAGTTTCTTATTGAACCTTCACTATACCAGCTTGGCTAGACTGACTGGCCAGCAAGTCTTAGGGATCCTCCTGCCTCTGCCTCTCTAGATATAGGATTATAAGGCATATGTCCCTATCTGCTATGCCTAGTTTTTTTATCTGGGTGCTGGGAATCCAAATGCAGGTCCAAGCACTTTACTAACTGAACCTCGCCCCCACCCCCACTCTCTTTCTCCCTCCCTCTCCCTCTCTTCCTCTCCCTCTCCCCTTTCCACTCTCCCCCTCTGTCCCTCTCTCTGTCTCTGATTACACCCCCCATACACACACTCTCTGTTTCCCTCCCTCTCCCCCTCTCTCTTCCTCTCCCTCTCCCTCTCCCCCTCCATCCCTTTATCCCTACATCCATCTCTCTGTCTCTGTCTCTCTTATTCAGTGCCTCTGACTTTATTGACATGGAACATACATTTACTTTACTTACATATAAAGGTATTATACCTCTAGTTAAAACAACCAAGAACATAACATGGCCTAAAGTAAAGGTCCACATTAGGAGACATTGTAACCAATAAAACAATCCTCTGGACTTGCTGTCACACTCTGTAACTAGACTGATTATTACCCCACTTTGTCTTTGGTCATCTGTATCCTATGACATATTTTATATGATGTTTGAAATATTTGAAATAATTCAGTATCATCTAGTTTTAGTTTTTCTTCTGGACATCTTAATTTTATAACTATTAGCTCATGTAGGGTAGATAGTTCTAATTTTAGGAAGTATTGGCTGTCAATATTTAAAATTATTGTAACTCATCTCAGATAATTATTTGATTTCCCCTATCATATTTGCATTACACATTATTGTTTCAGTTGGTGAAATTCACATTACAGAAGAATTACATTATAATACAGAATTATTTCTAATTCCTTCCCAACAAAATTGTCCTTATCGAATACATCAAAGATTGTTAGTGCTGGAGTATAAACAAGAGAATACGCTTATGAGAAATCAGAATTCTGCAGACTTTATGAACATAACCGTGCCCCCAAGTCCATTTCTTAGCACTGGCAGTTTAGAGAGTGATATAGGCTATGGCTGTGGCTCTGTGTATGTGCGTGTGTGTGTATGTGTGTGTGTACATGTGCACATGTGTGTGCACAAGTGTATAAATACATCCTGATAAGCTTGTTTTTATTTTATTTTAGTCCATTTTTGTATATATGGTGCATATATGGCTGAACACTCTGTATTGGGCAACCAGTAAGCGCACTCAACCCTCGGAGAGGGAGAGCACACTCCCTTCTTCTCCCAGAGATCATTAGTTGCCTGTGGTTCTTTTTCAGGGGTGGGGGATGGGACCCCACAAAAATCTTCTTCCAACTTAACATGTCTATCGATATGCCACTGTTCCCATCTTGTTTTTGCAGCCATTTCTACAGGAGACTGTGTCACAGCAGACTCCCTGGTATTCTGGCTCTTCAAATCTTTCTGCCCCCTCTTTCTCGGGTTTCCTGAGCTATAGATTCAGGAGCCATGACATATATGTATCTGTTGGGGCTGATCTCCATGTGATCCGTTGTAGTTTTTATGTGATGGTCTCCATTTTCTGTAGATAAAAGTTTGTTTGGTGATGAGTAATAGCTACGTTTATGTGCATGTATAAGGGTAAGAATTATTCTTCTCTAGCAAAGCATCGGTGGCAGATTTTTTTTCAAAAGTCCATGACCTTACTAGGCTCAGGAAGCTGGCGATGTTTTCAAAGCTAGGCGTGATCTCCCTTCTGTTGTGTGGGCCATACGTCTAATTAGACAGTGGTTGGCTGCCACTGAGATTCGAGTGCTACTTACTGCTCCTTTATGGATGAATGTCTTGCTCTGCTGGTAATTGTGGGTCTTAAGTTTTGATGCTGGGTAAGACTATTTAATTGCTTCCTTCCATTAGCAGCTTGTAGAGTATTTTCAGGAACCATGGAAGCTAGACCTCAGGCAAGAGGCTTTCAAGTAAGAGCTATAAGACTCATCCAAGTCCTGTGTCCCAAGCATGCAGTGTCTTCAGCAGTAAGAACCCCCCCCACTACACCTCAATTCCCCAACCCCATGTGAGGCAATCATGGGCTACATCTATAGTCTATATTGTTTGGGGAGTTGGTTGGGCCATGCTGACCAAACATTTTAAAGGAGGTTTCTTATTCCTGCTACTGGGGGTTTGTGACTGTATGGTTCTTGTGGGGAGCATTGTCAGCCCAAGTGGCTCAACTTCCTCCAAAATATATATAGAGAGAGATATACATTTATATAATATACTTATATACATTGTGTTTAATTTCAAGTAAGTACAAAATGATCCCTTGAGGTTTTATCAAACAACCTTGGCATTATCTGTCTCTTATCCTCCCCTTCTCCTTTTGTCTTCTTTTATAAAGATTTATTTATTTATTAGATGTAAGTGCACTGTAGCTGTCTTCAGACATACCAGAAGATAGCATCAGATTTCACTACAGATGGTTGTGAGTCACCATGTAGTTGCTAGGATTTGAATTCAGGACCTCTGGAAGAGCAGTCAGTGCTCTTAACCACTGAACCATCTCTCCAGCACCCTCCTTTCGTTTTGACTCCCCTCCCTCCTCCATCCTCCTCCCCAAGTGAAGCCCTCTCTTCAACTTACGACTTCATCTGAGGATTTGGAGCCAGAAACTGCAGGTGAGACAGAACATGTGGCCCTTGTCATTATGGGTCTGCTTTGCCTCACTTAGTAAATTCTTTTCTAGGTCAATCTTTTTACCTGCAAACTTCATTTTTTTTTTTTTTTTTTTTTTTTTTTTTTTTTTTTGGAGCTGAATAGTATTCCACTGTATAGATATTTGACAATTTCATTGCCCATTCATCAACTGAGAAATATTTAGGTTGTTTTCATTTCCTGGCCATTGTGAAGAGGGTGACAAAGAACATGGTAAATAACCCCTATGGAATAAGATGTTGAATCATTTGGACATGTGCCGAGAAGTGTTACAATTGGGTCATGCAGTAAATCACTATGCGCATCTCAGTATAAGCTGTGGTTACTAATATGGATGTCCATGCTCTTTCTCCCATCTTTAACCTACTCCCATATCATGTCCCAAGAATTATAAATTTGTCTTCTCTAGATTTGGTTCTTTGTATGGAGGACCTGGGAATTTCAGGATTCTTATTCTGTATAAACTCAATTGTGTATTTAGAAGAATGCTTGTGGTATGATGATATATTGTCATGTGCTCTTCTCACTCTCAACTGACTCACTATGCAATTAATTAATTCATTAACTATGTAACTGTTAATGTGTATACTATCCATTATCAAGAAACTCTATAAAGAAGTTCCAAAGTTTATGTGCACTTGTTAAGCTTCGAGTCATAACGCAGTACATGATACATAGTAGGTCACAGTAAATATTGGGGAATGAATAGAATAACAAGAGAAAAATCAGTTGAGAATGTATTTTAGTTTACAGAGTGCTTGCATCATTTGCACAAGGCCCAGAGTTTGATCCCCAGCTCTCTCTGTGTGTGTGTATGTGTGTGTATGTGTGTGTGTGTGTGTGTGTGTGTGTGAGAGAGAGAGAGAGAGAGAGAGAGAGAGAGAGAGAGAGAGAGAGAGAGAGAGAGAGAGAAGTTGATATGGATATCTCCCTCTGTCATTCTCTACCTTCCCTTTTTAAGACAGGGCCTCTTAATAAACTTGAAACCTGC
The DNA here is from genome assembly GCF_963924665.1 of Micromys minutus. NCBI lineage: Eukaryota > Metazoa > Chordata > Mammalia > Rodentia > Muridae > Micromys > Micromys minutus. The sequence goes on from NC_137985.1 coordinate 26,668,139, forward strand.
CAATTGAACTAGACTGGCTGGCCAGTGAGTCCCAGGAATCTCCCGTCCCTGTATCTCCAGTGTTGGGATTACAGCTTTTTACAGTGATGCTGGAGATCTGAACTCAGGCACTTGAGAAGCAAGCTTTATTTTTATTTTTATTTTTTAGTTGGGTCATCTCTCTAGCCTTGAGCGAGAGCAATCTGACTCCATTGAATGTCACTTGCACATCAACATGCATTTCTTCGTCTCATTTCTCCCTCTGACCTCATGTGCCTGCTACCCTTCTTCCCATCCCCACATTCATCATAGGCTTATGTACTATTGTAACAAGTAAGCTGAGGGTGGAGTAATGTTTCCATAGAATCTACGGATTAATAAATCGCCATCATGATCATTATAATAATCACACTTTTATTTTTGTCATGATCCTTTGAGCTTATACTAATCATATCCTCACCTCCTAAATTAATAAGGAAATAATTGCTGGGATTCCCCAGTTGGAAGATTTGTATTTCACAAGTATCTCACTCCCTGTAATATTTTGTCAATGTCTTTCATGGACTACCAATGAAGTGACAAGGGTGTAAACACTCTTTTGAAACCTTGTAGGCCCTCAGCAGATTTTTACCCTTCTCTCTGGTTCTCTTAGGAACCAGTGACCTGGGAAGAAGGTCTGAGTAGATGTTGGTTGGTCTCTTCTGGATTTTAGTGGTTCTATCCTGGAGTCCTTGGGCAAGTCACTTTCCCTCTCCAAGCCTCACTCATTGTCTTTATCTGTTGTATGAAGAGATTTGACCAGATGATTCCTAAGGATTATGGCTCACATCTGTGCTCTGACTGCTTAGTTACCACTCGGTGGTCGGCCCATGAATCTCTCTCAGGTTCAGTTTCTCAGGTTGAATTTTTTAACTTTCTGGCTACAGTCCTGTCTATGCCAAAGCATTCCATTTTTAACTCACTCCATCCCATCAGCTCAGCTCTCTCCCATCTTTTTAAACTTTCACTCCTTTCCAAGTTCATTTCTCTCCCACAACAGCACTCCTTCACATTTACTAGTGCCTACAAACACTTATGTCCCTCATATTTTGTAACTTGAGTTACACAGGAGGGTTGTACTGGCTGGAAATGTGCCCTGTTAGCTGTGCTTACTCTTATGTTTAAGCTCTGCCACCTAAAAAACCACACCCAGTTGATCCCCCTCCTCCATCGCTGGCTAGCCCCTGCTTGTACGCAGTGATAAGTTGGGCAAGCATGTTGACCTGCCTTTGCCATTATGGTCAATTTTCCAACCATTTTATCTACTCTTTTTTACAAATTGGCTTTAAGCATGTACTAGAAAATGGAACTCTTTAGTTTTGTAACTTACAGATTTACTCATACGGGAATAATTGGTTTCCATTATTTGGATTTTAGGCTTAATAATTTTGGAAAGTAAAATACTGATTTTCTATACAATGGAAAGATGAAAGCATCTTCAACAAATGGTTCTAGTCTAACTGATCTCTATATGTAGAAAAATAAAAACAGATCCATATTTATCGCTCTGCACAAAACTCAAGTCCAAGTGGGCCAAGGACATCAACATAGAATTGGATACATTAAATCTCAAAGGAGAGAAAATGGGAGATAACCTTGAACAAATTGGTACAGGAGATAGTTTCCTGAACAGAACACCAGTGGCTCAGGCTCTAAGATCAACAATTGATAGATGGGATCTCATGAAACTGTAAAGCAAAGGATAATGTCAATAGGACAAATCAGCAGCCTACAGCTAGAGAAAGGCTCTTTATCAACCCTAACTCTGACAGAGGGCTAATATCCAACATTTACAAAGAACTCAAGAAGTTAGGCACCAACAACCCAAATAACCCAATTTTTAAAATGGGGTACAGAACTAAACTGAATTCTCAACAGAGGAATCTCAGATGTCTGAGAAGCACTTAAAGAAATGTTCAAAGTCCTTAGTCATCAGGAAAATGTAAATCAAAAACCACTGTGAGGTTCCATTTTATAACCACCAGAATGGCTAAGATCAAAAACTCAAGAGAAAGCACATTCTGGTGAGGATGTGGAGCAAGAGAAACACTTCCTCATTGCTGGTGGGACTGCAGACTTGTACAATGACTTTGGAAATCAATTTGGTGCCTGCTGGGAATAGTTTTACCTCAATACCCAGCTATAACACTTGTGGAAATATACACAAAAGATGTTCCAACATCCCACAAAGACACTTGCTCAACTATGTTCATAGCAGCTTTATTCATAATAGCCAGAAAGTGAAAAAAAAAAAAAACCTAGATGTTCTTCATAAGGAAAATATGGAATATCTATATCCCTCTTTCTCCTGCCCCTCTCTCTTACAAATAATTATACAAACTAAAAGTATGAAGAAAGTTTTTCTTTCTATTTCCCCTCTTCAAACAGCTGAGAGCCTAGTCCATGGCCAGATAGACTTATGACTGGCAATGGGAAAAGTTGTCATAATAGAGGCAAAAGCAAAGGTCATAAGATCCCACTAGAAGGTATTTAATACAGTGTAGGATGGATCTACATCCATTAGAAGGGACATCTCACTTGAGATCTGAAGGACGGGGTTAGAATATGAATAGGAAGTGTTTTCTCCCATAGGAGACACCCGTTCCCCGTTGCAGAATATTCAGGGGTAAGACCTAACTGCATGAAGTGAATCATGGTGGGAAGGAATTTGAGGATGACAAAGTGACCCAGCTTCTGGTACGGTTGTCTGGTTTCTGATCTGTCAAGATGTACAACTGGACTGGATGAATGGCTCAATGGATAAAGAATTAAGTGCATGAGTTCTGCTGCCTAGCGCTCACATAAAAGCTAGGCGAGCTGGCTCAATTATAGCCCCAGAAATGCCTGGTGGTGGAGACGAGTGGATCCCATGGGCTAGCCAACCAGTTCCTGGTTGATGAGAGACTGTGTCTCAAAATACAAAGTGTGAGCAATGGAAGATATGTGTCATTGACCTCCAGCTTCCTCATATGTGGGTGAACACACTACACACAAACGCACACATATACACACAGAGAGACATACATACACATATACACATATACATATAACATACATACACACATATACATGCATACATACACACAGAGACACACACACATAATGCATACACACATACACACATACACAGAGGGGGGGGGCTAGAGAGGGGATATAACAAACTTCATCATGAACGCCTGCCCCCATGGATAGAGTCACACCTTCCTGAGACATGTTATACTCTATCCCCTTAAGCCATAACCCTTCCCCCCAAACCCTTCATTCCTTAAGTTGCTTCTGTAGAAGATTTTTGTTCATAGCAATGTAACAAGAACAAATCCAGAAATCGGATTCTTTGTGTCATGTACAAGGCCCCAGCACCACAAACAAAACAACTCCAAAGCCAGAAGTTGATAGTAATGAATGAAATTGTGGTTGTAGTCAGCCTGTCCACATGTTTGTGCGTGTCCAGGTATTCGGAAGTGGATTGCAGGAGAAATGTAGAAGAGCTGATGCTGTAGACAAAGAACACTGAGAACACCACGGGAAGCTTAATGGGTCATTTTGGCTGCTGATAGAAATGCAGACAGCAAGATACTGCTCTGGAAGTTTTGGAGGGAAAGGAGGAACTGGGCTAGAGACCATCTGTGTTATATTTTAGCGAATCATTTGGCTGCATCCTGCCTGTGTCCCGATGCTTGCATGAGACTGAATTGAAAAGTAATGAACTAATTCATCTGGCAGAAGAAGTTTCAAGACAGAACAGCATCCAGGCTTTATCCAGGGTGGAAACTCACAAAGAAGAGTGGAAAGGTGTAAAATGTATATCTTGTGAGGAAGGCAGTATGCACATATGTAAAGTTGTGGACAAGCTGTGTGTGGACAAAATCCCAGTAACTGTCAAAGACATCGGTCCCCCTTGAAGGGAAGACTCACACTTTGCGTTTTGCACTACAGCAATAGGGGAAGTCAAGACCCACTGGTGTGCAACACCACAGACTCGTTTGGAAGAACTTTCACTTAAAAAACATTGTGCCTGAAAAATGGTGTCTAGACAGTGTACCACAGCGATGGCGCCATGCTCCTACAGAGCTCCAGGGAAATGGTTCCTCAGATTTAGCCATTTATACAATCTGAGGCTTCATGTCTGTCTTAAATGCAGGCCAGGCTACATCTCAAGCTAACAGCAGAACTTGATGTTCATGTAGTACTCATTTTGAAATCATTCAGAGAGCAAAAGTTATGGGGTCTTGGAGGCTTGTTACCAATATTCCATAAAAAGGAGTCACTGTGGCCAAATGATGTGTGATGTGGAAGGCCCTGCAGAGAGGCCCTGATATGCCCATGTTTGAAGCCTTGAAGGTAAAGCCTAGGTTGAAATGGAAAACTAAGATGTCAGGAATTCCAGGAATGTGGACTATCTGTCTAGAAAACCTGTGGGCCCTGAGCACAGCCAGCCTGAGAGCACCAATGCATGCTGTGAGCCAGCCTGAGAGCACCAATGCATGCTGTGAGCCAGCCCAAGAGCACCAATGCATGCTGCAGGTGGCAAGGCTAGAGTGATAGAACTACTCAAGCCTATTGGAGCCTAATCATGTCACCAGGAGCATCAGAAGTGGGACACGGAGCTTCTGGGTTTGGCATGCCCTCTGCTGGGTTTCAGTAGCTCCTTGCTGTGTCTCTCATTCCTCCCTTTTGGAATGAGACTATTTGCTCTGTGCCACTGTGTGCTGAAAACATGTAGCTTACTTTTCTATTTTATGGGGGTTCACAGCTAACAGGTTTTTCTGAGTGTCAGAAGAGACTTTAGCCTTCAGAATGTGTTAGACTACGGAGATTTTTGGAGTTGCACTGAACAAATTTTCTATTATGAGATGATCGTGAGCCTATGAGAGCTTGGGGTGAAACACTGAATAGAATAGAAAATGTCTTTCTTAGGGATGTGTGTTTGAGTACCAGTGAGTAGTTGGTGGTACTGTTTCAGGAAACTTTATAAGCTTCCTGAGGTAAGACCTACCTGGAAGAAGTAAACCATGAGGAGACAGGACCTGAGAGTTACAAACTACCCCCACCTCCTCTCCTCTCTCTCTTTTTTCCCTCTTCTTTCAGCAAAATCCTGCCACTTAGATGGTACCACACCATGTGATCCCTCCATGATGGATTCAGTCCCTTTAGAACGTGAGTCAAAATAAATCATGTATCTTCTATTTTTCACAAGTAATCTAGATGGGTAAGAGTTAGTCCAAGTGGAGAAGATATTCTAGAGAATGTGTGAAAACCTGGGAGATAAGTGGGAGTATATAATTTGAGCTCAGTATAACTTTCAAGGACTAAAAGGAGTGTTCCTGTGGAAATGTAGGTTTTATTGATCATGGAGACTTTTGAATTCTGTATTTAGAATTTACTCTAAAAGCAATGGGGATCCATTGAAGTAGGGGAGGAAGAAATGGTTGGGCTGTGTCTGGTGGAGACAAGTATAGCATGGTTTGAAGAGGTCATTGAAGAACAGCAGTGGAGGGATCAGTTCAGAACACTCAACTGATCTAGGCAAGAGAGTTTCTGTGGCAAGAAAGGAGATGAGGGAGGAGTCTGAAGCTCTACCGAATGTCAGGCTTGAGAAACAGAGTTGATCAAAGCTGATACTGGAGTTAGAAGTAGCAAGAGCAGCTTCCTGATTTCCAGTTGGCTTCTAGTAACTCACATTTTCTTCCTGTTACTCTGTTCCCTCCCTGTCTCCCACTTCCAGATGTTGGGCGTCAGAATAGCCAGACACCCTCACATTCAGTGTATAAAAGAAGAGTCTGAAAGGCCTCCAAATCCTTAGACCTCTGATTTTCTGATCCTTAAATAGGATGGGAGATGATGAGATGCAGGAAAATCATGAATGAGGACCTATTGGGATGCAGATGAGGAACCACAACCCTTCATCTTCCCTTGGAAACTCCAATCCAAATGCCTCAGTACTTCTGCAGTCCCCAGACAATGCCTAGCAAAGCTTTTCTGGAGACATTATTAACCTGGGCCAAGATTTCTTCGGCATGGTCAGAGAGCTGTTTCCCTTGAGAATTGCTACACAAAGAGCCATTGAGAAGCGGAAATCTAATAGGTGAGACCTTGAATGAGGTGGATTCCTCCTGACCCTTCCCTTCACTAAAGGCCACACAGTGCTTAGGACTAACAGATAATCTTTTCAAAAGGAAAGAAAAATAGATAGTGTCAATTAATTTTTATATGGGGGCCCCACCCTTTTCCTGCTTTCTATTCTTCTTTTGTTTAGTCCCAGGGAAAATCAGTGGGAGAGGCCCAACCTGTCCATGGAGTTGGCTCCTCTGCAGCTGCTGACTGACTGTGACCACTGTGAGCCACCCTGCCTGGCCACTCCTCTTTCTCTGAAGGCTTTACACCACTAGTCAAACAGGCAGACCAAGAGTCCAGTCTTTGCTTTGCTTTCTGGATTCCTGAGTTTTTCAAAGGGCACCTTTGTTAGTTAATGTCAACCTCTCCCCGAAGGCCTATGATAAAAGTCAGGGAGGCTGAGTCCAGATAGGGCAGCTGTTTCTGTGAAGGGTTCTGAAAGCATGGGGATCTGCTTGTGGTCTCCAGGATAACCTTGGGGTCTGGATTTAGCAGGTGGAAATGGTCTTGCACTTACCTTTTGTAAGGCAAGCCCCCGAAAAGGCAGTCTATCCAGGAGTATTATCTCTGCGATAGTGTTGTCTCTGGTCATTGTTTTGGGTTAGAATGTATGGGGCACTTCTCTTTTACGACTTTTCCCAGAGCTCAAAAGTTAAAAAGCAAAAAAACAAAAACAGTAACAAAGCAAACAACAACAAGAAAAAAAAAACAAGGGTACATTCTTGGTCAGAGAGACACATTAATTATTTTTAAATGAGGGCAGAACTCATTTAAAACTCTGAGGTTTTTTTTTTTATTATACTGAACTCTTTGGTTTATATAAAACTCTAGGACCAGTAGTAACTTTAGTTTCAGGTGCCTCAGGGTCATTTCCACTTATAAACTTTGTGTTTGCTTCTTTATAATGGGTACTTAGTGCTAACCTCTGGCCTGACTCTGTGCTCAGATATCGTGGTAGAGCCTACATTTCCAGAAACCCAAGGTATTTTAGAGCTATTTAGAGGGAGGAGCTTACTACCAGGGCACACATTCCACTTTCCAAAGGAGGCATTGTCAAAGACTTCTATAAAGAAAACAACCAGTCCCAATAAAGGAGTGCACAAGGTACCTACACGGCTTTTGTTATGGTCTCCTGGGATTCTCACTATCAGATGCAACAGGAAGAGACAACTGGGTACAGGAAGGCCAGTGTCATGGGAATCTGAAGTACATCTTTGGATCTTGGCATTGTTATTAATTCAGTGGTGGTTTCGAGGGGCAAAATTAGTATACTTGGCTCTCTATTTCCTTGTATCATGTATCCAGAATCCAACCAATTGTATAGCAAAATGGTTCAGGCTGGGGCCGGAGCTGGGGCCGGAGCTCAGTGGTAAAGAGTTTGCCCAGCATGTGTGAGATCCTAGGTTTTTTGTTGTTGTTGTGAGAGGGAAGGAAGGAAGGAATGAAGGAAGAAAGGAAGGATGGAAGGAAGGAAGGAAGGAAGGAAGGAAGTAGAGAGGGAGGAAGGGAGGAAGGGAAAAGGAGAGAGAGAGGGAGGAAGGGAGGAAGGGAAAAGGAGAGAGAGAGGGAGGAAAGGAAGGAAATAAGAAAGGAAAGGCAAGAAAGGGGACTTTGTTTGGACACAGTGATATGTCCCAGTGGTTGAGGAGCTGAAACAGCAGGACTGTCATGAGTTTAAGGCCAACTTGGATTACAGAAAGACTATCTCGAAAAGAAAAAAAAAATACCTATTCAAGAAAATAATTTTATTTATATTGAACATGTATAGACATATTTCATTGTCATTTCATAAACAACATCTCAAAAAGAAAAAAATACCTATTCAAGAAAATAATTTTATTTATATTGAACATGTATAGACATATTTCATTGTCATTTCATAAACAACATCTCAAAAAGAAAAAAATACCTATTCAAGAAAATAATTTTATTTATATTGAACATGTATAGACATATTTCATTGTCATTTCATAAACAACATCTCAAAAAGAAAAAAATACCTATTCAAGAAAATAATTTTATTTATATTGAACATGTATAGACATATTTCATTGTCATTTCATAAACAACATAGTGTATAATTGTATGACATTTACATGTGCTTGATATTAATATCTAGGGATGACTTAAAGTGTATAGGAGGATGTGTGTGTCGTGTGTACACCATTTCTACAAGGAACTTGAGCATCCTTAGATTTTGGTATCCATAGAAGATGGATAGTCCTGGAACCAATTCCCTAAGGTTCACACATGCTTAAAATTTTCTTAGCATGGGCTGTTTATTTTAGCTGGTATGACTGAAAAATTCTGTACCTACAAGCCCTGGACCAAGTCTGAATCCTGCTTCTGTTAGAGCTATGACCTTAGGCATGGAGAATTTACGTGCTTTATTTAATCAGCAGTGGGGTAGAGGAGAATCAACCTGAGATCCACCAAAGGACAAAAGAAACCAGAAAGCATCATAAACCTGAAAATAAGGCTAAACTGAGACTCAAAAGAGATCAAGGGCAACAATTTATATATCCCAAAATATTTGGACCCAGACATTTACTCCTAGAATACTGCTTTCTGTCTATGGACTATGGAAACCGTTGAGACCTTGAGCCCTGTTTGATAATAGAAACATCTAGTTGGTCCTACGTTTGTAGATCTCTTCTTCAAAATGCTTCATGAGGGGGATGGAGAGATGAATCATCAGTTTACAGTAATTGTAGTTTCTTCATAGGACCAGAGTTTGGTGCCCAGCACCCAAGTTGGGTGACATCAATAACCAGTAACTCCAGCTCTAGGGAATTTGTCACCCTCTTTTGGCCTCCATGGGCACATGTACACACACATTGACAAACATACACACACACACACACACACACACACACACACACACACACACGGGGGGGAGGTGGGAGGGAGTGAGGGAGGGAGGGAGGGAGAGAGAGAGAGAGGTGTGCCCATAATTTAAATTAATCTTTTTCTAAAATTATAGCCTTAGGATTCCATTCCTATGTTCCTCCTCCTTCTGCTGCAGTAGACTATCTCAACATTTTTGTAAGTTTCTGAATAAAAGTGAGCTGTAAGCAAGGGGCATGTTGTGTGTGCACCATGGGGAGAGTCATGAAATCTTTGGTCATCCCTAGACACACTAACTTAAACATGTCACTCTGTCTGAAGCTGCATGTTTAAGGAAACCCAGTTCTTCCCAAGCTTCCCTCCAGGTCCCTAAAGCTTGTTAGAATTGTCATAAATGCACATGAAAATCGCAACCTCATGAGGACACCCATTCTCCCCTCTAGCTAAATTTCTAATATTTTGTACCAGGATGCCTAAGCTTTCCCCCAAGGTATCATGTCCTGTGCACAATTGTGGAAAGTACCCTGGACTTGCTTTGGTCACAGCTTGTTCCAGGAGCCTCATTTGTGGCATATCTTCTTTGTCTTGGGTGTACCGCTTTCTCCCTAGAGTCTCCAAACTAATCAAACACACAGCCTTCAGTCATCCAACCATTCCTTTCAGTGTCCCCTCTTCATTTGCAAAACGTCTTGATTTTATTTCTGGATGGTTGTTTTGTACAGGGAAAGAAACCTGGAGCACACACACAATTTAGAGCTTTTGGGTGGACTTGACCCATTTTTCAGAAGTTGCCAATGCCACACTGCCCAAGCAAAGATGCTCTGACAGTATAGTTCATACTTTCACTCTTTTCTGCTGAAATGGGTTATTATGGCAGGTCTGGGGAAGAAAATCCAGTGCTCAAATCTCAGTTCTTCCAACCACCAGCTGTATGAAATACTTAGGTGGTTATTTAGTTTCTATGAGCTGACATCTTTCACCTGCAAATTGAGATAATTCCTTTTCTAATGAGATTATTATAGAGATTAAATGCAATGCTATGCATGAAGTACTTGGCACAAGGGACTGTCATTTAGTCATATAGCTTCAGTGACCTTTTCTGCAAAAGAGGCAGACTGGAGTACCCAGTGAGAACACATTTGTAAAGTCTTTACATGGCTGTTTGGAGAGATGTTCCATTGGTTAACAGCACTTTCTGCTCTTGGAGAGGACCCAGGTTTGGTTTCCAGCATCCACAAACTGACTTACAATCACCCATAACTACAGTTCCAGGGAGCCCAATACTCTCTTCTGACTTCTGCAGGTACCAGTCACACATGGTACACGTATTTACAGATAGGCAAAACACTCATCCACATAAAAAATACAATACAGGTATTTGTGAAAGATTGGGTGTATACTTATTGATTTTAGTGTTTTGATATATATATATATATATATATATATATATATATATATATATATATATATATATATATATATATATATATACACACGGGAGGGATCAGGTATCAAACTGGGTAGTTCCTACCCCAACCACACACTTCTTCCCACCTCAGTTTTCCAAAATATCTCCAGTGTATATATTATAGCAGACATGTAACCAGACATAAACATATGCAGACACACACACACACACACACACACATACACATGTGTGTTCTAAATATACTTTATATGCTGTTTAACTCTTATTTAATCTATATATTTTTATTTGTTGTTACTCTTCTAATTCTGTTGTTCTAATTGTTTTAAGATAGACCGTATCTCTTTTCTTGTGATGCTTTGTGATCTTTGTGGAAGAATGTCAATTCGGCAAAGGTTCCATTCTGATTCTTCTATTGGTTCCTTATTTATTGTCCTCAGTAGACTATAAAAAGGGATTCCCTCCTATGTGACTCTCAGGAAACTGTCACAATTCATGTAAGAAAGACAAATGTAATGAGAGACAAACGTCTGATACTCTGCCTTCATTTACCAGTGTTCCAAATACTTGTTTGAAAATGCACTGGTAAGGCTTACTCCTCCCATGTATCTTACACGTCTGTGCCCTGCCGCAACTCATGACACTCTGTCCGTGGTGAGTAGCAGCTTCACAGTAGCTCTGGGATTCCTTTAACCAAAGGAGTATGTGACAGCATTCTGGTCTTTTGGTATGACAAAGTATTCCAGGCCCCTATGTACATGTCATGCTACAGAACTGGGTGAACCTTTTCTTCAAGGATCCCTATGACAATCTAGACACTTGGGTGCTCATCTATACTGTGGAGGACCGTTGTTTCAGGGCCCCTTGGCTAAAATAACTTTAAAGACAAAATTATCTTACAATTCATGTGCACAGATCCACCCTGAATGTAGACTAGATTTTCTTACTAAGCTCTGCTACAGTGTCTTATGTTGGAAAAAAGACGTTTCCCTTAAAATAACCATAAGAACTAGATTTTGTTAAATGAGCAAAGCTGTTTTCATGTCACTTGCCAAAAAAAGAATTAGGCAGTTCATCGAGCTGAAACAAACATTCTATAACATCTTCTTTTCTCGAGACATTTGTTGGACAGAAAAACAGAAAACAGGAACTTTTCTTGTTCCATAGAGTACTAGTGTGTGTCAAGGGTTCACTAGCCATTTGGATGTCTGGAGCTCATTCTAGAGAGGAGAGGCTGGGAGAAGCAGGGATCGGCATCTTCCCCTAATGCTCTGGTCTCTTGAATTCACACCCTTTCAGTGTATGCTGTGTCCTCACTCCTAAGTATGGAATGAGTGGCCGATAGGTGGCTACTTCATTACTCACCATCGTGGAGATCACTTGTAAATGGAAGTGAGCTGACCACATTCAACATATATTAAACATGATGCTAATGGGAATTCTCTTTAACCCTTAGTTGTTGAGGAATTAACAAAAGACAGGGATGAAACACTGGAATACATAAATAACTCTGGAACTTGACGATGTGGATTTCTGCTAAACATAAATCAAATCACATGTTTCAAAGTTTATTGGTGGCTGTTACTTTTGAAGTATACAGAACCAATATATTTTAATTTTATTTATTTTTGAGGCAGGGTCCCACTGTGTAGCCATAGCAGGGCTAGAACTCACAATGTAGACCAGGCTGGCCTCACATTCACTTGAAAGAGGGTATACTGAGGGACAGATAAAAAAATAAGACCAGATACCATTCTCTCGTATCTCTTGATACCAGAAAATGGTAAAAACACACTATTCGAAGCTGGCAAGATTGCTCAGGGGTTAAAGGCACCTGCCACCAAGCCTAATGACCTGAATGCACTTTCCAGGATCTGGGTGGCTGGCGAAAAGAAAAGACACTCTATTAAGTTGATCTCTGATTTTCATACATGAGACGCTGTACACTTATATAGAGAGGCATACACAAAATAAGTAGATGTATTTTTTAAAACACACCATCTTTATTTAACAAAGAAAATTACTCAACCTGGGTGTGGTAGTGCATACTTCTAATCTCGGTGCTCAGGAGGCTAAGGCAGGAGGATCAATTCAAACTTCAGGGTAGCTAGAGCTACATAATGCGATCCTCTTTCACAAAAACCAAAGCAAGTAAAAAGAAAAATAGTTCTAAGCCACACACTTATATGGTTCTGTTGGAAAAGGGAAGAAGTTGAATGCATAGCCCATAAAAGAAAAAATAGATTGGTTATCATCAAATTTAGAAAGATTTGGTCTAGAAATAAAAGATGAAATTATTGTCAGGTATGGGGAAGACACCTTTAATCCTAGCACTTGGAAGGCAGAGGAAAGGGCTCTCTGAGTTCAAGCCTGCCTGCTCTATAGAGCAAGTTCCAGGGCAGTCAGAACTACAGGTTGAAAGAAATTCTGTCTTGACAACAAACAAAAGCAACAACAAAACAAAATGATGAAATGACAAGCAAACCACCGTGTGTGTGCATGTGTGTGTGTGTGTGTGTGTGTGTGTGTGTGTGTGTGTGTGTAAAAGAGAGAGAGAGAGAAAGAGAGAGAGAGAGTTTAAGGCCATCAAAGGATTGTTTATAAAAAGCAAACATTATAATCAGTGTATAGTAGATATTTCATTAAAGAAAAATATAGAGGGCGAGTGACACGTGAAAAGACAGTTAACATAACTAACCAGCAGGACATTGAAAGTCGATGAAATTTTCATGCATAACAGTTGGAATGGATTTTAAAATGAGAACACAGAATGCTGTTGGTACAGAGAAACTAGACACTCACACATTGTTTGTGAGGCTGCAAAAGTTACAGCTCTTGAGTTTTTCAAAGCTAAAATGCAACTTTAATAGCAATAGTATGCCTGCATATTCATCCTAAAAATATGAAGACTGTGCTTACTCAGTCTGTAGACCGTAATGGAGACTGTAAATGGATGTTAAGTGTATCTTTATTTGTAACTACTCAAGCCTGTAAACTCTGGATGACTATCAACAGGTGATGGCTAACCAGTTTGGAGAAGAAATGATCAGTCATCAAGGATTAGAAACAGAGATGGGGTTGAATCGAAATGGATGTGATGTAAAAGTGTAATGTAAGAGATGCTTTGGGTGACCAAAGTGCTCTGCCTCTAGGCTGTGTGACTGTCAGTACCTTGCCATTTTGCAAAATGTTAGTTACTATTGGAGGATCAGAATGAAAAACACACAAAACTGTCCTGAGAGACATCTTAGAACTGAATGGGAATTTATAACTAAGTCAGGAAGATTGATAGTAATATTTTTTAGAGCTGGTTACAGTGACTGAGGCAGGAAAACAGTTTAAATTTAAAAGTTCCTGATCAGTCTGAACAATATAGTGAGACCCACTTCCAACAAAAAATAGATGGATGGATGGATGGATGAATAGATAGATAGATAGATAGATAGATAGATAGATAGATAGATAGATAGATAGATTCCATGCTAAGCATTAAGAAGTGGAGGTACTTAACCCATGCTTAGGCAAGAATAAATTATACGATGGTTTCTACAACAATGGTGTCTTTCTATTGAACACTTGTTCTGTGCCTTTCATTGTTCAAGCTCTGTTTACGCGTTCTCTAATCCTTTTAACAGCCCTGAGAGATTTAGGGAGCTTAGGTAATCTTGTGCAACTCACTCATTAAGTGGTAGAAGCAGGAATTTGAACTTGGATGTGCTTGATTTGAAGGGCTGTGCTCCTCACCATTGTGATGGACTGCCTCCCTCTAACATCCTGGAGGGAAGTGCCCTATTGAGAAGGTATGAGTTCTGGAGTCTTCCCTTTCCATCCTAAAAGAAGACACTTGTTCCTTCTGCACCTGCAATGTTAGGGGTGGCTCTGCAAAACCAAGTCACCACTTGTTTGTTGCCTTTTAGCTCATCATCAGTGCTGAGTTACGTATCAAGCATCCAGAGACGCAGAAAAATAAACTGCCTGCCAGAGAAGAACTCACATACTGGAGAGGAGGACCATCTGATTCCGGCATAGTGATTCTTGTATAATCATCCGTCAGTGCATTGGTATCTCTAGAAGCAACCAAATGTAAGTGGAAGATACCCAGAAAAAATTACAAGGGATCAGCTGTGCTCATGTTCATTCCTATGAAGCACAAAAGTAAACCAAAGGCCAGAGTCAATCGAGCTCCCTCAAAGCTGCTGTCTCTGGATTCACATCAGCTTAACAGAGAGCCTTTCTCACAGATGGGCTTGCAGGGCTGAAGTGGCCCCCTGTGGGTTTTGCCTTAACTCAAGGTTACCTTTAAGTTCCAGACCTGAAGTGTTCTTTAGAAATTTTCCTAACCCAAGAATCCTTCTGCTGTCATTTTGGCTTTATCTTTGTGCAGAAAAGAAGCAGAGAAAATAAGTGGGCAGACCTCAGACACTTTGCATCTGTTTATTTATTCATTATTTCCTCTTTGTATGTGTGGGGAGGGGTAAATGCCAATGTACATCCAGTATGGGGAGGTCAGAGGACAATTCTGTGGCATTGGAAATCCTTCCAGCATTCACACCCAGGGGTCAAGTCAAGCCTTCATGGCTGTCAGCAAACACCTTTGTACCCACTGAGCTGTCTCACTTGCCTGACCTTTTGACCTTTTTCTTTTTTTTTTTCTTTTTTTTTTTTTTTTTGAGACCAGGTTTCCTCATGTAGCCCAGGTTGTCAGGTTGACAGTCCTCCTGCTTCAGCATTCCTACATACTGGAATTACAGGTTATACCACACCCAGCAAGCTATGAACTAGGTTTAAATCATGATTCTACTATGGCTAATCTGATTTTTAGCAAGGTATTTAGCTGTACCTAGTTTCTTATCTAAAAATGGGGATATCCTTAGTCTTCACAGGATTGCCAGCCATTCAGAATTATAGCCAAACTGTCTGTCACAGCAAATGCTACCTTTTATTATTGTCTCACCATATGAAATCTGTTAAAGAAACAAAGAATATCATTATGACCAAAAGGAAGGAAAGTTTGCTTAATGAGACTCCAAGAGCAGTAGCTTGCAAGAACTGTTTCATGCCTAGACCTCACCAAGATGAAAAACTTCTACTCAAGTACAGAGCCACAGACCAGGAGAAAGTGCTCACAACACACACACACACACACACACACACACACACACACACACACACACACTTACATAATATACATACTCACATACATACACACTCATATAAAAACATACACACACACTCATACACATTTACATAAACACACACTCACATACATATATTCTCATATAAACACACACAGACACACATACACACATTTACATAGATAAGTACTCCTATAAACACACACATACAAACACATTTATATAGATACATACTCATATAAAACACACATACACACATACTCACACACACATACACACATTTACATAATACACACATTCACATACATATACTCATAAACACACACAGACACACATACTCACACACATATATGCACACACACATGTACATAAATACTCGCTCACATGCATACATTCTCGTATAAACACACACAGACACATATTCACACATTTACATAGATAATACTCCTATAAACACACACATACAAACACATTTACATAGATACATACTCATATAAACACGAACATATACACACATTTACATAATACACACATTCACATACATATATACTCATATAAACACACACATACACACATATTCACACATACACACACATACACACACATATACACACATTTACATAGTATACACACTCACAACATATGTACTCATATAAACTCACACAGATACAGACACACATACACACATTTACATACATACACTCACATACATGCACACTTATATAAGCACACTCACACACATCAAATGTCTTTGATGGTGGAAGACCCTGCAGAGTTCAGTTCCAGTGCCCTTGATGTTTGCTCTCACCACGGGCCCAATTTAGGTAGAAAGTTTGAACAGGTGTGTTAAGTACAGGAGAATGCCATACTGCCCAACTCCAACTGTGCTCATTTTTGAGAGAGTGTCTCTCGTTTGTTTTCCTTCCTTACTGCAGAAGCTAGAAGGAGCCTGCTTAAAAATGCATGCCTGAGAGTTTTGTTGAACTAGTCAGGGTTTGTATTTACAGACAAGATCCACCCTGGCTGGTTTACACAAAGTGGAATGTGTGAACTTAGTTAAGGAACATCAGGGGACTGGCAGAAGAGCCAGGAGAGCCACAGAGATGGATCTAGGGCTGGAGAGTTTTCACACTGGCGAACTTCTCTAGCAAGAACATCTATGAACATGGTGCTTGGCATGGATCACAGCTGGAGCCAGATGCCAGAGCCCAAGTCACAAGCCTGCAAACACAGTTGCCTTCCATCTTAGAATGGGGATCTTAAGATACAGGAAAATTGAAACGAATAGGAAAGCAACTGATAATACTGGCCACCAGGATAAGAGAAGGTCGTTCCCTCTTCTTGTGCGGCAAAATATAAAAAGCTAAACACAGAATTCCTTAGGCCCTTTTGTAACTGTGACCCAGGATGTCATTCAAGACTCATCAGTCTGTTTATCCTACATGTGGTTTTGAAGCCAGGGTGGAGGTGGAAGCTATGATCCTGCTGCTTTAGCTGATTCACCCAGCATCATCTGTGCATGCTGAGGGGCCTTTGGTTGTTTGGTTGTTTGGTTGGTAGTTGGTGGGTTGGTTCATTCGTTGGCTGGCTATTTGATTTGTTGGCTGTACATATTTGAAAAGAGTTGGTCATCCTGTTGTGTCTTAGAACTGACAGAGAGTCAGGATGCCACGTTGCTTAAGGACTCCACATCCTTCCTAGTTTTCTGTTTGCTGTATCAGTTGTGGTGTAGCATGTCTATATTCCCATAATCACCATAAATTTGCCTGTTTCCCCTTAAAGTTCTGCCGGATTTTACTTTCTATATTTTAAATAATGTTTTTAAGATTTGTTTGTTTTATGTGTATGACTGAGTGTTTTGTCTGTGTGTATATGTGTGGACCGTGTGTGCCTAGTGCCTGTGGAGATCAGAAAATGATGTTAGATCCTAGAACTGAAATTACAGATGTTTGTGAGCCATCATGCAGATGCTGAGAACTAAATCTAGTTCTTCTCTAAGAGAAACACATGCTTTTAACCACTGAGCCTTCTCACCAGCTCCTAATATATATAATAATCCTCAGTATAGTAATTTATACTTAGGATTATGATGTTCCCTCAACAACTGACCTTATTAACAAGAAAATTCTGTCTCTCCTAATATCTTGTGTCCTGAAATCTCTGTCTGATAGTGATATAAACATTTTAATATTATCTTAATTAGCATTAGCATAGATTATCTTCTCCCATCCTTCTGTTTTTGATATTAGCTTTATCTTTATGTATGTAGCTGGTTTCTGGTAAGTTGCACGTATTGCTTCTTTAATATTACACACTTTGCCTTTTGGTCAAAGTAGCTATATGCACTTGTTTGGTAATGATGGCTGAACTTTTCATTTTGATACTTACATTCTATTGTTTCCATTTGGTTTTGTCTCATTTTTTTCCAATTACATTTACTCCTTAATATTATCTTTACAATTCCTTATGACAGTCATCCCTAATGACAAAGACCAAACAAGAGAGGACACAAAATTACTATATATTCATGAGCCTAAAAACATAAATGAAATACATTATAATATATATAATGCTAAATATTATGTTTAGTGTGTTGAAATAGATTTGCACAATGCAATAGTTTATTCACACCTTGGAGGTTGCTTCAAGGTTTATAGCATACCTTATTGACTCATTACAAACACTATGGTGCTACTTTATAGCAAGTATAGAAACCATGTCTTCTCTCTTAAATTTTGTTGCCATACATATCACACGTTTCATCTTTATGTACGTTGCAAGTTTCACAATGCATTGTTGTGATTTTTGCCTAGTCAGTTACATTTTTAAAGTAACCTTTATTGCATTTGCTCTTTGGCAATCTCATAACATGTACAACATGCACTCTAACTAATGTAGCCCCTACCTGTCTAGTCTGCTCCTATTACCCATCCCAAAACAAGTCCCTTTCCCACACACATCTCTTATTTTGGCTTCCATTTCGTTGTTTGTTTGTTGAGACACATGGTGTTTGACCAGTATTATTTGTGTGACCCTGAGTTTAGAGCTATCCATGGGAGCCTGGTGGGTTCCCCACTGGGTACAATACTAAATGTACCCAGATAATGATATGCCTGTCCCAAGAACCCTAGGAAAACTTGGTGAAATCCTTCTCAATCTATAATTGATTGTTGATAGGCCTGGATTTATGTAGTTCCACTGCAGGCAGCCACAGCTATTATGAGGTCAAACTGCATTGGCTATGCCATGCCCAGAAAACAGTATTTCACAGTCCTTCTTCATCCCTCTTCTTCTAACCCCCGTGTGTGTGTGTGTGTGTGTGTGTGTGTGTGTGTGTGTGTGTGTCTTATTAGAGGTGAGGAAACACAGCAGAAACACAGAGTAAAAGATACTCTACAAAGCAGAAGGGGGACTCAGGAGGTTGAAGCCCAGACTCTCTTGGAGGGCTGGGTTGTTTTTCGTTGTTTTAAGTCATTGAAGGGTCTTCCTCCCCTAATGTAGGGTTGGGCAGTTTGAAGAAAAACAGAACAGCTGCTTGGCCCACTATAATATGCAAACATGTTCTGATCTGCCCTTGAACTTGTTTAGCTAGTCCATCATCAAAGGTTTCTACTGGCAGCCAAAGAAGCCTGAAGACTTTTGCTCAATACTGCCAGGTTTTTATCTCATGTCAGGAAAAGTGAAGGTGAAGCCACCATCTTTATTACCTAGTAATAGTCCTTTTTTCATCTGCCTGCCTATTATGGAATCTGTCTGACTCCAGTCCTTCATCTTCCTCTCTTAGAGACAATCTTGAACACTGTTAGGGGTTTGGAGACACTTACTGCTCTAGCTTCTTTCACCTGTCAAAAGGGGAACAGGGAGGGCAGCACTCATAAAGGGGTTGATCTAAGGGGCTAGGAAGAAAGTTCACCATTTGGTGGAGAGCCAGAATATCAGACAGCTATTTCATAATAAAGAGTGACATAGCATGTGTGACTTTAACAAGTGAGACGGTTGGTACTATTATATAGACATGCCACCCTGAACACACCTGGTCTCACCTGCTCTTACATTCTCTCTGCCCTGTCTTCTGTAATGACCCCTGACACATAGGTTGTGTAAGTGTCCTGTTTAGGGCTGAGCACTCAACCTTCACTTATTCTCAGCATCCTGAGCAGCCATGCATCTCTTCACTACCATTCGTTGCAAAGGGAAGTTTCTCCAATTGAGACTGTAATGCTAGTTGACTCTGGGTAAACACAAATAGGTAGACATTTCAAGCCATTACAACTTAGCCAAACAAGAGTAGCAAGTTTAAGCCTAAGACCCAAGACTTTTGCATCCATGTGTTGTGACCAGGTTTACAGAGCAGAGTATGGAGACTCTCCTGTAGAATGGGACTGAAAGCCAGTCAGGGTGGTTACCTCGACAACAGTCAAGCCACTATTTGTTCCTGTCAGCTTGATACTGTAGATCTTTGATTACTCATAAAAGTTTTCAAAAGAAAGAAAATGCCTTTCACATATATTAGCACATCTATCATTTCAATTGCTCTTGAATTATTTATTTTGATCCAAATTTCCATGTTATCCATGCATGTATTATGAATTCCAAGCATATATAATATTTGATAACATTGCTAGTTATCTTTGGGAGGGAGGATGCTGGGGACAGACTTTGCAGCCTTGAGTATATTAAGCATTAATTCTTTCACTGAACTACAAGTCCCTGTCCAGCCCTACCAATTACATTTTTAAAAATAGCTAATAACGAGGGAAACATTTTACAGATCTGTGTATTAACTATATATATATATATATATATATATATATTGCCATTCTTGGCTTCCATGGGGTCTCTTTCTGTCTAAAAGTTAGGGCTGTTATCATGAATCCTTGTAACTTTTTAACATCTGAAAAAAAAAATCAATGGCACCTTCATTTTTAAAGATAGTTTTTTTTAATTAGAGAATTTTTAAATAGTTGTAAGTATGGAAGGGGGATTTATGTATTCATTTTTTCTGAGTGTTTCTAGGTTGTTTCTCTACTCTTTCCTGGCTTGCAATGTTTCCAAAAGAAATAATTCAGTTGCTCTTTCTTCTTCTGTATAATGATTTTTTTTTTGGTTGTATTAAGATTTCTTTTTTTATTGTATGTTTGAATTAGCCTTACAATAGCATGACTTTATATAGCTTTCCTCATGTTTCTTATGTCTGATATTTGTTGAACTAGTTAGATCTGTGTAAAATTTTGGATTAAATTTGGAAATTTTCTGGTCATGTTTCTTTTATATATCTAATGCTTTTCATACATACACACATACACACACACACACACACACACACACACACACATATATATATATATATATATACATACACACACACATATATATATAAGTGCCCCATCACCCTCTCTCATCCTCAAGTGTGATTTTTCCCACTGCTTTTGAGTAGTTTCCTGACATGTATCTAGTGCTTCTTACTCTGGTGAAGAATAAACAGATCTGCAGCTCCCTTTTCTGTGCATCTTTGTCCTCAAAATACTATGCTGTGTAAACTCTATCTTCTCTCTTACCGTCTCCCAACTTTACCTCCTCAACTCACCAACATCACCAGCGCATCCATATTCTTCTTCTCTGCATCCAGGAAGCATTCTCTAGAAACTTTTATGACCTGTAAGATGATATCACCATCAACTCCATCCCCACAATGTTTTCCCATCTCTCAGTATTACTTTCCTTTGCTATCCAATTTTGAATGTTAAATTATTGCCTTTATATTTAGTGTTGCTTTTTGTATATTTCATGTAAGAGGGTAAATCTGGTTCCCATTCTCTCATCTCAGAAGAAATTGAAGATCTCATTGCTTGTCACTAAACTCAACTAATACTTTGGCCAATTTCACCTCGGTTGTTAAATGCTATATTTGACTCCTGCCTCTGTACAACCTCCTCAATGCCATTCATTCAAAGGGGAAATTTCCATACCCACACCTTCCCCATGCATCCTCATCTTATGGAAGCAACTTCTACAACACCAGGCCATCCATTAATTATGTCCCAAGCCTCTGGATCATGGAGTACCTTTAGGCTCTTAAGGATATACTTATGGTTGTGTGGATGCTCCTCATATTAAATCTACTCCAATGTTCTCCTACAGAATTACTTGTATTTCTTCTCCATATTTTCCTAACACTGTCTAGCAGTTAGGCTATCATATGGCACAGAGCCCTGATGATACTGTTTTAGCCACTAGATGAAAGGCAATTACAATTACTAATATTCCCGTTAGTGCACTGAACCCCAAGTTACCAGAAACTAATTCCTATAAACTATTTGATCTAAATCTAAAATCTTATTTCTGTTCTCCATCCTCATTCAGCCCCTTATCATTCATATTTTTAGTTTTTCCACCTTAAAAGTCTACACAATCTTATTATTTTGTCTAATTTCTCAAGACTGACGTTGCAATTGCCCCTGTGGCATATTCTGAGACCTGATCCTAGTTCCAGGTCAGAATGCAATGCGAGGTGCCTAATGTGGCCAATGGGAACAACTGGCTCTTACAAATAAACCAATGACTTTTAATAAGGTAATTACAGAAATTTCATCCAGAAGGAACTGTTTTACTGCACAAGGGAAGGCATATTTCTTCTGATGAATCTTTGTATAATGACATGCTTTTTAATATCTCCATACTAATTTCCCATGTCTCCGTCCCAGTCAATGCTCTGACATTAAGTTTTTGTTGTCAGTTTCTCAATGAGAGCTGGATTTCTTTTGCTACATGAGCTTGTGGATACAAGAGGTAGCACAGAAACTCCCTGGTTGTAGGAATCTCCAAAGTTAAGAATGTCGGTTCCTAATTTTTTATGCCACTAATCTTTTATAAAGAGGGTTGATATATTATAGCAGAATAATAATATTTGTCAGGCATTTGTGAAGGACTATTTTGATCACTAGTCCCACATACAAAGCAAAACACTCGATGGGATTAGAAGTTAAAACTCGGTCTGTGGCCTATTCATTTTCCAGTCACCCCCTTAAAACCAAAGCCTTAAGTAGGTAGGTTAGTTGATAGTTTGGGTAATTATTGAATCACTGTTTATCATGCTATCCCCAGATCCTAGAATTCCATCCTAAAGCTGATTGGTCATTATCTGGTCTTTAAGGCCACCAATGTGACAGCTGACCTGCCATTTTCCATCCCCTTGAAGATCCGTTGTTGAAATTAATTCCCGACACCAATTATGCTGCTCTTTCTGGGTCTTAGATGCAAGCAGCAGAATCTAGCCTAAAATTTTAAGCAAAAAAATAATGACACAAGAATATTAGGTAACTCCTTTTCCTTGAGGCCAAGAAATCTATGTTAAACGGACAACCAGAAACAATGTTGGTCTTGTAACAGTTTGTTGGATGATAAAAACCCACCTCTGCCATTACACCTGCTTGCAGGTCCTTACATTGCTTATTTCTGAATTCCTCTCTTATTAGGAGTAGTATCTGACTGCTAGAACCTGTCTCATTGATTGTACTACATCCACATAGGTTTGCCGTTGTCAGTTTTATGTCTCCTACCTTGAAAAAGAGAATTCATAATATGAAAAGTTATGAAGCACAAGGCAGAGTTTAAAGCTGTGGTATTCATAGTTACTGTGGTCATCAATAGTACAGACCTGTGAGTTAATGCACTCCTGTGTATGCACAGATACACAATTCCAGTTGTCTAGTTCTGAATATTAGGGATCAGTAATAAACAGGACCCATTTACATGTCTCCACATGCATTGCTTTCTTTCTGTTAAATAAAAGTGCAGGTGATATGGAATGCAGCCAAATTAGCTTGTGGTCCAGTCTTTCTTGGAACAGGAAGCCTGTATCTGATGCCAAGAATGCCCTCCCTGCCCCTTGAAATACCATTACTTTGTCACGGTGTAATATCCCTCAGTAACCCTTGCTACAATCTTGCATACTGGTCCCTCTATTTATAAAGCAGAATTTCTGGGTAAGAGATCCTTGGCAAATATGAGGATGCCTCTCTGCCAAGATAGGATTAGGGTCCTCTGCATTTTGGTCATACCAAGTGCTCTTAGATGGGACAGAAGGTTGTAGCTAAAATTACAGGATCCAGTCCCATCTGACTTCCAGCAACCAGGCATTATACCCACATTTGGAAAGCTAATGTTCCTACTCTTCTAAAGGCCAGGTAGCTAAAAACAACAGCCAGACCTCTTCTGATGGTGATGTGGGAGTCAAGGTTTGCAATGGCTGCAATCTCCACTGGGATTAAAAGGTTGCCACCTCTTTAAATCTGACTTTCCAGAGTTATTAGCAGGCTGTTCTTTGGCCCTTCTACCATTCTTCATTCAAGATGTAATTTGATCTTGAGAAATATATCTCTGTATTCAGGAGAATCTTCCCTAACAAGAAGGGATCTAAAAGAAAGATCATCATTAGCAAGACACACTTGACAAATACCTTCTCACCATCTGCTCCACCAGGACTCTGAGAAACAAACAGAAAGCATGAACCTTGGCTCAAGGACATAGAATTTAATGCAGACATGGGGTCTTGGACATGTCTGTAAGGAAGATATGTGTTGAAGAACACAAGGCAGCTGATACCAAGAAAGACTACAAACTATTGTGTTGGCATCAAATCCTTTGTGCTCAGCCTGGGCCAGGTCCTCACTCCTTCATCCTGGAACTATGAAAGCCCTAAATATGAGAGACCTCCAGTGGCTCTCTTCCTGGGTCTATCCTGAGCATGTTACTTTGCTCAGAGACTACAACTTACATCCCCAAGTCTTTCATAACCTTAGCTTAAGAACAAAACAAAAAACTAGAGACTATCATCCTGAGTGAGGTAACCTAATCACAAAGAACACACATGGTATGCATTCACTGATAAGCAGATAGTAGCCCCAGAAAGCTCTGAGAACCCAAGAAACAACTCATAGACCTTATGAAGCTCAAAAAGAAGAAAGGCAAAAATGGGGATGCCTCAGTCCTTCTTAAAAGGGAGAACAAAATACTCATGGGAGGAAATACAAGGTCAAATAGAGGAGCAGGGATTGAAGGGAAGATCATTCAGAGGCTGTCTCACCCAGGGATCTATCCCATATGCAGCCACCAAACCCAAGCACTATTGCTGATGCCAAGAAGTACTTACTGGCCAGAACCAGATAGAGATGCCTCCTCAGGGGCTCTGCCAGAATCACACAGATACAGCTGAGCATGTTTGCAGCTAACCATCAGACTGAACAAAGGGACCCCAATGAAGGTGCTAAAGAAAGGATTGAAGGAGCTGGAAGGGTTTGAAACCTTATGAGAAAAACAACATTATCAACCAACCAAACCCTCCAAAACTCTCATGAACTAAAACACCAACCATTGAGCACACATTGAGAGACCTATGGCTCCAGGCGTATATGTAGCTGAAGATAGCAGTGTCTGGCATCAATGTGAGAAAAGGCCTTTGGTCCATGGAGGGCACATCTTGCCAATGTAGGGGAATTCCAAGGCACTGAGGTGGAGAGAGTGATTAGGAATGAGTGCACCTCCATGAAGACAAGTGGAAGAGGAATGGGGGTGGGAGCGGGGTGGGGGAAGGAGATAACATTTCAAATGTAAATACAGAGGGTATCTAATTAAAAAATGGAAAAAACAAAAGACTCTTTCATATGATAAAAGATTATATTCTCATGACTTTCCAAATTAACCAAAAGCTAGCAATAATCCAGGAGATCTTTTCTATTAAGTTGTCTTTTATTACTCCAAGTAGAGCCTGCCTTCTTTCACATTTAAGTGGGACCCATGCATTCTACCTAAAGACAATTAACTTTCTTCTATAGGTTTTTTATCCTCATTGATACACAGCTCACTTCTAAGGTTCTTTCTCAGAGTCCACACCTTTGCTCACACTTTGTTCTCTGAAAATCACCCCCTGCCACTGTATGATTTCTGTCTTCATGTAACTAAATTCTCTCAATAGTGTGAAGCATGACGCAAATATCTCATAAAATAGTCTGTGCACTGTCATTAAAAACTGAATTTCTAATGTTTTCATCTTCCAGGTCATTGGTTCAGGGTTAGTATCAGGAATTGTATTTTTATTTCCAGATCAGTAGACAGTGAGAGATGGTTAGTATAATACATATGGACAAAATTGGCTTCTACCACTAAGCTAATAACATTTAATGAGGTAATAGCAAATATAATGTAATACAGAAGAAAGAACAGGTTCCTCATTTTGAAACTTTGTATATCTACAAAAAAAATGACTCAATGAACTTGAAGAGAATAGTGCTCATATAATACCTAAAAAGTTACAAACACAAGGCTATTAATGAAGACAAGCTGGGATTGAAAGCTAGAATTTAATAAATGGAGGCTGCCTAACTCACTGGAACAAAAGATTTGGCACAGCCCAAGATCTACCCCATCTATTAACTTCTAGGTCATATGAAGGGTCAGTCCTGTGGACCCAGAGCAGTAGGATCTCCATGATGCTGGGCAACAACAGGATATCTGAGAGGAGTCTTGGTAAGGATATGGTATTGATGTGGTGGTGGTGGTCAGAGGCCTCAAGATAAACCAATGACATTTGTTAGTAAAAAGGTGTGGACAAGAAGGATATTCTGTGGTATACACTGGGGTACACAATATCTTTCACAACAAGTTTTTCCTTTAAGGGAGAAGTTGCAGGGTGAGGGCAGGTGCTAGGGGACAAGGAGATAAATGTGAAGTTCATCAACAATGGATGGAAGGTTGAATTTAAAAAAATACTTTGTAGGTTGATGTCAAGGTGATACATGATTGAATATGGGAGAGGTAGGCAGGGAAAGTCTAGAAAAATGGAAGAGGAAGGAGGAAGTGGATGTTTTTCTTGGTGTATCTCTAGATTGATAAGATTGTTATGATTATTTCTAAGGGTTTCTATGGTTCTAGTTATCTCATTTAGATGGGCAGTTTATCTTTGTCCATTGATTGTAAGCTTATTGTGTAGAGGGTTTGTGGATTGAGAATTTAACATATAAACCTGTTTGGTAAGTTAATGATTGTAGAGTAATGTTTATACCAGGCAGTGGAGGAAAGTGAGTCAAAAAAACACACTGGGGTGATCATATCCACCCAGGACTAAAGCAGCAAGAGTGGGTGGAATGGACCATGCCCTTGTCAAAAGAAGCAGGATTCTGTGAGTACTCAGAAGCAGCATGGAGCCACTAAGATACAGATACCCTGCAGTGCAATGTGGCCCCATGGAGCCGGCACTAGTGTGAAAGGCTATCCACTTTTTAATATTTACCACAACAATACTTAGTTTGTCTTAGGTTTGATTACATGTTATACTGTTGCATACATTTGTTCACATTGTAAACCCCAATATTACAAACTGGAAAAAAAAAAACTTGTGGTGTGGCTCAGCCTTAGCACCTTTAATCCAAGAGTCAACCCTAGGTCAAGAAGTGGAGCAAGTGCTGAGGTTCAAGGATCGCCACACAAACCATAGGAATACAGATCTCAATTGAACAAGAATAGTTTATTAAATGGATACCCCAAGACTAGGACCCCCAAAAAGGACTCAGGAGCCTTCTTATAGGGAAAAAAAAAGCATGGCAAAATAGCCTTAGGGGTACAAGGGTACAGTAGTGGCATGCATATCTTGGTGGTAACCAACAACTCTCTTATTGAGCTTAAGACATATTCAAGGAGGAAAATTTTGTCTGGTGCTGGAAACTAGCCAATAACCCAGGGATAGTGAGTCAAGGATTGTAGAGGAGGACCTATAACCATCACTTTATTAAACCAGCATAATCCCTATCTACATTCTAAATATTTTTCCTCACAACTAGGTACAGTCCTCAGACCTCACCAAAGAAACTTCTCATTGTAGTAGATCATAGCTAATTTAGAAAACCATAATCAACCACAATCAAAATGTAGACTTATAGAACCTAGTCCCAACTGGTACATCTACATTATAACTCCCGTGACCAAGGCTCAGGGATCATATATGATGTAGAAAAACTGTAAAAGTCAGAAGAATAGGAAGTTTGCATCTCCTAAGAATCTCAGAAGCTACAATCATAATGTCTCACCAACATGGCTACCTAAACATGAGCTGAACAAGTGCAATATAGAGAAGCTAATTTATAAGGGAGAAAGATTCATAAAGCCTCAACCATATAGGAAGAACCATATGTATGAACATATATAAGTAACTAAGGAATGCTGAGAACAGGAGAAATATTCTTCCTCACATGAACACACACACACATATATACGTATATACATATATGTATACACATACATATATATGTATATGTGTGTATACAGTTGAAAAAGATGCTATGAATTTGAAAGAGAACAAGTAATGAGGAATAATATAATTATAATCACAAATATAATCTTAAAAATTTTAAATGTTGAAAGTAAGGAAGATAGAAAAAAGGAAGAAAGAAAGGAAGATAGAAAAAAGGAAGAAAGGAAAAAAGAAAGAAAGAAAGGAAGGAAGGAAGGAAGATAGAAAAAAGGAAGAAAGGAAAAATGAAAGAAAGAAGGGAAGAAAGGAAGGAAGTAAGAAAGGAAGAAAGAAAGAAAGAAAGAAAGAAAGAAAGAAAGTTAATTGCAGGGCAATATTTCTCTTTGATAAACAAGGATAAAATCATCCCCCAAGACCACTTGCAAATCAAATGCCAACATATTAAAAAAATTATTCACTGTGAGCAAATTAGTTTAATTCCAGAGATGCAAATTTGGTACAACATATACACATCAATAAATGTCAAGTATATATATACATACATATATACATACATTATATAATTAAATGGCCATGCACTTTCATGAAGGTAAACAAAGACTAATGAAGTAAATGATTAACAGACACACACTAATATTAATAGTAAATCACTACAGACAGCCAGACAGATGTACACATGTGTCTGCTAAGGCATTACAAACAGGTGAAAACTAGATTAGCTATTTAATGAATGACACATACCTATATAAGAGCAAGACTGTATCTTACTTTATGTGATACACAAAAGAATATTAGTCAGAGACAGCAGTAGTTACAAAAGAAACCTGGGGATTACAGAAGAAAACAGAAGGCAAAAACAAAATACTCAAATTTTGCAAATTTTGTGATCTGCTATATGTAAGAATAAAAAAGATTTAAATTATACAAAACTATTTTCACATGATTGACAGAGTAATATCCTTGAATGGCAAATATGTGAAAACATGCCCCCGCCTAATAAAAAATTAAGTACAAGTTTATGGCAGTTAGATTACAGAAGAGTGAATCTGATAACACTGTCATTTACTCCTGCCTATTGCACAGTTCAGAGAATGATTTGGCCCTGTCATTGTAAGCTGGATAGAACTGTCCCGTGGAATAGCCACTGACTAGGAATTGTGAATGGAGCAGATATTAGCAATTCTTCCTCTCTGTAGAGATAATCTCTTATGCACTGTATAAATGCACTCACCTGTCAATAAAATGCTGATTGGCCAATGAGCTGAGGGTAGATTGGAAGGTGGGACATCCAGCAAATAAAGAGGAATTCTGGGATTGAGTCCGTTGCAGGGAGATTGGCAGGACATGGGCAGATGGTCTTATGAAACTGAGGACCAGATAACCATCCAGATTGCATGACTTAGACTATTTTATTGGGATAATTGAGTTATGAGCTAGCTGGACAACAGGCCTAAGCATTTATTCCTGAGTATATTACATTTCAGAGTTGTTATTTCAGGGGATGTATGTGCAGGTGAAAAAGCTCAAAGTTACATGAGTGCCAGTTCCAGAGACTCACAAACATGCTATGTACCAGTTTTGTATATTCTGTATTGTAAACTTCAATGACAAGCCTTGGTGTTCATATTTCTTCATTAATGAGCTAGATAACCAGCAGGCCTTTCTTTGTGTGTGTAGTGTTGGGATTAAACCCAGAGTCTATGCATTCAGGCAAGTGTTCTACTACCCAGCTAAAGCCCAAGTTGTCCTCAAACTCATAATCCTCTTGCCTCTGCCTCCTCAGCACTGAGGCTTTAGGCAAGTATCACCGCATTTGTCTTAGAGCCACTGCATAGAGTCATTACTATCTATACATTCATGGCAGTGTTCTTTGTTCTTTAATGAGCTCCCCCTTCAAACAACTTAATATATTCTCTGCAATAAAATGTTCTGATTAATGCCCCTACAGGCCTGTGTTGTGAGCATTGCATCCCCAGTTAATGAAGCTGTTATGAAGCCTTTAGAAGGTGGGACCTCACTGGTGGAAGTGGGCACAGGCACATGAAAGTCACCCCTCTCTCTGGTTCTGGCTGCCTCTTTGCTTCCTCATCTGTGCTGTGTGAAGAGGTGTAGAGGGAATCTTTTGGACAATTCGGAAATATCACCTGTCAATTTATAAAAGCCTATGGTCAGTGAGTTGAGGCAGAATTAGGAGGGGGAACATCTGGTGGCAGGGGGAGATGTTGCAATATCCTCTTCAACCCAAATAAACCCATTCAATGAAAACACAACTCAGTAATTAGGAAAACAAGCTTTGTGTCTATTTTGGGCAGATTTACCACTACACTCTCTATTCCCCTCCTAGGAGAACCCTTACCACTTGCCGTTAACTGCCCTCTTGTTCCCGTTCCTTCCTCTCCTTCCCCTCCTCTGACTCTTCCTCTTCCGTTTTATTCTTCTGTTTCCTCTCCCTTTTCCCACCTCCTTTCCCTCTCCAATCATGTATTGGCTTAACATAAATCTACAGAAAGGGGATTCTGGGAAAGATTTGCCTCCTGTTCTGGAGGGATGGTTTCAAAAACTGTAGCCAGTTTTTTTTTTAAAGTAACCATCCATGTTTACTTAAAATATAATATTTTAATGGAATATTACGTTAAGAACTAGTTGGAAACAAGCTAAAGCTTAAGACCTAGGCACTTATTCATATAATCATTCAGGCTCAGAATTATTATTTTGGGGAACTTGGGCATGGGTGAAAAGCTCCCATTTACAGAAAGGCTATTAGTGCAAGCTCCCACAGCAAAGGAATGAGTTACTCCTGCCACCAAGTGGTCCCTGCCACGGTGGAGTGAACGCATACGTCCAAGGGCTCCTTACTTACCTCAAGATGCTTGTATCAAGTACTCTGTCACAGTCCCAAGAAGGTGGTTAGCACATCTGTGGTTAGCACATCTGCACTGTTTCCAGGGAACAACCAGGTGCATGGTTCTTATAGACAGTCAAAAATTACCGACACTTGAGGATCGTTCTCAATCAGTATGGTACAGGGAAAAAAAGGCAGAGAAAGTACCATGAAAAATCTTCTGTTATATTCTGGGAGCTGTGCATGGAACTCAGCATCTACATTAGTGGAGAAAATACAGGCAGGAGGACTAGATTGTAAGGAATCCCTTTATACAATAGAGGATGCTACTGAGTCTTAAGTCTGCAGTGCACACCAGCAACCTGGAAATGCCACCAAATGACGTTGCAGTTTTGAGCCTGAAAGCAGACTGAAAGTAGAACTGTGCTTTTTCCTTTGAGGGGGAGCTTTGGGGCTTTTTTTCCTAAGGCCTTCAATTGATTGGACAAAGCCTACCTATGTCATAGAAGATGAAGCATCCACTTTAAGCCTATTGAATTAAGTGTCAGTTATAGCTAAATACCACTCCACAACAGTGTCTAGCTTAGTGTTTGAACAAACAATTTGACCCAAAGACCTTTCCAAGTTGACTTATTAAAGATACCATCCCAGAGCCTCCCTACAGTTAATGATGACATGAGAAAGAAATGTAATTTGACTCACCTACTCATATTTGAGTCAAGTTCCTATAGTGACGGACAGACTAACAAGAGAAACAAGTGTGATTTTTAAACAGGTGCAGCACACATTTTACAGAACAGTGACTATGCCCTGGCTCAGGAGTCTGCCGATACAGCACAAATGATACAGAAAGGCGAGAAGACCAAGGAAAGCAGAGCTTCAGAGACAAGAAAGGCTTGGGAGAAGTATTTAAGGGCCTCTAGTGAGCCATCTTCTCTTAAGCACAAGTCTTAGTTTGGGTTTCATTGCTGTGAAAAGACACCATGACCAAGTCAACTCTCACAAAGAAGAACATTTTATTGGGGCTGGTTTACAATTTCAGAGGTTTAGTCCATCATCAACATGGTTAGCTGCAGGCAGACATGGCGCTGGAAGATCTGAGAATTCCACATTTTGAGCTGTAGGCAGCCAGAAGGAGACTGTGCGTCACTGGGCATAGCTTGAGCATAGGAGACCTCAAAGCCCATCTTGACAGTGACTCACTTCCTCTAACAAGGCCACATCTCTGAATAGTGTCACTCCCTATGGCCAAACATTCAAACATATAACTCTATGGGGACCATTTTTATTTAAATAGCCACCGCATTCACATTTGTCCTTGCACTGGGACTTCTTTTCTTTATGAATCACTGTCCTGCCGTGAAACAACATGGAGGAGACAAAGCATTTGACTGTGCTTGGTTCCATGATGTCTTTATATTGAGAAAAAACCATTTAGGATTTCTTCATACTACTTACATCAAATACTTACAAAGTGCTTATTTTATTATTGTATTAGGTTCTTCCCAAAATTCTCAACAAATTATTATTATTTTAAAAACAAAACACTTACATATTCAGGATGAACACTCCTAATATGAATATATAAAATTTGATGGTGATATAAAATAGAGATTTTTTTCCCTTAATGTCAAGATGACGCAGAAGAGGAACATATGAACACAATATAAATTAATTTTGTGCTTAGTTTTCTATCCCCTACACAAGGTATTTCATTGCAGAACATTTCAATATTCCAAAAGCCAAACAACTCCAAGATTTAAAACATTTTTATGTCTATGTATTTTAAATAAAATGCACTTAATAGACATGTGCAATTAGCATGCTCCTTGCACACTCTGGAGCATGTCATCATGACGATCCTGGGCTATGGAGTGAGTTCAAGACCAACTCTGGATACAAAAGAACCTATCTCAAAAAATGTGCATAGCACAGACCTTAGACCCCAAGACTTCAGCATAACTGGCTCCATGGAGGAAGCACCGTTCAGGCTGTAAAACTAAGCACATAGGCAGCATCACCTGCCAAATCCGAAACAAAGGCCCTACCCATCAAAGTTATGGGAAAGTCTCTAAATGTACTAACCTTGCTTTTTAGCTTCTGTAGTTCCGACTCTGGCTAATTGTTTTTGCTAACTGAAGTGTGTCAACCCAGGACATGGTTTTTATACTTAAAAGCTTATCCAGAAAGAAGCTCAGGGCTACATTGAGATCCCGAACACCCAGTACAGTTGCTGCCTGACTAATAAAGACTTTCTATTGGCTTAAACCCATGTCTGAGTAGACCTCTCTGGTGAATACCCTACAGCATTAGGTTGTGTTGCTGGAAGACCTGCATAAACAATGTTTTAGTATTCCTAAATATTATTTTTCCCTTGATGTTACAGTATTGGGATCATCTTATTCTTATTATCTCGTTGTGAAACCTGTGTTTGACAATGGCACCGGGCCCATTATGGGAGTCTTAATAACCTGGCTCTGTATGATTATCATTATATTCTTTATCTGTATAAAATAATACATTGTATTCTTTTATCTGTGGTGTTCTTGTAGCTATTAGTCTTAAAGAATGGCCCCAAAGAAGGTAGCTAGTGGCAAAGCTTGACACACTACATTTATTTGTTGTGAGGCATGTGAGTTAACTGTGGGTAAAGCAAGATCTGATTCCCCCCTCACACTTTTAAGCTTTTTCTACAACAAAGAAGACCCAACCACCATCAAATTAATCCAAGCAGAAAGCCAGAACCAGGAGGGTTACCAATCTGCCCAAGGTCTGGATCAGTCTCAACAGTGAGATTTCTAAGACCTTCTGGCCTTTCTTTTACACAATTTCATCTCAGCCTCTTTGCCATCTTTTTATAATTTACTGTCCTGTCCTCTTCTCCACACTATAATCCAGGTACTGCTCAATGGTAGGGAATTCTCCTAGTGTGAGTGAGGCACTGGTTCTATCCCCAGCACACTGCAAAATCAAAAAGTTGGCTTATGGGTCTACTCCTAAAGTCATCTTTTCTCAGTTAAATCTGCATCTTTCTCTTGCCTCAGTCCCTGCATTGCCTTCTGAATGAGAAAAGAAATCAAACTTTTGTGAACGAGTATCTCCCTCCTTGGGTCCTCTGCCTTCTGTCTTTTCCCCATCTAAGTAATTCACAGCTGAGCCTTGTTTATTTCTTCCCTGTCATTCTGTTACTAGTTACAAAAAACAAAAAACCAAGAAGATCAAAATGAAGCTTCAGGATGAGCTGTCCCACGTTGTTTAATTGACAGATGAGGCCCCAAAATCATTTACAAGAGGCACTGTTTTAAGCAACTCATTGATAAAAGCAGGATCAAAATTGCTGTATGTGTCCTGCCTGCTGTCCTGCCCCAGGCTTCTTTCTGTCCTGTGAGTCACTGGATTTAGAAGGGTGGGATATTCTGGGAAGTGTGGGAGGCTTGTCTCAGAGCTTCTTCCCACACCCCAGCCCAAAATAATTCACCATTTCTCATCTTACATCAACATAGCTTTTGTTTTCAGCCGAGCGTCACTGTCACCTCATTTCAGCCATACATTCATTATTCATTTGGTGAACATCTTCAGGCACCGGGATTGGTTCCTGAGAAACTAAGATGACTGTGAAAAACGTTCTCTCTCAAAAATGTTATGGTCTTGATGGCAAGGAGGAAGAAAACATAGACACACAAATTACCATCGCTGAGAAATTAAAGCCAGAAAGGTATCTAAGACAAATTTTGTATCTTTGGAAAAGAATATGCAGAAGCAACTTAAGCCTGAAACACTGGGGTACAAAGGAACCTCCAGATAGTTTATTGTGACTGGTGTATGTAGAGAACTCTTGAATACTGGAAGAAGTGTGTAAACCTGCCAGCGTGAAGTCAAATCATGAAGGCCTTGTGGACTATGTACAAAAATCTACCCATTATCTTTCAGCACAAAAGGAACCTTAAAGGTATTTAAGCTTGGGAGTATGGGGCTAGAAGTGTATTTTTAAAAGGTTACTTTAAGGACAGGGTAAAGAATGACTGAAAAGGAAGTGAGACCAGAGACCAAGAAATAATTTGACAGATTGTTGTCATGGCAAAAGTCAACAAAGACCTACATAGATTCACCCACCAGCAGTTTTAAGAATAGTTGGCACCAAGTTGGGGATGGAAGTATAAATAATGAGCGAGGATTTAAGGATAGCTCTCATGATTCAATAAAGGTGCTTGAATGAATTGTTGTTCATTTCACCAGAAAGTAGGGAAAGGAGGAAAAAAAATTAAAGGTGAGCCTTACAAGGAAATAAAATAACGTCAAGCTTGAGATTTCTAATATACTTCCAGGTAGAGGCTTCTCATTGGTAGATAAAAATAGAGTGCATTAAGATAATAATCCAAACTGTGAATACTGATTTTAACATCGCATTAAGATGAGGCAGAAACTGAAGCCCTAGGAGAGAAAGACAGTATCTTATCCAGTAGATGGACGACTATGACTGAATCTTCGAGGATGCCAATATTAGTGTGGAGACAGAAAGAGGGGTCTTCAGGGCAGACTCGGGAGCTGTTGCTGAATCGTAAAGAGAGTAGGCAGTGAGGGTCAAAAAAGACACACAGGGAGAGTTCAAGAAGCTCATTCCCATCATGTCCACTGTTGAGAAGCCAAATGGGAGTAGATTCCTGTACCAGAAACCTTCTCACACTTTGGCAAGAACTCTGACTACTAAAGTATTGGGACAAGACCAAATGTAGTAGGTTTTATAGCAGGAGGAGTCTAAAGACCCAGAGACTGAGTCTAGAAAAACAGCTATGACAGGGTGAAATGCAAATGTTGGCTAGAACTGTATGCACATTGGAGTCAGCATACTTCCCGACTGGGCCAGCCCACACATAGTGTCCTGGAGCGATTGTCTCAAGATCAGCCTTCGGCCAAAACAACACTCCACTGACAGACAGTAACGGCCTCACCAAATGTCACAGAATGCCTCAGGTGTCTAAGAGATCCCATAAATGTCTTGAAAATTTCTCAATAAAGAAATGCTTTAAATTCTTCATAATATGTGGTCTTTGTTTGGTTGGCTTGTTTGTTTTATATGTAATCAGCATAACTTTCTTCATAGATTCTATGCAATGAAGATTGGAATCAGAGTAAGTTGTCTTACTGAAATGGGAAACCGATTCTAGAATTTAAAAGGAGAGGTAACATACCTAGAGTTGTTGAAAGAATGTTAAAGAACAGAGTTGAAGACCTGCCATTACCTCATTTCAAGACATCTGTTTATTCCTAGAGCACTCCAGACAGGGAGCTACTGGTAGAAGGAAGGATAGACAAATATGTAGATCAGAATTTAGGGAACAGAAACAGGCCCTCACCAGGAGATCAGATGAGTTTTGGTGGAGGAGCAAATGCCATTATGTCTTTTCAAGAAGCAAGAACACTTAGACACGATATGAATTTTTTTTTAATTTCTAGGTAGACTTTAAACTCTTCACATGGAATAACTTGAAATGGACCAGAAAGCTAAATATAATGTATAAAAAAGAGACTCCCCAAAGATCAGCTTCATGTTTATCTTCATAACCATGGGTTTACCAGTAGCCTTCACATGATGTCATGGGCATAATCAATGAAAGATACAATTGATTAGAGGCTATTGTTACAAATAAAAAACTTCCACTCCAAGGTGGGGTACTATACTGTCACGAGAATGACTAAAAAGATGAGACAAAAACTTTGGGAAAGTATTTTCGAAAGATATAATTGATAAGAGATCATCCAAAGTATACAATGAACATGCAATATTTTTTTGAAAGTTGACCTAAAATGGAACAGACCTCTTGTGAAAGTAGTTAGATGGCAAATATAGATACCAGGAGGTTCCCAACAGTGTAAATCAGATGAGGTTCTGCTATACATCTGTTACAGTAGCCAAAGTTTACAACACTGACAGTGGTTCTGCTATACATCTGTTACAGTAGCCAAAGTTTACAACATTACAACTAAGGAGAATGTAAAAAAGATGGAGCATACAGGATGGAAACCCTCCTTCTAAGGACTGATACACCCACATTTTGGTCTTCCTTCTTGAGCTTTATGTGGTCTGTGAATTATTTGTTCAATATTACGAGTTTTTGGCTAATATCCACTTATCATTGAATGCATATTATGTGTGTTCTTTTGTGTCTAGATTACCTCACTCAGAATATTTTCTAGTTTCATCCATTTGCCTACGAATTTTATGAAGTTATTGTTTTTAATAGCTGAGTAATACTCCATTGTGTAAATGTACCACAGTTTCTGTCTCCATTCCTCTGTTAAAGGATATCTGGGTTCTTTCCAGCTTCTGGCTTTTATAAATAAGGCTGCTATGAACATAGTGGAGCATGTGTCCTTGTTATATGTTGGAGCATCTTTTGGGTATATGCCCTAAAGTGATATAGCTGGGTCTTCAGGTAGCACTATGTCCAATTTTCTAAAGAATTACCAGGCAGATTTCCAGAGTGATTTACCAGCTTGAAATCCTATCAACAATGGAGGAGTGTTCCTTTCTTCCTTTTCTGACTGATGTGATGTGTTCTAATTTTGTCTTTAATGATGTAATTATAATGGCATAATATAAAAATATTAATTAAAAAATGAATTGTTGAAGTAAATATTTAAAATGTTTTGTAGCTACTGGTCCTGTGGGGTCTCACTCAGCGGGAGCTCTCACTCCAGGAGACACTCTAATGTGGAGCTGAGTGCCCAGACTTTGTCACATGACCTGCAAGCTGGCCTCCCAACTAGGTTCCTTTCACAGGCTATCCCAGATGGTGCACAACTGCCCCAACATGTTGTTTTCACTAGCTTTCCCTTGGCATGTTGTTGTCATACTTGCATACACACATCCCAACTCTGTGTCAGGCTTTGTGCACTACGCCCTCTTTTGAACTCAATTAAGTCACCACGTCAAAGAACACAGCAAAATACTCTGATCCAATTGATATAATTGATATAATTTGCCCACCTAGATAAGTCAAATTGTCCTGTACAATTCCATCCCTTATAAAATATTCATAACAATCTTATCCACACAGAGGTGTGCCGAGAGAAACATCCACATCCGTTTTCATGTTGCCCCCTCTTGAATCTCCCACTTTCTCCTTCTCTTTCATCTTACCAAAACTTTGTCCTCGTCCTACTCTCTACTGTCCAATCATGTATCACATTGACATCAACCTACAGTAAATAACTTTGTTTTGCTAAAACCACAAATTGTAAAAATTTAAGTTAACTTTATGTGAAAATCAATATATCAAATCTAGTTATTTAATTGCATAACTAACTTATAGTAGTTGGCAACTGTTTCGATTAATGTCATTAACTTATTATTTTCTGTGAAAGGGTCAAAGTATAAGTGCAAAATTTGGAGAAATAGTTTTGCTGAACTACATGGCAAATAAACAAAACAGGGGTAAAGATTAAAATATATTAATGAAAATCTATGTAAATTCAAACAAAAAAAAAAGATGGAGCGATGGGAAGGAACCTCTCATTCACTGCTGATATGAATGAAAACTGGTGCAGTCACTTTGAAAGACAGCTTGATAATTTCTTACAAATCAAAAAACACAACTTTTGCATAAGGCAAAAGATTAAGGACTCTATCAGTGCAACTCATAAGTTTGCAACCCCATAGGAAGAACAACAATATCAACCAACCAGAAGCCCCAGAGTCCCCAAGGACTAAACCACCAACCAAAGAGTACACATGGGGAGGGGAACCCATGGCTCCAGCCACATATGTAGCAGAGGATGGCATTGTGTGGCATCAATAGGAGAAGGCGTTGGTCCTGTGAAGGCTCACTTTCCTAGTATAAGGGGAATGCCAAGGTGTTGAGGTGGGAGTGAGTAGGTGGGAGGGGGAGCATCCTCAGAGAAGCAGGAGGAGGGGTATGGGAGTGGAGGGAACTGAGAAAGGGAATAACATTTAAAGTATAAATATGTAAACTATCCAATAAAAAATAAAGACTGACAGGAGGACCAGGTGGCGAGCAAGATGGCACAGACTCAGGGCACCAAGAGGAAAGTCTGTTACTACTACGACAGGGACATCGGAAACTACTATTATGGACAAGGGCACCCAATGAAGCCTCACCAAATCCATATGACTCACAATTTGTTGCTCAACTTTACTCTCTACTAATAGATGGAAATCTATCATCCTCACAAAGCCAATGCTGAGGAGATGAACAAGTACCACAGTGATGACTACATTAAGTTCTCACGTTCTATTCGCCCAGATAATATGTCTGAATACAGCAAGCGGATGCAGAGATTCCATGTGGGTGAGGACTGTCCGGTATTTGATGGCTTGTTTGAGTTCTGTCATTTGTCCACTGAGTGGCTCTGTCACAAGTGCTGTGAAACTCAATAAGCAGCAGACAGACATCACTGTGCACTGGGCTGGGGGCCTGCACCATGCAAAGAAGTCTGAAGCATCTGGCTTCTGTTACATCAATGATATCGTCCTGGCTATCCCGGAACTGCTAAAGTATCACCAAAGGGTGCTGTATATTGACATTGATATTCACCATGGCAATGGTGTGGAAGAGGCCTTCTATACTCCATACCGGGTCGTGACTGTGTTTTTTCATAAATACGGAGAGTACCTCCCAGGAACTGGGGACCTATGGAATATAGGGACTGAAAAGGTACTATGCGGTTAACTACCTACTGCAAGACAGCATTAATAATGAGTCCTGTGAACCCATCTTCAAGCCAGTCATGTCCAAAGTAATGGTGATATTCCAACCTAGTGCAGTGGTCTTACAGTGTGGCTCAGATTCCCTGTCTGGGGATCGGTTAGGTTGCTTCAATCTGACCATCAAAGGGCATGCCAAGTGTGTGGAGTTTGTGAAGAGTTTCAACTTGCCTATGCTAATGCTGGGAGGAGGTGGCTACACCATCTGCTATGTTGCTCAGTGCTGGACTTAAGAAACAGCTGTGGCACTGGAAACAGAGATCCCTAATGAGCTACCATACAATGACAACTTTGAATACTTTGGACCATTTTTCAAGCTTCACATCAGCCCTTCCAATATGAGTAACCAGAACACTGATGAATACCTGGAAAAGATTAAGCAGCGGCTCTTTGAGAACTTGAGGATGCTGCCCCATGCCCCTGGGGTTCAAATGCAAGCCAAACCAGAGGATGCCATCCCAGAAGAGAGCGGTGACGAGGATGAGGAAGACCCTGACAAACGAATCTCCATCTGCTCCTCTGACAAACGCATTGCCTGTGAGAAAAAATACTCTGATTCTGATGAGGAGGAAGAAGGTGGTCTCAAGAACTCTTCTAACTTCAAAAAAGCCAAAAGAGTCAAAACAGAGGATGAGAAAGAAAAAGACCCTAAGAGAAAAAAGAAGTCACAGAGGATGAGAAAACCAAGGAGGAGAAGCCAGAAGCCAAAGGGGTCAGAGAATAGTCAAGTTGGCCTGAGGAAGGTCTGCAGCTCCATCTTCTCCCCAAGTCCCCCACTTTCCCTCAATTTCTCAGATTTTATATTTTCTATTCTTCTGTGTATTGATATAAAATATATTAAATATAACCCCAGGGACTAGATAGGATCCAGGGACCAGAGCAAAGGGCAGTGGTGCAGGAGAACACTTCCCAGAGATCCCTTGTCCGTCCTGCCCCAGGTCTTAGTTTTGAACCACGTAGGGTCTGAGTGGAATGAAAACCAGAAGACAAAATCCTGAACTGCCAAGTGCCCGCTTAGGAGCTCTGTTAAGATGCCCTTATTAAGCTTTTTAGAAGAGGTGACAAGGTCTTCTGGGACCCCCTTTCAGGCTTGGGTAATATCAGCCATTATTAGATCGGTTTTGTTTATACCTTCCCACCCCATCCTGGACAAGCAGAAAACACATTACCCTCTTCTCCCAATTCTGTAGGTGAAGGTGGTTAGCCTAGCTTTCTTTTTGAGATATTTTCATTTTGTGAGACTCTTTGTAATAAAACAGCACATTTCTATACAAAAATAAATTAATTAATTTAAAAAGAAACATAACAGAAGGTCTATACATCAATATAACAAAGGGTTATACAACAAAATAGCCAATGTTATACTAAATGGGAGAAACTCAAAACATTTTCACTAAAATCCAGAGTAAGACAACAGCATCCTTTCTCTTCTTTCCAATGCAATGCAATGGTTCAATTCTTAGCTAAATCTGTTGGACAAAAGGAGGAAATAAAGAGATGGATGTAGGAAAGGAAGAATCCACGTGTATTAGCTCGCAGGTGATATGATTTTACACAAAAGGGTCTCTAAGGACTCCACTAGACAACTCTTAGAGCTGGTGAGTATTTTCAAGATATACAACGAACATGCAAAACTCAGTTGCTTTCCTGTATGGAGATAACTCTAGGAAACAATCCCATTCACAATTGCTGCAGAAAACACAGCCCTGGGACTGAACCTAACCCACGGAGTGAAAGACTTGCAGCAAAGCTTTAAAGCACTGAAGAGAAAAACAAAGGCAAGCA
This sequence comes from Micromys minutus, assembly GCF_963924665.1. NCBI lineage: Eukaryota > Metazoa > Chordata > Mammalia > Rodentia > Muridae > Micromys > Micromys minutus. The sequence goes on from NC_137985.1 coordinate 26,709,275, forward strand.
ACCTAAGCACAAGAAGACCAAGCCTGCATTCTTGTAGACTGGAAAAATCAATAGCATGAAAATGACCTTACTACCAAAAGTAACCTGTAGATCCAATGCACTTTCCATCAAAATTCAAATATCACTCTTTATAAAGATAGGAAAAAAATTTTAAAATTCACACAAGCATACAAAAGGCCTGTTCCAGTTAGTTGTTTGATGCGGTAGGAAACACCAGGGCCAAAAAGCAACTTGAAAAGGAAAGGGTTAATATGGTTTACAGCTCTGGGTCATATTCCATCACAGAAGGAAGCAGGGTGGGCAGTAGAGCATCAACCTTCAGAGAATGCTTCTTACAGGCTTGGTTTTTGGTTTTCTGTTCAGTCTGGGTTTATACAGCCCAGGACCACTTGCCTAGAGACATCATTACACACGGTGGGGCTGGGTTGTCCCACATTAAGACAATTTCCTCACAGACATGGCCACAGGCCAACCTGATCTGGTCAGTCCCACAGCTGAGATATCTACCTGTGGAAGGAATGAGATAAGACCCTTAACATTTCACTGTCTATAAAACAGTCTCCAATGGATCAATGGGCATTAATGAAAAGTCAGAAAACTCTGAACCAATAACAAGTGAGATTTCACTACAAGTCTTCTGCACAACCACGTAAACAGTCCGAATGAATAGAAAGCCTATAAAATGGGAGAGAGCCTTTGCTAGCTATGCACCTGACAGAATTTACATCTACCCTATACAAATAACTCAAACCAACAAAAAAATCAATCAACCCAACCCATAAATGAATTAAGTAAATGAGCACACAGTTCTCAAAAGTTCTCAAAAGTACCAACAACCCTTAAATACATGAAAGTGTGTTCAAAAGCCCTCACTGTCAGAGACATTGAGAGTCTGTCTGATCCCAGACAGAATGGCAGTTAAGAAAACAACAGCAAATGCTAATGAGGGCGTAGACAAAAGAAAACTCTTACATGTGGCAGGTAGGAATGTAAGTCAGTCTAGCCCCAATAGAGGTCAGCAACAAAGCTCCTCAGAAAACCTAATACAGACCTAGGACATGACCTAACAATGCCTCTCTTAAGTCTTTACCAGAATGACTCTAAGTCAACAATTTGTAGACATACTTGCACATGGATGTTTATGGCATCTCTACTCACAATGGCTGAGTTATGTGCTGCTTATACATAATGGAATCATAGCAGCCAGGAAGAAGAATGAGGTTAAGTCATTTGCAAGGGAAAAAAATGGACACAACTTTAAATAATCCCATTAAGCAAATTTGGTCAGTCTCTGAAAGATACATGTTACATGTTTTCTCTATTAATGAACCCTCAATTCCATTTAGATACATAAAATCATATAAATTTCTTGGGGTTTCTATTGTAATAAAACACCATGACCACAAGAAACATGAACAGGAAAGGGTTTATTTCATCTTACAGCTTTTACTCCATCATCCAAGGAAGCCAGGGCAGGAACTGATGCAGAGGCTTTAGAAAAGTTTGTTTTAGTTGCCTGTACCCTGTGGTCTGCTCAGCTTGCTCTTTCATAGCATTTCATTACGACCACGAATCCAGAAGAGGGACCACTCAGAGTGAGCTGGACCCTCCCACATTAGTCACCAACCAAGGCAATGTACCACAGATTTGCCTACAGGTTAATCTGGTGGGATCATTTTCTCTTTGTGGTTCATCTTTCAAATGACTCTAGCTTGTATCAAAATGACATAAAATTAGGTATCATGTCATATAATACAGACAACATAAAAGTAGAAGTGACAAAGACTTTGGGAAACATGTTGAAAGAACATTACCCACTTATATAAAAATGCCCTTTTGAAATCCAATTATAATAATAGAAAAAATACTTTAAACAGTATTACTATATGCTCCAGAAGAAATCATTTTGGACATTTATTCAAAGCAGTTGAAAACAGGTCCTCATCAAAACCATACATATGGCATGGTCTTCATAATCTGCCAAAACTAGAAAGCAAGCAGGATGTCCTTCAGTATATGAGCAGACATCCTTCAGAAGGTAGACAGATAAGCTAGGGTCAGTCCAGACAGAGGACTACTTTACCATCCTATAAAGTATGACCTCTCAAGGTCCCCAAACATAGAAAAGAACCTTAACACACACTACTAACAGATCTGACCTGAAAAGACTCCCACTGTATCACTCCAACTATGTGATGTATAAAACAAGCAAAACTACAAAGATGGAGGATCATGGTTGCCAGGGATTGCAGAAAAGATAGAGAAACAGAGAATAAAAGAGAAGGTCAGGGTAGAGAAAGCATCCTACAAGGCGGGACTGGTGAATGCATTCATGTCTGTGTGTGTTGATTTGGGGAAAGGCCATGGTTCAAGTTAACTGCCTTTCCTCCCCATACCACTCATGACCCACTTTGGAAACCAGCCATGGGGATTAGACAGACATTCAAAAGTAGAACTCACTTTACACAGAAGGAGAGAGGTGCAAAGGCTTGGCAGCTTTGCCTTGGGACACACAGTGCACAGGTGGGTGGCTCTGTGCTTCCTGGTATTAGTGACGAGTGGGTGGGAGGGCTGAGGACAGATGGAAGCAACTGTGAATGGTGACTGTATCTAGCGGGATGGAGACTTTCTTAGCATTAGGAACTTGGTGGCAATACAAGACTTGTCTTGGTCACGATGAAATTGATGCTTGAGTGGACTATAACTGTAGTTGCCACCTGGCTCTCCTTATCAGGGATGGGTGCTGAATTCTTACTCACACACTTATGTAAGAAGATACCAAGTGTCTGACATTAGTCAGGGAGGTATTGAGGCCCTGAAGTTATAAGGTTAAGCAAAATTAGGCAGTATTTCTACCACTTTAGTACATACGGTCCACACAGTAGACGGCAGAAATTTAAAAGATACGCATAGATATATCATTGCAAACACACTTAGTACTTCAAAGACGAGATAAGCAGCAAAGAAAAGGATCATCTGAGCTAGTCTAGAAAGTCTGTGATGATTGATTCCCAGACAGAATACTGAGCAGAGCTTAACAGGGAAGGGGAAGGAGGCGGCAGTATTTCAGGAGGATGGCGAGCACGGGTGACCAAAGAAGGACGAGAAGATGATGCTTTCAAAGAGCCAGAGAAGACCAAAGAACCTGGAGTCCACAGCAGATAGAGGGAGCGCAGTGGAAGGAGCCAGGAAGGTGGGCTAAGCAAGGTCCTGCCAGACAGTAAAGGCCCTTGTAAAGAAGGGGATGAGGAACAGAATGGCTCCCTGCATCTCTGACTCGGTTACTGCATATAATAAAGCTACTCACACAGGCACAGCAAAATCTACCTTTGTTATCTTGTTTTCTAAGAAGAGAAAGCCTGAGAGAATATTATAAGTTAATTTGGGGCCGTGTTGAGCTCACGATGTATTTTTTTTCAGTCACTTAGTACAGATGTCTAGCAGACGGCTGAGTTCTCTTTGAAGCTATGCATATACAGGCAACAGTTCCTATACACATATATACATATGCTAAATAAATACAGTAATAAATACACACAATGAGGAAAACAGGAGGACATGCAGAGAATCTAGAGACAGGCAAGAAGTAATGACCTTAATAGATGAAGGTGAGCCTTCAAAAGACCCAAAAGAAAGACAGGAGAAAAGATGAGTAAATGTCACCAGAGAGAGACCAAGAGTGACAGATGGCTCAACGTATGGAAAAGGTAAACAAGTTTGGGCCTAAAAATTCCTCCCAGATTTAGAGACAGCTCAGTATTTATAAACTCCTTCAGACATGGGATGAGCCAGAATCCAGATTGGAGATAATAAAGTGTGGGAAGTAAAGAAATCTCAAGTTTGAATCCAGACAACTTTCCCCAGAAGGTGTGGCTGGGAAAATGGCAAGATCTATAGCTAGAGATAAAAGCATACTTAAGAAAGTTTTTTTTCCTTTAGAAACTTCCTTTTTTATTGGATATTTTATTTATTCACGTTTCAAATGTTATCCCCTTTCCTGGTTTCCCCTCTGGAAACCCCCTATCTCATACTCCCTCTCCCTGATTCTATGAAGATGCTCCCCCTCACTCATACCCACCCACTCCTGCCTCCCTGCCCTGGCATTCCCTTACAACGGGGCACTGAGCCTTCACAGGACCAAGGGCTTCTTCACCCATTGATGCCTGACAGGGCCATCCTCTGCTACATATGGGGCTGGAGCCATGGGTTCCTCCATGTGTACTCTTTGGTTGGTGGTTTAGTCCCTGGGAGCTCTGGTGGGGGAGGGGGGCTCTGGTTGTTTGGTATTTTTTTCCTATGGGGTGGCAAACCCCTTCAGCTCCTTCAGTCTTTTCTCTAACTCCTCCATGGGGGACCTCATGCTTAGTCCAATGGTTTGCTTTAAACATTTGCCTCTGTATTTGTCAGATTCTGGCAGAGCCTCTCAGGAGACAGGCTCCTGTCAGCAAGCACTTCTTGGCATCTGCAGTAGTGTCTGGGTTTCATGTCTGTATATGGGATGGATCAGTCTCTGGATGGCCTTTCCTTCAAGGGGGTATTTTATTCCAGGTATTTAAATACTAATGAAAAAGATTTGTTTCCACCTATGATGGAGTAACAGAGTCAGATTTATCCTCCTCCTGATACTACAGCCTCAACACTAGATAAATACACATTGAATTAACTCTTATATAAAATATTCAGAACCAAACTTGCTTCAGATTTCAGAGATTTTGGGATTTTGGAATATTTACATATACATAATGAGGTGTATTGGGTGAATATAAGTGAAGCTTAAGTCCAAATGCAAACATCATTTATGTTCATATTAATTTATACTCATAAGCAGAAGATACTATTACAGAATATTTTCAGTATGCTTGTGTTTTGACTGTGTTTGACATGGCACATGAAGCCCAAATGCACCATTTCTATATCTTTGTGACATGTGAGTATTCTGAAGGGCTTAAGTTTGGAACTTTTGAACTCTGGCTTTTTAGATTAATCATACTTAATGTGTGTATGAAAAACAAAAGATTTTCTCAGACAATAGAGTTCAAAATCATGGATGGCCACAATTTCTGAGTTTGATTGTGTTTCCAAATGTAGTGCATGACAGGACAGTGCATATGGTGGGCGAAATTAAATAGACAAAGTTAAGAGCCCAGAAAGACCAATGGAGCCAAAGTTTACAGCACAGAATAGCAATAAAGACAAAAGTGCCTAGGAGGGGACCCAAGAAGACTGTGGGATGCCCTAAAGAACATCCAGCAGAAAACCAATAGCCTCACAAATACGAAATAGCTAATAGATAAATCAGACCGATGACATGAAAGATCTGGATGCTAACACTGAAGAACACTCCTGATAAAACCTGAAGAAGGCCTAAGTACACGTGGGCGGAGAGAAATGACTCTAAAGTATCTATCTGCAGTCAATGCCTTTCAGACGCAAGTTAATGAAGAAAAGGTTTGTTGAGAAAGACGTAACAGCTGGAATGGCTCTGCCCACAGTAGCAGGAGCTTGAGGAATGGCTTGCTATCTCCTGGTAAAGGAGAGCTTAGGAAAAGCCTACAAGCAGGTACAACCTTCAAGACCTGCCCCCTAGTGGCTCACTTTTGCTAGCTGGGCCCAAGCCCCCAAAGTCTACAACCTGCCAGGTAGCTCTCCACCAGCTATTTCAAACAAACGAATCTATGGGCAACATTACACACTCAAACCTTGGCTTTCTACCCTCAGCCCTCACAGTCATGTGGCCATCTTATAATGTAAAATGCACCTAATACAACTTCAGAAGAACTTCTTCTAACAGTCTCAATGCTGTTCAATAGTTCAAAGATTTTTCTGAGATGCAAGGTAAACTCTTCCCTGTGAGCTGCTGTAAAGCCAAAACAAAGCACATGCTTTCAATGTACAATGTCACATAATAAATATTTCCATCCCCAAATGAAGGGATAGAGGGAGAAGAAGGGTAGACAAGACCAAAGCAAACTTGAAATACAACAGGGTAGACGACAAACCCAGCATGTTGGGTCCAGTGTCTGAGGCTCATGCAGCACCATGTAATGGGGTTTGGGTAACTCTATTTCTGTTCCTTTCATTACACATGGCCCCTCTCTTGGGCCTGCTCTACTTGAGGCCTGCAGTCTTCACTGAGATACATACCATATGCCTGACATTACCAACGCTCTGGGGTATCTGTTGAAATTTGAGGTTCACTCTCACGGCTTTATACATCTGCACTGTAGGGAATTTCTTCAGAGAATCTCACCTCATCATGAATTGTCTGTCACCATTTCTTCCCCATCCCCACCCCCCACCCCACTGGAGTCTTGGTGCAGCTCTCGGGGGGCTTGTAACTGTTGTGTTCCGATGCCTACAAAAGGAGCAATACATAGACAAAAATCTAGTTCTGCTGCTAGGTTAAGGAGTTGCCTACCCTCCTTGATGCATGATACCAATGGACTATGAGTTTCTATGGGGACAAATCAGGAAAATCGCTTCCATTGGTTCCCCTGTTCAAAAAGGTGCCCTGGAGGTTCTCTTTGCTCAAAGACTCCCCTTTCAAACTAATTCACATTTTCTAACACCTTGGAAGCATCACTGGGGTGGGGTCTTACCCTAAAGTCACCTTAGCTGTTATCCTAGTTCAGTCTGAGGTGACTCCTTAACAACACTAATCTCTTTAACTACTACAACCAAGTTGTCTGCTCTGTTAAATGTCTGCATGTTTGTTTCCTTGCCAAGCTCCACATCTTTTATATTTTTATGCTCCACTTTTGCTTTGATGTCTCGTGATAAATCTGACTGGGAATAGCAAACAGGAACTTGCCACAATCTAAATCCGTGCTGACTTAAATTTTCCTCCGCCAAATTAATTATTTAATTATTTTTTTTATTCTTGATTCTTAATTTTTCAGGTCCTGGACAGAATAGAAGATTTCTTACCATAAATGGCCTCCACTGAATTTCCTTTTAAACTCCCTGCTTCTGCCTGAGAATACTAGCACAGTCTTTACTGTCCTCCTTTCTGTATTATATTCTTCCAAACTCCCACTGGAATGGCTCATTAAGCTCTTGACACATCTCCACGTCCCTCCTGTAAACTAGTCCTTAGAAGCTGAAAAAAAAATCACATACTGTTGTGCATTGCAGCAATGGGCCTACTTCTGGCCACCGACTTTCTCCCTTAGTAAAGTTTGTGCCACTGTGACAAACGCAAAGCAAGACAAAAATGCCTGAGAGAGCAAGGTAATGAAATACGGGTTTTGTGGATCATAGTTTTAGGACTTACTGTTTCATTGGTTGTGGCAGGAAAGGTCTGTGCACTTGGGCTGCTCTGTCCATGGTTCCAGGAGCTTGAATACACCATTTGTTTTATAAGAAGGACTGAGGCTTCTACATTTTAGCCTTTCTTCTTCCTCCTCTTTGTGTGTGTGTGTGTGTGTGTGTGTGTGTGTGTGTGTGTGTGTGACTGGGTTACCTCACTCAGGATGATATTCTCTAGTTCCATCCATTTGCCTAGGAATTTCATAAAGTCATTGTTTCTAATAGCAGAGTAGTACTCCATTGTGTAAATATGTACCACACTTTCTGAATCCATTCTTCTGTTGAAGGACATTGGGGTTCTTTCCAGCTTCTGGGTATCACAAACAAGGCTGTTATGAACATGGTAGAACACAAGTCCTTATTATATGTTGGAGCATTTGGGGATATATATATACCCAGAAGTGGAATAGCTGGGTTGTCAGGTAGTACTATGTCCAATTTTCCAAAGAACCGCCAGTAGCTTACAACCCCACCAACAGTGAAGGAGTGTTCCTCTTTCTCCTCATCCCTGCCAGCATTTGCTATCATCTGAGTTTATGTTAGCCATTCTGACTGATGTGAGGTGAAGTGTCAGGGTTGTTTTGATTTGCATTTCCCTGACAACTAGGGATGTTGAGCATTTCTTTAGGTACTTCTCAGCCATTTGATATTCCTCGGTTGAGAATTTTTCTTTAGCTCTGTACCCCATTTTTAATAAGATTGTTTGATTCTCTGGTATCTAACCTCTTGAGTTCTTTGTATATATTGGATATTGAACCTCTATCAGATGTGAGATTGGTAAAGATCCTTTCTTAGTATGTTGGCTGCTGTTTTTTCTTGACAGTGTCCTTAGTCTTACAGAAACTCTGCAATTTCATGAGGTCCCATTTGTTGATTCTTGATCATAGAGCATAGGCCATTGGTGTTTTGTTCAGAAAATTTTCTCCTGTGCCTATGTGTTCTAAGCTTTTCCTCACTTTCTCTTCTAATAGTTTCAGTGTACCTGGTTTTATATGAAGATCTTTGATTCACTTGAAATTGAACTTTGTACAAGGAGATAAGAAAAGATCAATTTGCATTCTTCTGCATGCTGACTGCCAGTTGAACCAACACCATTTGTTGAAGAGGCTGCCCTTTTTCCATTGCATATTCTTAGTTTCTTTGTCAAAGATCAAGTGACCATAGCTGTGAGGTTTGATTTCTGGGTCTTCAATTCTGTTTCACTGATCTACCTGCCAATCTCTGTACCAATACCATGTTGTTATTAACACAATTGCTTTGTAATATAGCTTGAGGTCAGGAATGATGATTCCACAGTTTTCTTGTTATTGAGAATAGATTTTTGCTATCCTAGATTTTTTTTTAATTCCAAATGAATTTGCAAATTGCTCTTTCCAACTCTATGAACTATTGAGTTGGAATTTTGATGGGGATTACACTGAATCTGTAGATTGCTTTTGGTAAGATGACCATTTTTACAATGTTGATCCTTCTAATCCATGTGCATGGGAGATCTTTCTACCTTTTGAGATCTTTTTCAATTTCCTTCTTTAGAGATTTGGAGTTCTTGTTATACAGATCTTTCACTTGCTTAGTTAGGGTCACACTAACGTGTTTCATATTATTTTTGACTATTGTGAAGGCTATCTTTTCCCTAATTTCTTTCTCAGCATGTGTATCCTTTGAGTAGAGGAAGGCTACTGATTTGAGTTACTTTTATATTCAGCCACTTTGCTGAAATTGTTTATCAGATGAAAAAGTTCTCTGGTGGAATTTTTGGGATATACTATTATGTCATCGGAAATAGTGATATTTTGACTTCTTCCTTTCCTATTTGTATCATTTTGACTTCCTTTTGTTCTAGCCAGGACTTCCAGTACTATATTGAATAGGTAGGGGGAGAATGGGCAGCCTTATCTAGTTCCTGATTTTAGTGGAATTGCTTCAAGTTTCTCGCTATTTAGTTTGATGTTGGCTACTGCTTTGGTGTATATTGCTTCTACTATGTTTAGGTATGGGCCTTAGATTCCTGCTCTTTCCAAGACTTTTAACATGAAGGCGTGTTGAATTTTGGCAAATGCTGTCTCAGCATCTAGTGAGAGGATTGTATGGTTTTTTTTTTCTTTGAGTTTGTTTATATGGTGAATTACGTTGATAGATTTCCATATATTAAATTATCCCTGCATCCTAGGGATAAAGCCTACTTAATCATGATGAATAATCGTTTTGATGTGTTCTTGGATTTGATTTGCAAGAATTTTATTGAGTATTTTTGCATAAATGTTCATGAGTGAAATTGGTCTGAAGTTCTCTTTCATTTTAGGGTCTTTGTGTGGTTTAGGTATGAGTGTAATTGTGGCTTCAAAGAATGAGTTGTGGAGTGTTTCCTCTGTTTTTATTTTGTGAAATAGTTTGGAGAATAATGTGTTACGTCTTCTATGAAAGTCTGATAGATTTCTACACTGAACCCATCTGGTCCTGGGATTTTTTGGTTTGTTTGTTTGTCTGGAAGGCTGACTGCTTCTATTTCTTTAGGTGTTATGAGACTGTTTATATAGTTTGTCTGATCATGGTATAACTTTGGTATCTGGTATCTGTCTATAAATTTGTCCATTTCCTCCAGTTTTGTTGAAGATAGGCTTTTGTAGTAGGATCTAATGTTTTTTGAATTTCCTCAGTTTCTGTTTTTATGTCCTCCCTTTCATTTTGTTAATTTTAATACTCTCTCTGTGCCCTCTAGTTAGTCTGGCTAAGGGTTTATCAATCTTGTTGATTTTCTTAAAGAACCATCTCCTGGTTTTGTTGATTCTTTGAATGGTTCTTTTTGTTTCTATTTGGTTGATTTCTACTCTGAGTTTGATTATTTCCTGCCATCTACTCCTCTTGAGTGTATCTGCTTCTTCTTGTTCTAGAGCTTTCAGCTGTGCTGTCAAGCTGCTAGTGTATGCTCTCTCCAGTTTCTTTTGGAAACACTCAGAGCTATGATTTTTCTTCTTAGTAATGCTTTCATTGAATCCCATAGGTTTGGGTATGTTGTGCTTTCATTTTCATTGAATTCTTTTTTTAAAAAAATCCTTAATTTCTTTCTTTATTTTGTTCTTGACCATGTTATTGTTGAATAGCGCATTGTTCAGCCTCCATGTACATGTGGGTTTTTTGTTGTCTTTGTTGTTATTAAAGACCAGCCTTAGTCCATGGTGATCTGATAGGATGCATGGGAGTATTTTAATCTTCTTATATCTGTTGAGACTTGTTTTGTGAATGACTGTATGGTCAGTTTTGGAGAAGATGCCGTGAGGTGCTAAGAAGAAGGTATATTCTTTGGGTTTTGGATAAAGTATTCTGTAGATGTCTGTTAATTCTAAGTGGTTCATAACCACTGCTAGTTTCACTGTGTTTCTGTTCAGTTTCTGCTTCCATGATCTGTCCGTTGATAAGAGTGGGGTGTTGAAGTCTCCCACTATTATTGTGTGTGGTACAATATATGCTTTGAGCTTTAGTAGGGTTTCTTTTATGAATGTGGGTGCTTTCGCTTTTGGAGCATAGATGTTCAGGATTGAGAATTCATCTTGATAGATTTTTCCTGTGATGAGTAAAAAGTGTCCATCCTTATCTTTTTTGATAATTTGCTTGAAATCTATTTTATTAAAAATTAGAATGGCTATTCTAGCTTTTTTCTTGGGACCATTTGCTTGGAAGATTTTTTTCCCTTTTACTATGATGTAGTGTCTGTCTTTGTCTCTGAGATGAGTTTCCTGTATGCAGAAAAATGCTGGATCCTGATTATGTATCCAGTCTGATAGTCTATGTCTCTTTATTGGAAAATTGCGTTCATCGATGTTAACAGATATTAAGGAATAGTGGTTGAGTCTCTCTGCTCCTCCTTGTTTTACAGACAGCTACGTCTTCTCATGCAGTGCCAGCCTCGTCCCTTAGACAAAAAGGTGAAGGTCAGTGTGAACAGATTTGGCCGTATTGGGCGCCTGGTTACTACAGTTGTCTTCTGCTCAGGATCTGGCAAAGTAGAGATTGTCGGCATCAACGACCCCTTCATTGACCTCAACAACATGGTCTATGTGTTCCAGTATGAATTTTCAGTCCCATGGCAAATTCAATGGCATAGTCAAAGCTGAGAATGGGAAGCTTGTCATCAATGGGAAGCCCATCACCATCTTCCAGGAGCAAGATCCCACTAACATCAAATGGGGTGATGCTGGTGCTGAGTATGTTGTAGAGTCTGCTGGTGTCTTCACCACTATGGAGAAGGTTGGGGCCCACTTGAAGGCTGGGGCCAAAAGGGTCATCATCTCTGCCCCTTCAGCCAGTGTTCCCATGTTTGTGATGGCTGTGAACCATGAGAAATATGACAACTCCCTCAAGATTGTCAGTAATGCATCCTGCACCACCAACTGCTTAGCCTCCCTGGCTAAGGTCACCCATAACAACTTTGGCATCGTGGAAGGGCTCATGACCACAGTTCATGCCATCACTGCCACTCAGAAGACTGTGGATGGCCCCTCTGGAAAGCTGTGGTGTGATGGCCATGGGGAAACCCAGAACATCATCCCTGCTTCCACTGGTTCTGCAAAGGCTGTGGGCAAGGTCATCCCAGAGCTGAATGGGAAGCTCACTGGCATGGCCTTCCATGTTCCTACCCCTAATGTATCTGTTGTGGATCTGACATGCTGCCTGGAGAAGCCTGCCGAGTATGATAACATCAAGAGAGTGGTGAAGCAGGCAGCTGAGGACCCACTAAAAGGGCATCCTGGGCTACACTGAGGACCAGGTTGTCTCCTGCAACTTCAACAGTAACTCCCACTCTTCTACCTTTGATGCTGGAGCTGGCATTGCTCTCAATGACAACTTTGTGAAGCTCATTTCCTGGTATGACAATGAATACAGCTACAGCAACAGCGTGGTGGACCTCATGGCCTATGTGGCCTCTAAGGAGTAAGAAACCCTGGACCACCCACCCCACAGCAAGGACACTGTGAGCAAGAGAGAGGCCCTTAGTTGCTGAGAAGTCCCATCCCAACTCGGCCCCCAACACTGAGCATCTCCCTCACAATTTTCTTCCCAGACCCCCATAATAATAGGGGCCTAGAGAGCCCTCCCTACTCTCTTGAATGCCATCAATAAAGTTTCACTACACCCACAAAAAAAAGGAATAGTGTTTGTTGTTTCCTGTTATTTTTGTTGTTAGAGGTAGAATTATGTTTGTGTGTCTTTCTTCTTTTGGTTTTCTTGCATGATTATTTTCTTGCTTTTCCTAGAGTGTAGTTTCCATCCTTATGTTGGATTTTCTATCTATTATCCTTTGTAGGACTAGATTTGTGTAAATTTAGTTTTGTCCTGGAATATCTTGGTCTCTCTACCTACAGCAATTGAGAATTTTACTGTATATAGTAACCTGTGCTGGCATTTGTGTTCTCTTAGAGTCTGTATAATGTCTGTCCAGGATCTTCTAGCATTCATCGTCTCTGTTGAGAAGTCTGGTGTAATTCTGGTTGGTCTGCCTTCATATGTTCTTTGTCCTTTTTCCGTTACTGCCTTTAGTATTTTTTTGTTTTGAACATTTGGTGTTTTGACTATTATGTGTCGGGAGAAATTTCTTTTCTCCTCCAATTCATTCGGAGTTTTGTAGGCTTCTTGTATGTTCGTTGTCATCTCGTTCTTAAGGGTAGGGGAGTTTTCTTCTATGATTATGTTGAAGCTATCTACTGTGCCTTTTAGTTGATATTCTTTACCTTTTTCTATACCTATTATCCTTAGGTTTGGTCTTCTCATTGTGTTCTGAATCTCCTAGACATTTTGGGTTAGGATCTTTTTGGTTTTTGCATCTTCTCTGACTATTTTGTCTATGTTTTCTATGTTGTCTTCTGCCCCTGAGATCCTCTCTTTCATCTCTTGTAGTCTGTTGGTGATGCTTGTATCTATGACTCCTCATTTCTTGCTTATGTTTTTTTATCTCCAGCATTGTCTCTTTTTGTGAATTCTCTATTGTTTCTATTTCCATTTTCAATTCCTTTACCTGTTTGGTTGTGTTTTCCTGTAGTTCTTTGAGTGCTTTCTCCTGGTTCTCCTGTAATTGTTTAAGGGGTTATTCATGTGCTTCTTGAAGATCTCCATCGTCATCATGAAGTATTAAGTCTAAATCTTGTTTTTTCTGGGGCATTGGGAAATCTGCTACTTGCTGTAGTGGAATAACTGTGTTCTGATGTTGCCAGGTTGTCTTAGTTTCCATTGCTTGGGTTCTTGCACTTTCCTCTTGCCATCTGGTTGTCAGTGATGGTAGATGTTCTTTGTGTTTCTGATTGATGCTTGTCTCTCCTGTAGGACTGAAGTCCCATAGGCTCAGGAGGGAGATTGCTCCTGGGTTTTCGGCTCTTTGTATGCAGGCATTGAGTTCAGATGGCAGTTCTTTCTTCATGGTCTCAGGTGTCAGAGCACTTGTGGGGCTATTTTACAAGCTCAGTCCTTTGCCCACAGGTCCTGAGTCCTAATGGCAGTGACCCAGCTCCCTCTCTTCACCAGAAAGAACCTTTTACCAGACAGCACCGCACTCCCTGCACTCTAAGAACTCCTGTTCTTCTCTCCCAGGCCTGTGAGTCAGGTTCAACCTTGGTCCAGGTGGAAGAGCTCCTGTGCAGCTGATCTGGGAGCTCAGCCTCCTCTGGGCAGATCCTGAGTCCCAGTGGTGGAGAGAGAGAGAGAGACAGAGAGAGAGAGAGAGAGAGAGAGAGAGAGAGAGAGAGAGAGAGAGAGAGAGATCCTCGAATTTTCCCTTGGAAGTTTGGATAAAACCCTTAATAACCCTATAACTCTTATATTCTGGTGCCTAGAAAGTCAGCACTACATGAGCAATGCCTAGCTCTGCTCACAGATTAAAAAGTACCATCTTTGGTGCATGATAGCAACAGCCTCTGAATATCTATGTGGATGATTCAGAAATCACTTCTATGGGTAGTCCTGTTCAAACAAGATTCTGCCCTAAACTGTAGGAAAGCTGTGGGCACTCAATGAAGCTGACCAAAGACAATGTATACCTCAGGGATCTCTGAGTACACCTGTGTGGGTGCACATAAATATGGGTGCATATGCATGCATATGTAGAGGCCTAAAATCAATGTTAGGTGCCTTCTTCAGTCATGTCCCCCATTATTCTCCCAAGCAGGTCTATCAATAAGACACACAAATTACAGACATGATTAGTCTAGCTAGTCAGATTGATTCTGGGATTGCCTCTACCTATGCCTCCTGAGTGCTGAAATTACAGGTAACCTGCTACACAGACCTAGTACTTACATAGGTTGTGGTGGTCTAAACTCAGGTATCCAGGCTTGTACAGAAAGCATAAAAACAAGCCATTTATACATTTAAAGATCTTAAATAACCCCCTCCTACTGTTAACAAAATAGAAAACCAAAAAACAAAGAGAAATGTTACCTTAGTTCAATGCTTATTATAAAAATAGAAAAATTAATACACTGTGACGTTGGTACAATGATATAAAATAGATCAGTGAAACAGAATAGACACTCTGGACATATTATAAACAGGTGACATTGGGAAAAAAAATCTAAAAGCACTTAGTGGTCACAGGATAAAACTTTATCACCAACAGTTGCTGAACAGTTGAATATCAATTATCAAAAGGATAAAGACTAGAAGTCAAGAACTTTGATATTTTCCTTGTACCTTATATAAAAATCTAACTCATAAACAGATCAAAGGCAAAATGTAAGATCTATAATCTTAAGATTCCTAGAAAAAAAACATGGAAAAACTATCTTTGTGACCTTGAGTAAGACAAAAGTGTTTTAGATTTGATATGAATGGCACAATTCATAAAATAATGAGGCATCTGCTTATCAAATGATAGTGATGAGTAAATGGAAAAAGATAAAGATATTTGTGAACTAAATATCTGATCTTTTGAGCACAGAATATGAGAAAACCTCTAACGTCTTAATGATAAGAAAACAAGTCAGTTAAAAATGGACCAAGCATTTTACAAAGTAAGATATAGCACACAACTATCTGAAAGAAATTCATTAAGGAAATACATATTAAAGCCACATTAAGAGTCCTCTAAAGACTCCAAAGGTAGAGAGACATATTGTTCAACTGAAAAACCGTTAATTCTCATCTACTTCAAGGAGAGGTTTCTCTGACGAGGGCTGAGCAATGCTCTGATTGATGGGTAAAACAGAATGTCATTAGGAGTCATTTTATTACTGTGTTCCTATAGCCAAATAATACATTTTCTTTTAGGCCTATGATCTAACAGGTCCCAGTTCTTAGCCCCTTTAACAGTGCCAAAGACGGGTTCCATCTCATGAAGTGGGCGTTAAATCCAATGTTTAAAAGTGGGTAGCTTCCCCCATAACATATGTGCCACTGTTACTTCAGTATAGCTTGCAGGCAGGACACTGATATAGGTATCAGTGTTTGTATCGGGGAGGTATTGATAATCATCTTTCTCTTCCAGTAGTATACAGAGTGCCCTCAAGCACCATGAATGCTAATAAGGAAGAATGAAGCATCCAGTTAGGCACCAGTTTGGCTTCTCCTAGTTAAATGATATAAGTAAGTGTGGTCCTCAGCAATGGGATCTTACCATCATGTTGTAGAGAATAACCAATATCCATGACAATAACCTGGGATGTCTGGGGTACTTCTGGGACCCACTTGGCTAATGTCTCAATAAAATGCAATCCATTCCTGGCACGTGAGGAAGTTTCATTTGGTTCTACAAGATGTCTAGTTGAGGCATTCTCTCCCTTATTATTTGATTATTCCTTTCATATATATATATTCTAAAGCAGTTTCTAAAGTAGATTTCCACGTGGTTCTTCAAATGTCCATTAAACTTAGTTACTCCTCCCAATACTCCCTCCATTACCTTCTTCCCCAACCTTTCTGCCATCTAACTTTCCTCCAACTTCAGTTTCCTCTTTATTTCTCTATAACTCTATTCTATCTCCCCTTTCTTGGGAGGTTCCCCTCTTTTCCCTAGTCCTTTACTAGATACCTTACCTCACCCCTGTGGTTATTCAGATTGTAGCATATGTCTCAAAAGCTTAAACACTAACATTCCAATAACAACATGCAATATTTGTCTTTTGGGGTTTGGGTTATCTCCCTGAGGATAATTCTTTTATAGCTTCATTCATTTACCTGCGTGTTTCATAATTTCAGTTTTCTTAATAGCTGAATAATATTTCATTGTGTAAATGCACCACATTTTCATTATCCATTCACTATTTGATGGACATATAGGCTGTTTCCAATCACTCAGGGCTCAGGAATCTATGAAAAAGAGGAGTCAGAAAGATTCTAAGGGCCAGAGGTGATTGATAATTCCAAAGGAACAATGTGTTCCATACACAAGACTGGTTGCACGTATTACCTCGCATAAATTTGGACCCATGCATAGTTTCAATTCAGATGCGGTTCCAGCACTGAAAACAGGAAGTATAAGCTATTTGCAAATGATGCTTGCTGGTAAAGGGCAAAATCAGTGTTCTCCAATGGCTCGTCACTGGGCATAGCAACCACACTCTAGCACAGGGACTGTACCCAGGAGTCGACACAAATTTGCCTTCATGTATTTGGGAGGGATGGACATTTGTTTTGTTTTGTTTTGTTTGAGCATTTTTCTTGTTTGTTTTGGTTTCTATTTTGTGGTTTTTTTTTCTTTGAAAGGGAGAGATAAAATTGATAAACTTGGGTTAGTAGAGAGGTACAATGTATCTGAAGGGAGTTGGTGGAGAGAAAATAATCAAAATGTTTAAAAAAATTAAATTAAAAGTAACAAAATAAAAATACGTATAAAAACAAGCACACAGAAAGTGGTCCAGGTATGGTGACATGTCTTTAATCCCAGCACTCTAGAAACAGAGCAGGCATGTGGCTGCTACTTTGAGGACTGCCAGGACTACGTAGCGAGTTCCAGACCAGTCATGGCTACAAAGAGAGACCCTGTCTCAAAAATAAAATTAAAACCATGATTAAAAAATAAGACAGACCTATTAATTATAGGTGAATTTATTAATTATTTATTAATTATTTACTATTTTTATTTACAGAACGAGTGACTATCATGTTAGTGGAAATACGGAGGGCAGGAACTCTCACACACTGTTGGTAGGAATTAAAACTAGTACAACAACTTTGGAAAACAGTTTGGCAGATTTCTAAGAAGTTAAACATGAAGTTGCACAATGACCAGCCATCTTTAGGTACTTATCTATGAGAAAAGAATGCAGGTAGTAAATTAATATCCATACAAGCTTCATCCATAATGGCATGAAAATGAAAACACCTCCAGTGTCCATCAACTGGTAAATGGATAAATTAATTTTGTTTCTGTATACTTTAGAACGTTACTTAGCCAAAAAAGATGATTTATTATAAACAACATGAACCTCAAAATAATTACACTGACTTAAAGAAGCCAGACAAAAAGTACACGGAGCATGATTCACTTCTATAAATCTTTAGAAAACAAACTAATCTATAATGACAGAAGACAGATCAGTGGTTATTTGGGGATGACAGGCAGGGAGGAGCCAGAGAAAGGGATTAAAAAGGGGCATGAAGAAACCTTTAGGGTTATTGGATATATTCACTAACTTGATTGTGGTGATGGCTTTTGTGTGTATATGTCAAAGCTTGTCAAATTATACACCTGCAATATTTACAGTCTATTGTATCTCAATTATCCCTCAGTAAAACGATTTTAAATAATACTTGAAGTAGGCATAGAGATTAAAGAGGAGTGAATTAAAAGTTGCAATCTCTATGGTGAGCTTCCAGAAGTTGAGAAAGGGGCATCGAACACACGGGTGGAAAAAATTGTTTTGCAAAGAGGAAGAACACCTATTAGCAACAGGAGGGGAAAACAGAAAGTAGGCAAGCAGAGACAATGCCATGTAGGTTTTGAAACAGGAAGTTGAAGGAGTCCCATCTAGGTTTTTTTTTTTTTTTTTATGAAGAGTTAGAAGCAAAATAATCTGCTGAACCTGAGGCGGAGCGTGAACTAGTCACTGCAGACAGAAGGCAAAGTTTTCTTAAGCAGAGAAACAGTTTCCAGGAAGTGTTAGGGTGTCATAGAATAGGCAATTAACTGTATCTGTGGCTCTTCCTGTGATTTCCTCCAGAGCAACCAGACTCCCTCTGCAGACAGCAGTGGCAAGAATATAAAAGGGAAAAGCAGGCCGGATACCAGCGGGATGTAGAATCTAAGGCAAATTCGGAGCAAAAAGGACAAAGCTAATTGTTTGAGAAATTATGAGTGGAGTGGAGGCTCTGATGCTATCTGAGGAGGGCTATAGGATATGTTAACTTTAAAATGGAAAGAGTTAAAGTTGTTATGAAGTGCTGGAGAGATGGCTCAGAGGTTAAAAGCACTGACTGTTCTTCCAGAGGACCTGAGTTCAAATCCCAGCAACCACATGGTGGCTCACAACCATCTGTAATAAGATCTGATGCCTTCTTCTGGTGTGTCTGAAGATAGCTACAGTGTAGTTATATAAGAATAAATAAATAAATCTTTTTTTTAAAAAGTTGTTATGAAACTATTCACTGTTGCTCTACTCACAATAGCCAGAATTAGAAACAACCCTGATGTCCCTCAACAGAAAAACAGATAAAGAAAATGTGGAACATTTACACATTGGAGTATTTACTCCACTGTTTTAAAAAAAATGCCATCATAAAATTTGTAGGTAAATGGATGGAACTAGAAAAAAATTCATGTTGAGTGAGATACCCCAGACCTAGAAAAATAAATAGCATATGTATTTACTTATATGTGGATATTACCTGTTAAATCAATGATATCTAAGCTATAGTCTGCAGAACCACTCAGGGTGGGCATAGAGTTAGGGACTAGACAGACCTTGCTAGGAAAGAGACATGGGATAGTTATGGATGGATAAGGGGGTTTTAAAAGAAGAGGATTATGGCAAAAGTGGGAGGAGAGAGGGGAATGGTGGAGGGAACATAGCAAGAGAGGGGCCTCTAAGATTAAGGGTCATTTGAAGTACCTAAAATATATACATACATGAAGGTGGTCTTGATATAGTCACCAAATAATGGGGAGACAGAGTTTTGGATAGCCATTTCTCATCACCAAATGAAGCTTCTAGTACTGAAACTTCTAGTACCAGGACTAGGTTACATCTAATTAGTTGTTGGCCAAAGGGGTCCTTGAGATCCCCAAACAACCCAGGCTGTTGCCAAGACAATAGGTTGCTCTTTACAAATTGACAGCAAAGCTGCTTTTGGCTGAAGACAACATCTACAATACTCCTTTAACATGGCAAAGTGAAGCTTGTGCTTACAAAGCACCTTCACCCCTACATCCTAATATCTTTGGTACATGAAGGTACTCTCAGCGCACTACCAAATGAGAAACATAAACACCAACCCAGCCCACAAACCCTTTGATCATTACAACTGTGTCTTTCCTGCAAAATATAGCACCAAGCTGGTGGGAATAACCAATCAATATCTAATTTGACTTAGGGCTCACTCCATGAGATGGAACCCACACCTGACACAGAGTGGGCGACCAAGAATCTGAGACTAGATAACACAGAAACCAAGGGTAAAATTCAAACTTACTGTTAAGTAAGAGGAAGAAAGGAAAGAAAGAAAGAAAAAGAAAGAAAGAAAGAAAGAAAGAAAGAAAGAAAGAAAGAAAGAAAGAAAGAAAGAAAGAAAGAAGAAGGAGGGAAGGAAGAAGGGAGGGGGAGGGAAAAGGAAGGGAAGGGAAGGAAGGGAAGGAAAGGAAAGGGAAGGAAAGGAAATGAAAGGAAAAGAGATGGTAATAGGATGACTCCTAATGACATTCCTTTATACTCAATAGATCAGTGTCTTGCTCAGCCATCAGCAGAGAAGCTTCCTCCTGCAGCAGATAGGAACACACACAGAGACCCACAGCCAGACATTATGCAGAGATTGAGATACCTTGGAACACTCAGCCCTAAATGGGATGTCTCCATCAAACCTTCCGCTCAGGGCTCAGGGAAACTTCCATAGAGGAGGAGAGAGAGAGCCTGTAAGAACCAGAGAAGATGGAGAACAGTGAGAAAACATGGCCTTCTAAGTCAACATGATCACAGTTCACTGAACTCACAGGGACTGGACAGCATACAGGGCCTGCCCAGGTCTGCACCAGGGCCTTTGCATGTATATTGTGACTTCCAGCTGGAAGTTCAGTCCCCAATTCCAGTTCCAAATTCCATTGGAAATTAATTGGTATGGAAGTGATAAATAAAACTTGAAGAATTACAGCCCACTATGAAGTCATTGTGATAACTGATCTCAGGCTGATGGATTTGGGCCTCTGATTGCCCTCTGCCTTCTTGTCCGGTGATCTTTTACTCCCTGCCATCCTCCAGGAGGTGACAAAGGCAGGAGAGGCCCCCAAATGAGCCTGATATTTGTATTTCATGTCCCAAAGCTGTAAACTAAATTGTGCTTCTTGGTAAAAAGCTCATGCGGTAGTTTGTTGTAGTGAAAGAAAAGAAACCCGGCCAGACGTCAAGAAGGACTTGCTCTGAGGGAGCGAAGCTATGGAGCTCCACATAAGATATGTCATTAGGAAGGCTGTCCGGACCCTGCTGGCTGTGTCTCTGGAGCCGGATTAAACACGTTCCCCGCCCTTTTATATTACACACATTGACACTTTCATCTGAAGTCTGATCAGATTTCTAGTTTGATTTCTATTTTGCGGGAGTTCTTCCTAAGTAATGTTGTACACTTTTGCTGGGGCAGAGTTAATGCCTGATTATCTCCCCTTGGCTCTGACAATCATTGGTGATTACTGTTCATATCACTTCTTCAGGAAACGACTCTCAGCAACCTGCTATTTAGCTACAGAGAAACATCATCTTCCATAGGAGATAAACATCTCCTGGTTTTGCTCTATAGGTTTAAAAAGACCTGAGTTAGTTTCGTCTTACTGCTCTTGGTTTGCATTTTATATTCTGAACACATACATTTGTACATACCCAGTGCACTTTAACTCCTGGCTCTAATTATTACTGGTTTCAATGCTCATCATCTGCTTTAATCAATGACAGCCTCTAGACTCCAGCTTCCGTGTGCCCCATTCCTTTGGCATGACCTAGTGGTAGTTTACAACCCCACTGCTTTCTGGCCTAACAAGACATTCCAAGCCAGACTTGCAAAAGCCCCACCCTAGATCTGGGATGAGTCACTTCTCTAAGACTCCTAGTTATTATTTGGAGGGGAGAGATTTTTAGAGGACCATCTAAGTTACTGGGTTAACCATTCATTGTTACTTAGTTTTTTTTTTTTAAAGGCAAAACTGAGGAACAATTGTTTTTAGAGACAAATGAGTCCACACTGCCATCAACAGTCAATGGTTGAAGTTCATACATCCACGGAAACAATGCATCTGATTCACAAATCAATTAGGAAAGGACCGAAGAGACAACATGGAGACATTCATAGAAACATGTACTTTCTCTTAAGCTCAGGCGAATCCTTTATCCCAGGCCAGTACTAACTATATTGTTCTAATCCACCTTGCAAAAAAAGAAAAAAAGAAAAAAGAAAAAAAAGCTGGCTTCTTCTGAAAGCTAACAATGGTAAAACTGAAGGAGAATGTCTTTGTCAGATTTCCTAACTTATGCTCAGTATTTTTATCAATATAAATATGGCTTAAATATGAAAAGTGGGGCAGAGAAAAGTAGGTAACAGCCAGACACTCCTCTGTGCAGGGTGAGGAAAGAACCCAAAGCCATGACCACAGGGTAAGCCCGTCTGTCCAGCAGCACACTGGCAGGCCTGGCCACAAGAGAAGCCTTAAATCTAGTAGTAACCGTTGACATGAAGGTGACTTCTTTTGCTTGGCGGGCTGGCATTTGACAAGGATGTCCTTGCACTGGTCTCTGTATTTCAGAGTGTACAATGATCTTGAGAAGGGACTTGTTTTAGGTGGAGCTTTCTGAGGACTTGCAAACAAGGAACAACTGAAAATCAGAGATCCTGGGGCCAACTTGCCACAGTGTATCAGTGAGAAATGCTAAGAGATAAACTTACAGGGTGGGGAGAAAGTTGATCCTGGAACCACTGAGAACTGTGGGTAGCAGAAAGCTTGTTCTGTGGGGACCAGTGGCCCCACTCTTAGGGGCACCATTGTCTGCAGATTCCTCAGAGGTTGAGAGCTACTAACTCTTGACTGATGGGCTGGCCTTGGAACTGCCTCTTTGTCTTTTGTGGTTTGCTTCTGGGCAGGACTCTGAGCTCTAAGGTCAGGTGTAAGGGATCACTAGACTTCTCCAGTCTAGTTGGCGGTCTCTGAAGGTACAGAGACTGGAAGACAGAGAAAAATTCAGCAAAAAGATAGGTTAAATCAAATCCCGTAAATAAAATTTTCAATGAATCAAATTTCAAAAACTAAATGGCTAGATCATCAACAGACTAAGCCAGGGAGAAGAAAGAATACCAAAAACACGAAAGAAGGCTAGAGACTTACTACTCTAAGATGGCAATAAAGAAAGAAGGGAGAAGGATGGAGAGATGGCTCAGCAGTTAAGACCACTGGCTGCTCTTTTAGAGGACCCTGTCCAACTCACTGCCCTCACAGGGCAGCTCAAAATTGCTTGTAACTCCATTCCTGGGAATCTGACACCCTCACACAGCCTTACATACAGGGAAAACACAGGTGCATGTAAAATAAAGTGAAATTAATTTCTACAAGAATGGAGAAAGGTAATCATTACCACAACCTTCAAGACCCTAGGACATGATTAAGAGATCAAAACTGTTAATCTGTGGTTTAGGAGAGGGAGCCAGAACTTAGAATAAAGGCAAAGAAATTATAGCAGAAATTTTTGCAAATCTTGGTGGAGATTTGAACTTTTAACTACAGGAAGCGTTGGTATCCTAAATAGAAATGATCTTGTGAGTTTATGGTTTAAATGACCACCCAAACATGAGCTAAACAAAGGTGACACCAAGGAACATGCCAAACTGAACAGGGAAAAGCCCAGGAGGCCTCAAAACTACCCAAAGAATCACAGGTAATAGAGTCGAGTTGGCAACAGAAAAGGGAGTCTTCCCCAGGGAAGGATACAATTTGTTGTCCAGTGCCAAACTGTCAGTCCTGAGAACATAAATGTAAGTAAAATTATATGGACTCAACTCAACACACTACGTCGGGTAAGCTGTGTGTGTGTGTGTGTGTGTGTGTGTGTGTGTAATAGTTTTATGCCAACTTGGCACAAATCAAAGTTATTTGAGAGGAGGGAAACTCAATTAAGAAAATACCTCCATAAGATCAAGCTTGTAGGACATTTTCTTAATTAGTGATGGAAGGGGAAGGGCCCAGCGCATTGTGAGTAGCGCTAACTAATCCTGAGACAGTGGTCCTGGATTCCATAAGAACACAGGATAAGCAAGGCATGAGGAGCAAGCCAGTAGCAGCAGCCCTCTGTGGCCTTTGTATCAGCTTCTGCCTCCAAGTTCCTGCCCTGCTTGATTTATTGTCCTGACTTCCTTCGATGACAAATAGCAGTATAGAGACGCATGACAACCCTTTCCTCCCTAACTTGCTTTTCGGTGATGGCATTTCATCATATTAATAGCAACCTTAACTAAAACAATATACAATGTATGTCTGTTATAACAATTAATGGGAAAAGAGGTTATGAGTCTGAAGGAGCGTGAGAAGAGACGGGCATGTGGGAGGGTTTGGGGCTAAATTTTGGAAGGAGGAAAAAGAAGGGAGAAGTGTAATTAAATTACAATCTTAAAAAATTAATAAGTAAGTACACTCTTTAAAAAAAATGTCTTCAGGACACAACAATAAAAACGGCAAGAGAGAGGGGCCAAGTAACCCATAAGTCAAACTTATGGATAACAGCAGACTTTCTGGGCAGAAACCACAAAAGCCAGGAGGCCATGATATGATGTCTTTTAAGCTGAAAAATGATATGTTTCATGCATTTGGAAATCCAGATCACTGTATCCAGAAAAGCTCTCCTTCAACATTGAAGTAGAAATAGTCTCTATGGTAGGCACAAACTAAAACAAATGGTGCAGGTGAAACTTAATGGAATATTAAGTGTAAAAGAAGAAGAAAAACATAAGCAAGTAAGAGAGCTCAGAAAATAACACTAGTAAAATACATAAGCAAATGAGAATCAGTAAATAGTCAAAACATATTAATTTAATAATCTATAAACTTTGAAGATGAAGGGCAGAGAATGTAACGCATGCCTTTTAGAAGAATAACTAAACGTAAATGATCTTAACTATCTAATTAAAATATACAGACTAAGTGGATAGATTGAAAAGCAAGATCCAAATGTTTGTTGTCCTCAAGAAGTTTATCCTCCTGACATAAAAGGGTAGACAGTAAAAGGACAGATAGTATTCCAAATACTGATTGCTTGTAGGTGAAGGCCTACAGACAATCAGTGGCTGCTGAGAAGGAGGGACCAGTCTTCCATAGGAATGAGTACCCTGACATATTATGCAACCCCAAATTGTCATCCCTAAACATATATACATAAGAGCCATGATAAATGGCCTCAATAGAATGTGTGTGCGAGTGTACATTGTGAGTTCGTATGTATGTGTGTGTGTCAGTGTGTATGTGTGAGTGTGGGTAAGTCAGTGTGTATGTGTGTGTTTGAGTCTGTGTATATGTGTGAGTGTAGGTGAGTCAGTGTGAGTGTATGTGTGAGTGTGTGTGTGAGTCTATGTGTGTCAGTGTGCATGTGTGAGTGTGGATAAGTCAGTGTGTATGTGTGAGTGTGTGAGTGTGGGTGAGTCAGTGTGTGTGTGTGTGTGTGTGTGTGTGTGAGTCTGTGTGTGTAGGTGTGTATAGATTGTCCTGGAGCTGTTTGTATTTTAATGTTAATTTCACTTCTCCTAGAGTGGCTGCCTAGTCATATGACTCCAACTGAACCTTCCCAGTTTAGTTAGAGAGATAAAGGAAAGTCAGTGACTGGGCGGGGCAAGGGAAGTGGAAAGAAGGGAGGTCCAAGAGGTCAGAAGGCAGAGAGGAGAGGTCCTGGCAACATGGAGTTTCCCAAGGACCAGCTAGACCCAGGTGGATATTGATTGGCATTAAATAGCTACGAACATCAAGGATTTTACAGGTCTAGTATCTCATATAGAAGGGCAGTTTGTATCTTTGTCTATTTGATGCAGTCTTGTTGTGTAGAGGGTTTGTGGCTTGAGAGTTGAATATATAAACCTATATGAAAACCTATCGGGCTGTAGAGTTGTGCTTGTGGGATTTGGGGGTACAGAAACACCCCTGGACAGAGGCAGAGAACAGGCAGTAGTAAACCACCAAGGGAAGGGAGTTGTGCGAACAGAGTGAGATCCGGGTGGCAGCTTGGACCGGCCTTGGACCAGGCGCACTGGGCTCCATATCACAGTCAGGCCTGAGGAGTGAGACCTCGGGGCCAGTAAAGAGACAAACCGGTTGTTTTACTTTTTAATATTTACTGCAACAGGTGTGCAAGTGTGAGTGTGGGTGAGTGAATCAGTGTGAGTATGTGTGAGAGAGAGTGTGTGTGAGCGTGTTAGTGTGCATATATGAGTGTGAGTGAATCAGTATGAGTGTGTATGAGTGTGCTGTGAGTGTGTGTGTATGTGTGTAAAATTAATAATTATAGAGGAGGTTGAGAACTTAAGAGCAGGTTGTTTGCAAGTTAGGAGGGAGAGATAGAAAAAAATGTAAATATAGTAGTCATGTATGAAAATCTAAAGGAATTAAAATTTTTTATTTTTTAAAAAGTAATCCAAAAGGAGGCTGAACATGTAGTTCAGTTGGTGGAGTGCTCATGCAGGACGCACAGGGAGATGAGCTCATCCTCAGCATCATAGAAACCGGGCATTCTGGTCCATGTCTGTACGCCCAGAACTCGGGAAATGACAAGAAGCTCAAATGATTTTTAGCCACATCATAAATTCTAGTCCTGCTTGGAATGTGCAAGACTCCAACTGAAAGACAGTAAAGGAATAAAGAAGAGGCCAGAAAAATGGTTTGCCAGTTAAGAACATTTGCTCTTGCAGAAGACCAGGCTTTGATTCCCAGCACCCATGTGGTGGCTTTCAGTCATCCATAACTCACATTGTAGGGGAGCTGATGCCCACTTCTGACCTCTTCAGGCACAAGCCAAACACATGGTACACAGATGTACATGCAATCAGAACTCATACATATAAATCAATAAACCTAAAACAAAAAGAAAGGTTTAAAGAAAAAAAAAACAACAAATCAAAAACGTGGATGGGGGGGACCCTTGTCACTGCTGATAAATGCAATCTGACAGTCACTGTGGAACTGATTACGGAGTGGGAGAGATGGGCTGGTAGTTGAGAACGTTTATTGCTTAACCTAGTTTGCTTTCTGTTACTATGATAAACACTAGGACCAAAAGCAACTTCGAGAGGAAGGTGTTTGTCTTATGTATCCTGATCACAGTCCATGAGGAGGAAGTCAACGTATGAATTCAAATAGGAACAGAGGCAGAACCCTGGAGCAAGACTGCTCACTAGCTTTCTCTTTATGGCTTGCTCAGTTTGCCGTCTTACAGGATGCTGGACCAAGGGTTAGCACTGCCCTAGGCTGGACCCTCCCACATCTGTTACTAGTCAAGAAAATGCCTTCACACATACACCTTTCATGCAGTTCCCTAATTGAGATCCCCTCTTCCAGCTGACATCGGTTTGTGTCAAACTGACCGAAAGCTAACAAACACCCTGCTCTCTCAGAGGACCAGGTTTGGTTTCTAGCTCGCAACCACCTGTTGCTGCAGTTCAGAGGGATCTGATGTTCCCTGGCTTCAGAGATAGCCCGCCCGAACAAGATGTACACAAACTGAAGCAGACAAACGTGCACATATAGGTACTTATACATTAATGCACCCATCTTATACGTAAATCTTTAAAGCTAAGAATAGCACTGTCCATCTCCTGCTGTAATTCTCCTTGTTAATCACCCAGGTGGATCAGTCAGCACACGGGCGGGGTACCCTCATCCGAAAGGGTATCAGCAGATACGGCAGTATTGGCAATGCCAGAGCGATCAGCCCACATGCCCATCCACAGGTAAACGGGTAGATGAAATGTGATATAGACATAGTTAATTAAATATTGTTCAGCCACAAAGAATGAAATTCTGTCACTGACAAAAAAAAAAAATCAAAACTAGAAGGAACTGGAAATCCTCAGAGTTAACTGAATAAGCCAAACTCAGAAAGCCAATGTTATGTGTTTTCTCTCATGTGTAGAATCTAAACTTTTAAAGATGTGGAAATTAAAAGGGAAAACGTTTAGGAAGAGACAGGGCAGAAATAGTGGGGGAAAGGGACAGGCAAAGATGGTGGATGAATATTCTTTACTGGCAGTGGAGAGATAATGTGTATGTATGTATGTATGTATGTATGTATGTATGTATGTATGTGTGTATGTATGTATGTATGAATGTATGCATGCATGTATATATGCATGTATGTATGAAACTGACATAATAAAATCTCCAGACTGCACTACTAATGTCCACTAATAAAAACGACTAAAAATGATTAAAGAAAACTCACCTGAGCTCAGCTCACAGATCCTCCACTACACTATTTCTGTGAATACTTTATTAGTCCTCATGACGTGAGAAGCAGGCTGCTTTAGGTGTCCCGGGCTGCTGTTTCACATGGTGCTTGACACAAAGTCTAAAACTAAGCTGATTCTGGAAAGTTCGGTTTCCACTTCTGACTTTGTGTGAAGAAGCCCCTTTTAAAGGAAACACATTCTCACTCAAGTCTTTGGCTCCGGTGAACACACGGCAGTGTCCAGGGTGCAGACAGACACAGCTGCCCTGAAAACAGAACAGCCAGCTCCCACACAGCCCTGGCTGCTGTGTCCCTCAGCACTCTTCCTTTTTGCACTGGGAACAGCTGATTTCACTGACTACTAGAGAGCGAGTAGTTCATACTGTGTACCCCATTCACCTGAACACAAGCTGAAACCCAAGTGCATACAGAACAAAAGCAATGGCTAAAATCAAAACCAAAGAGACAGTGGACAGAGGCAGTGGGCAGAGGCAGTGGGCAGTCGGAGAAAGAGCCCTGGGGTGACTGAGGAACAAGGTGATCCAGGGAGTGGGGCCAGGACACTAAGGTTGCTGGGACCTCAGAGGTCACTCCAAGGGCATCTGGAGAAGAATGACCTCTGTAGCTGTAACAAGGGACTTTGTATTTTAGTGGTTCCCCAGGACAACATCCAAGGTCCCACATCTTCCTCACACATTTCCTCCCACCCTGATATAAATGGCCACCTCCTTGAACATTAAGAGTAGGCAAGCCTAACACAGAGCTTCAGACAGGACTCCTCCCTCCACATTCATCCAGATGTTAACACCTGCTTCCTAAGTTCCTGAAAATGACGACCCACTTCGGTGCCCCTTGACACATCTAAGCCTCTGGATACATAACAGAAGAGGTGAGAAGAACGCTGGACATGTCATCTGAGGGGCAGGTTGTTCCCCAACCTGTGAAGAATGATGCCCTTATATCACCTGTGTGGGAGCAGAGGCAAAGGTGTTTGTAGGAAGGGCCAGGGTACACAGGGTCTGCCAGCCTCTGTGTTTTGTCCTGGGATCAGCCTTGCTCAACTTTGTCCTAAGAGCAGCCTCCTTACGAGCAAGCTGCCAAAAGCTAGAATGGGGAAAGAGTGGAGCCCCAGCTACATCAAGTAGCTGTGCAAGCTACCTAATCCCTAGCGCATTGTAGGGATGCTTTAAGAAGTCGGCAGACCTGGACATTGTTACTTTGAGTCAAGCGATTTGTATGAATGAGAACCCAGGTGCTTGGGAAGAAAGGTCACCTGAAGGAGAGAAAGCCTGAAACCACTGGGAGTTTGGATCAAGAGAGTTGGTTTCTGATCCCAAAGGGTTGAGGATTCGGCCTGACGTGTTTTGACATTCTTGGCAGGCGTTTTGAGCAGGTGCACAGCCGCCGCTCTGCCTGTCTCAAACTGTGTGTTCTCTAGCAGGCGAGAC
Source organism: Micromys minutus (assembly GCF_963924665.1). Classification (NCBI taxonomy): domain Eukaryota; kingdom Metazoa; phylum Chordata; class Mammalia; order Rodentia; family Muridae; genus Micromys; species Micromys minutus. The sequence goes on from NC_137985.1 coordinate 26,738,619, forward strand.
AAAGGAATGAACTCTAGACCCCTGCATCTGAGGGAGAGATGACACATGTCTTGATGAACGGGGTAAATCCAGGCACCTCTGAGGGCCCTTGTTACATTCTTGAGCTGTAGGAGGGGCCTCGGCTTGGGTTTCCGGTATTCTTGGCCTCCTTACTGACCCGGGGCACCATTTCCTCCTCCTCTCCCCTGTACCTCCCCTACCTTCTTTCAAAAAAAAAAAAAAAAATGTTTAAAGGGTTTCGTCCATGAATGATCTTATTCATGAGGCAGGCACAATGACAGTTTGCAGAGTTAAATGGGCACTTTAACTGTGTGTCTAATAAATCCGCAACCAAAATAAACACACGGGGAGAGGGTTGGGGAAAGAAAGGAGTCAGGCAGGCTAGAAGGCACGAAAGGGGCCTGTCACACTGATTTACACAGCCCCTTAGAAAGCAGGGTGTCCCTCCCCTCCCAGGCCTGGCTGACCTGGGGGCCAGTCCAAAGCAGCCAGGTAGAGGCTGGTGTCGGAACACACCTGCGCGGACCATGAGGCAGGTGGGAAGTGGAATGGGAAGGGCCATGCTGTCTGCTGCCCATCAGAGAGGCAAGAGCCAACTGCAAAGAGGCAAAACCGGACTGATGCTGAACCACGGCGGATCCACACCCAGATTACAAATGGCATTACCAGGCTCTTTCTGCCCACTCCAAGTCACCCTCCACCCAGGATTTGGGAGACAAACTGGGATTAGAGACATATTCAGGTGAACTTAACAAACACCTCTTGCTCCAGTGCTAAGCATCATTTCAGTGATACAAGGGGCCCACCTAAGACCTTGACCCTTTCTTAGCCTGTCTAGCAAGCCAAGGACATGCTTTGGGGTGTATCTGCTAGTGTATTTGGGGTGAATCACCTTCCTTGTCCAGAAAGAACACTATCACACAGGGAAAGGGAAATTCCTCTAATATTTTAATAGGTTTGAGGGTAGAGCCAAACTTCTTCCCATTGTCCACCCCGTCTCTACTCAGTGCTATTTTAGGTCTAGACTTACTGGTTCATGGCTATGGCTGGCTGCTCCTGGTCCTTCAGAACCCTAGATGGCCTTGCTTCTGGTTCTCCAGGTGCTGCGACCTCTTTCAGACCACTGCTGTCTCTAGCCCTTCCCACTCTGCAAAATGGGAAGACTGTCTCTAGCTGTTGGCCCAGGACTCTTGGCGGAAAACACTCTGAGGATATCTCAGCCCCATCCACACGCCTCCACACTTCCCCACACTCGTCGGACCCCAGGAAATTAGCACAATCAGTGACATTGCCTTCAAATGTAGATTCTCTGTCACCCTTCCTTATGAACTTCCTCGGAGGTTCTGGGAGAATTTCAATAGACAATGCAGCTCATTTCTTTGTCTTCTAGTCTCTGAAAAGGGTAGGCAACCCCACAGCCCTTAGATAGATCTGCTGCTGTGAGGATGCCCAGGATCCAGGAAAGGTAGTCTGTGATGAGGAGCCTTGGGTTTCTTGGAAGTAAGCAGTGAAAATTTCTGTAGAGCCATTAAAATAATAACAACAACAACAACTAAGCAAGAAGCCAGGAGGACACAGACCCTCTCACTGCGCAGCTGCAGACCTTTGATACCTCTGCTGAGAAAGAGTAAGCGCCAGCCTGTAGCCACTGAAAAACAGCCTCGGGGGATTTATGCTCTAATAAGGGAACAAAACAAGGATCCATGTCCTTCTTGGGAAAATGGCAGGATGTGACAGCAGTCACAAAAGGCACATTAAGAAGAAGAGAGGGAAGAGGGAAGAGTGAACAGGTTGGACCGGAGAGAAGGCAGGGTTAGTTAGGAGCACTCATACGAGGAGTTGGCTGCTCCCGGCCCTGCTGAGGTGTGCGAGAAGAAAGGAGGCTGTCTCTTGGGCACAGAGCCCTTTGGCATCCAGGGTCTCAGAGACAGAGATGCCTGACCCAAGGAAGAGGGGTGCCTCAGTGCCTGGAAGGGGTGCAGCAGGCAGCAAACAGAACCAAGGAGAGAGTGGGGATCTCAGAAGTGGATTGGAAATCCCCAGTTCCCAAAAGGGGAGTTTCTGTACACAGTACGTTTCAGCTCTACCCCCAAAACATTCTGTACCCCCACCCGGGTTTCAAACAGATGGAAGGGTCAGAGTAAGGAAGTACCTACAGACAATTTTGGGAGGGCTTGGACTTGACCTAGCCATAGACTTGGGCAGGACAGAAAACTCCAAGCTGGTCTGCTTAAGACGTGTTTGTGACTAATCAATTTAGATCAGTTTGAGGAGTTATAGTAAGAGCCAATGCACCACTGAGTTCTGTGCGGTCGGGTATGTCTTAGCAGATCTTTAAGGATAGCAGAGGAGCCATCTGGCAGGCACAGTGGGTAAGAGAGCATGACCGACAGCCCACAGTGGGCTCTACAGCAGCAGTCTGTTTTCTACCAGAAAGAATGCACAGGGTGGGCACGAGCCAGAGGAACCCTCTAAGAAATCCTTATTGAAACCAACAGCCTGCCCTTGACAGGCCCGTGTCTGGGAGAAGAGGGGCCATGCTTATGAGGAAAGCTCTGCAGGGGCTGCTTGGTCCTCAGCATGACTCCTAAGCCAGGCAGAACCCAGAAAATAGCATTGGTCTTTCTCTGGTTAATGACTTATGTAAAACTGAAAGAATCTACCCACTTTTCAGTCTAATTGGACAGCAGTAAGTCAAAACAAAAATGTGTATAAATAGGTTCTCTCCAAGTTTGCCAGAGCAGAGTCACTCCTAAAGAGAAACACTAATGTCTCTATGGTCAGCTACTTCAAATTCTCAAAGACTTGCCTAAGCTCCTTCTCTTCCTCCAGGAAACTTCAAAATTTGACCATCCCTTAAATTAAAATCTGAACCCTTGGTGGTCATTTTCTTGCATTCCAGAAATGGACAATGCACTCACTTAGCAAAGCCTGCAAATGGAAAACCATGGAAGAAGATTCACATGGAAACCATGAAAGAAGAGAAACACGGGGTGGAGCAAGGAAATTTGGGGGTTGGGGGTTCTTAGTAATTAATTCCAGAATTGCTTAGAACAACCTACGTACTGTGACATTCCAGAGAAGACTTGTGAATCTGGTACCTGGATGCATAGCACAGGATCCTGGAACTATGTGAAAAGAGAAAGATAAAGCTGGAGGAAGAGTGGAGCTTGGCTTCCAGAAAAGCCATAAGCAAAAGGCGATTTCCTTCCCACTGCTAAAGAAAGAGACAGCTGCATGCCCTTATTCATGTCAGCACTACGTACAATAACAGAGTTGGGTGTCAACCGAAGGATCCAACCAGCAGGTAGATGAAGAAACTGGTACCTGACCTCCATGGAATACTATTTGGCACAAAAGTGAAGGACATCTTATTATTTGAGAGAAAATAAATAGACCTGAAGGTCATCATCTCATGTGGGAAAAGGGAGCCAGCTACAGAAGACAACCACAGCATATTCTCACTCGGTACACAAATACTCAGGAATTTAAGGCTATGATGGAAGTAGAATGTAACCATGGTAATTGCCACATGTCTGGGATGGGAGATTAGGTCTGGAGAGATGCTGGGTAAAGAATAAACAATTTTATGGGGCTGGAGTGATGACTCGGTTGTTAAGAGCACTGGCTGCTCCTTCAAAGGACACAAGTTCAATTCCCAGCAACCACAGGGCAACTATCAACTGTCTGCAATGCCAGAGGATGCCACACCCTCACACAGACATGCATGCAGGCCAAATATCAATGCACATAAGATAAAAAATAAACATTTTATTTAAAAGTTTTCAGTTGTGATGAATAGTTTCAAAAGAGATCTATTGTACAACATGGTGATTACAGGTTTCAGACTATTATATGATGAAAAATTGCTGAGAGTAGCTTTTCAAATTCTAACCACAAAAGAATAGTATATGAGATAATGCAAAGGCCAATTTGCCTAATGTGGCCATTCTTCATTGTGTGCGAGTTTTAAAAACATCAACTATGCCTTAAGTATGAATAATTTTATTTGTCAATTAAAAAATAATAAATCCCCAGGCTGGCCCATCTTTGATTCATCAGAAAATAAAGAAAAAGAAAACAAGAACATGCACATCTTAGGCTGGAGGGTAAGCCATGAACTTGTAAATGGAGGTGCCCTTGGGCTGGGCCTTACCAAACACAAGGAAAGATAATCCCAGGTCTTAAATTGACCAGCAAAATGTCTTCAACCACTGCAGGCAAGAAACAAACCAAAGAGAACGGGCCAAAGAGTAAGCTGGAGTCAGGAGCTCCTGGAACCCAGCATGTGGGTGAACCAGCATGTGTGTACAAACAGGTCCATACAGTTACACCTGCTCTCAGACAGTAAAGAACATTCTCTCTCTCTCTCTCTCTCTCTCTCTCTCTCTCTCTCTCTCACACACACACACACACACACACACACACACAGAGAGAGAGAGAGAGAGAGAGAGACAGAGAGAGAAAAAAATACAGAGAGACAGACAAACACACACAGAGACACACACGGGGTGAGAGAGACAGACACACACATTCACAGAGAGAGACAGATAGACAAACACAGAGAGAGAGAGAGAGAGAAACGGACAAACACACAGAGACACATACATGGGGAGGACAGACAGACAGACAGACAGACAGACACACACACACACACACACAGAGGCATCTTAGTACCAGACGTCTCCTGGAATGAGGATAGTACGGCTCTCAATCTACCTGGCCCCACCCACATGCTTACTCTAGCCTTCTTGGTTTGTTGTGGTAGAAGTGGACTGTGGGGTGGGCAAAAGTGAGAGAGTTTGCTTTCTGCACATTTGCTACAAGCCACCTCGAACGGGCAGCTGGGTGTGGTCTATACAAACTGGTTCTCAGAGGCCAACCCTCAACCCCTTCATCTGTTCATGGGAGTAAAAAGAAAGACTTCTCCCTCTGCTTTTCTCAGCAGCAAAGATGTGAGGTGGGCCTTGGTGGCATCAAAGCTGAGTAGTAGCCCTGCCAGCTTGTCAACAGAGAGCAGCAGGCAGCCAAATGGCAAAACATGGGCAGATTTTTGTCTGTTTGGCGCTAAGGTCTTCTGTGTGACTGTTTGACAGGGACAGTATTGGTTCTGCCTCCTAGCTGGGGCTCTGTTAATGGCTGGCTTCCAAGCTTACAGCTTGGTAGAGGTGACAATATGGGTGACTAGCCAGCCACTATAATAGGTGTTGTGTCCTGAAGGGCATCATAGGTGACCCTGAGAAATCAGGCCTCACCACCAGAGTGCATGAGAGCCAGACCAACCCTCCCTTGTGACATTTGGTGTCCAGGGCTTCCCTGGTCTTATTGAAAGTGAGGGGTCAATAAGACCTTTTGTTTGTCTTCCTCTGATGCTGGCAATATGGAGCCCAGAGCCCTTGCATGTAAGATAGCACTTCCACTAGGCACCAGCCCCAGTGCCTTAGCACAGCTCGGCAATCTGCTTTTAAGTCTTCTTTTCTTAGAAGTTGTATAATTAATAGAGAATAGCAATACAAAGGATTGGGCTCAAAGGTTTGGATAGAAGCAAGGCTCATCTTCATAGAGTTTTGACCTTACAAAGCTGATCACTAACTTAGCTGTTCAAAGGGCCAATCTGCAAGACAGCTGAGCAGGCGAAGGCACCTACTTCCATGTCTAATGACTTGTGTTGACTTACTAGAATCTACATGGTAGAAGGATAGACCTGACTTCCATAATCTGGCCTCTGGCTTCCACACACAGTGGCATGAGCATACATACATACATACATACACGCGCGCGCACACACACACACACACACACACACACACACACACACACACACACACACACGGATAAAATAAATAAGTATATTTTTAAAATACCACATCTGTGCAGCTACTGGCTGTGGAGTAGCTTGGTGGGGCAGCCCAACTACTTAGCTTCCTAACCTTATGACCAACGCATCACTTCTGGGGCCCAACCTTTTGCTTTGTACATGGAAAAAGAAAGACCTAGAGAAACTGACTACCTCTCTTTCCATAGGACACTTCTCTAAACAAACAAATGAGCAAACAAACAAGACAATCCTCTTCAAAGATTTATTTTTAATTAAAAAATAAAAGTTATCTTAACGTATCTGCATTTGCAGCTTCCAGGATGGCAACTTCATGAAGCAGGGAAGCCAAGGATTGATCATCAGGTCTGTTGGCACCTGACCATCTTATAAAGGTACAAAGGCACACATGTCTCCAAACAAGACAAGCAGAACTCGGAGATATCCCTCGTAACTCACAACTCCCTCCAACTCCTTTTTTTTTTTCTTTTTTTCTTTTTGTTTCTCTTTTTTGTCTGCCTTTAAACAGCTTTCCCCATCCCACCCCACCCTCAAAAAAATTAATTCTCTTAAAACTACAGAAATAAGCACTGAGTCAGCAAGGAGCCTGGGCAGGTCTCCATGTTTTGCTAACCTGTTGCCCAGAGGGGAGCGGGGAGGGAGAAGAGCAGCCCTTGTTGCAGGCCAGCCCAGCCTGCCACCCTAACAAGCTACTGTAGCCAGCCCTAGAGCCATCACCCAAGCCTGGGCAATCAGATCCAAGGCGCTGTCTCCCTTATTCAAGGGTATCTGTGGCTAACACAGCCTTGCAAGAAGGGTAAGTCCCACACAAGTGCGTCTTCATCAAATGCCTCAGATGAAAATGCCACTGGTAGGAGGGAGACAGGAGGTGCTCCTCTACCCATGTGACTAGTCTTTAGAGGTCTTGTCTCCTTCAGAGTCTCCTTGCCTCTCTCGTCCCTTCTTCCCAGTCTCCCCCTTCCCCAAAAGAACTTTATTTTAGCTTAATGGTGGGGGTTCAGAGGAAGCTTCGGGCAACTCCTGGGGCTGGTGAATCTCCACCACCAAGGGGTGTTCTGCCACCTCCAAGGGGACAAGGCACGTTTTGGGCTCCTGGGTATCACAGGGCTCCTCCTGTCCCTGCAAGGATTCCAGCTGCTCCTGGCTCTGGGCTTGACTGTTCATCTTCTCTTCAGCCTCAATCTCCTCTGATGTAGGAATGGAGTTCTTTTTGGGGCGACCCTTAGGTTTTGTGGGTGCTTCCTGTCCACCTTTAAGGACCTACATGGGATAAAAAAAGAGAAGTTATCGAACCTAAGAAATCCCTCTGTCCTGCTTCTGGTCCATCCTGAACAACACTGTGTAGCTTCTCTCGAGATAGCAAAGCCACAGGGTTTGGTCACACGTAGCTAAAGGCTATCCCCTCTAGCCTGCTTCTTCCATGCTCGGTGGATTTTAGTCAGGGTCGAATACTTTGGCACTTAATACCCTGATTGTGAACACAGAAAAATGTCACCTCCTCTGGTAAGGAAAGAAATTAAAGCTCAGATGCCAAGGAGATAATTATGGACTGACAGATTAAAAGAAATGGATCTATGGCAAGCAGAAAGATAAACACACGTGTGTGAAACAAAGCCCGGATCATCTTTTCAAGACAATCTGACAACTCAAGTTTAAAAAGCTTTAAAATGTGAACCCTTTAAAAAAAAAAAGAAGAAGAAGAAGAAAAAGTGCCTTACAATAAATTCTCAGCACTCATACCTAAAAAAATAGGTTGATCTGCAAAACATATTCAACCACACCCCAAATGGCCTATGTCAGTATAAAATATTTATATAGACATCCTGTTTTGTGATCTACACAAGAACTTCCATGAGACAGGTGGAAATTATTGTTTTCAATATTCATAGTTTACTTAGTAAAGGTAATATACAGTTCCGGTCAGTTAGTGTGAAGGGCTTTGGGAAAGGTTGAATTAAATAGGGAAGGTATGGGAGATATTTCTGCTCCTTTCTGTACTAATTGGATCATCTCTGGGGTATAATATCTGAGTTGAATATATCTATCTGAAGGAACAGCTTATTTTCCCTTGCTGGTTAGTGGTTTTACTTCGTGGTTGGCCCACTACTTTTATACATACGGTAAAGTCAGTTTATCATGCTGGAGAATGGAACAAGCTGCTGGTTTCATGTGATCAGGAAACAAAGAGAAACAGGAGTTGGGGGTCTCAGTGTCCACTCAAGGACACTTCCCAGTGACCTAACTTTCTTCCACTGGGCTTGCATTCATGTTTCATGTATTTAAACTGTCCAACTTAACAATGTTTAGCATAATTGCTAACTTGGGCAACTATCACTGCAGCACAATTTTAGATCAAGTTTCCTTATCCCCAATAGAAACCTTCTACCCATTAGCACCAAATCTTTGCCTTGGCAATCGGCGGTTTTTCCACATTAAACAGAATCATGTGTAGGCTTTGCTGGCTTCACTTGGCACAGTGTCCTTAAGGGTCCGTCTATGTTGTAGCATATATCAGAAAATAATAGTCCCCGTATGTCTGTATCAGTTTTCTGACTCCCCTCATCAGCTGAGGGACACTCAGGCTACACCCACCTCTGGGCTCAGTGAGTAGCGCTGTCAGTGAGCATGCGTGAACAGACAGGGCTTCACGTTTCCGCCGGACCCCTTTCAGGTCTGCACCCGGAAACGGAATTGCCATATCATGTGGCAACTTCCTGCTAACGTTCTGAGGACTCCTGCTAAAGTAGCTGCACCTCCTAACCAAGCATGTGTATGGATTTCAGTTCTCCACTTCCTCATCAACGCTTGTCGTCAATGCCTTCATGATTACAGCTGTCCTAGCCAGTGCGCGCGGTGGAGGGAGGGGCATTCAGTGCGGTTTTCATTTAATGGCTAACAATGTTGAACAGCTTTTCATGTATTTATTGGCCTTTTGTACATCTTCTAAAATATTTTTAACTAAAATATAGTTGTATCATTTCTTCCTTCCCTTCCTCCAACTGTTCCCATGTACCCCTTCCCAGGTTGGTCTCTCTCAAATTTGTGGCCTTTTTCTTTTTAATTGTTGATATACATCTTACCTAAGTATGTATGTACAGCCTGCTCAATCTGTATACTGCTTTTTGTATGTGTGTGCATATAATCTCAAGGCAGACCATGTGTGTATCAATTTGTCTGTTTGAATTCTCCTTAGAATATAGTATAAGAGATTTTTATAAAATAATCTAAATTCATGCTCCTTATCAGATAAACACTTAAAAATATCTGTTCCCATGCTGAGACCTCTCTTTTCAGTTTTCCCTCTCTCTTTAATTTTTTCACTCTATGATGATATCTTCCACGGCACAAACGTTTTTAACTCTCATAAAATCCAACTTAATCTCAGAGGCTCCGCCAGAGTCATACAGATACAGTTGAGGATGCTTCAGCTAACTATCGGACTAAACATGGAGATCTCAATGAATGAGCTAGAGAAAGGACTGAAGGAGCTGAAAGGGTTTGCAACCTCACGGGAAGAACAACATTATCAACCAACCAGACCCCCCAGAGTTCCCAGGGATTAAAACACCAACCATTGAGCACACGTGGAGAGACCCATGGCTTCAGGTGCATATGTAGCAGAGGATAGCATTGTCTGGCATCAATGGGAGAAAAGGCCTTTGGTCCAGTAAAGGTTCATTTTCCCTGTGTAGGGGAACACCAAGGCGCTGAGGTAGAGAGGGTGGTTGGGAGAAGGAGCGCCTTCTTGAAAACAAGTGGAGGGGGAGGGTGATGGAAGTGGGCGGGGAAGGGATAACATTTGAAATGTACATACAGACAATACACAATAAAAATTTAATTTAACAAAATCCAGCTTATTTTTTTCTGTTGTTACTATGATTTTTGTTTGTATATAGAAAGGCCTTTTTTTTTAATCCTAAGTCAAAAATATTGACTTATTTTTCTTCTAAGGCTTTTATGATTTTAGTTCTTATGTAGCTCTGTGATTTGTTTTGAGTTAATTTTTGCATGCAAGAGCCAGGAAAACTGTATAGTCTCTGTATAAACTGTATAAACACCTCTTTCCAGCTGCAATTCTTCTTGACTTATTCAAACCTAGCCAGACAGCTCAAAGGGAGGTCTAAAATGACCTTCAACAAGATATAGACACTAACAGAAATCACCTCTGGAGAGAAGACACCCATGTTCCTTCTTGGGTATGTCAGTATCTGATTTCAATGCCAGTGCTTTTGAAAGTCTTGACCTAGCTGTGCCAAGACAGAACCTCCATGTTGAAAGCAGCTCCACCGGGTATGAAAGAGGTTATACAAAAAGCAGTTGCCCCATGCAGTAATCAAGTTAGAAAAGGGCAGGTCTAAGGAAGCCATCTAATTGGCAAAAGAAAGTCCAGCCCAGCAATTACAGAACACCACCCACACGGCTTGGATCTACCCCACCTGGCTGTTTTCCTACAGCATGAGAAAAAAAAAAAAAAGTCAAAACAATCAGACCATTTTCTAAATGGAATAAAACATTCCAGTGCAAGCAATAATTAGGAGATAACTACCCTCCTGGCTGCTTTCCGAATCGACCTCTGCCCCCCTGCCTCCCAGCGCACCTGAGACATGCAATTACACCGCACCCGCCCTGCACCAGGACTGACACTCACAAACACCCTGCAGCTCTCTCTGGGGGTTTGTTTCCCCACCGATTCCTAGAGATAGGTTGTTCCTTAGTCCAGAGAGACCAGGCAACCCACTGGGCATGAGGTCATGTGCTTCTCCCTGTCTCTCACAAAATCACCTAGAATATGGTACTTCATTAGCTTTTATCTACAGTCCTCCTCTGGACCCTAAAGCTAGGCATTAAAATATAGATGAAGATGTCAAGGTGGCTCTTCTTGTTTTCTTTCTGAGGTACTTAGATGGGGTTCAGGCAGTCACCTCACAGAGACTAGGATGACAGGAAGCAGTTGACAGAAAGTGTTTGCAGCCATCAAAGCAAGCCATGGGTGGAGCTAGAGTTAAATGTAAGACTCCAAACTTGTGGGATCTAACATTCACACCAGCGTTACATTCTGCTCAGTGCAAAGGATGGAGTGTGACGCCACTGCCCTTACTGCTTCCCATTTGTCCTCATTCATCCACCAGAAGCCAGGCTTCAGAACTTAGGGAGTGTTTGCCTCTCCCTCCCTTCCCTACTCCAGCACAGTTGGGACCCTAAAATTGATGATGAGGAGGAGGAAAAAATGTATGGGCTCGAGAATCTCTCCTACAGCATAGCCTTTCCCATTAGCTGTTTGTCCTAGCCTGATGGCCCAACGTCCCATTAGGCCACCAACTGTGTCCCAGTGCAGAATCAGGGAATCAAGTACTTGGTACTCCTCTCAACCAAGAGAGAAGCTTGAAACATCCTAGAAGCCTGTAGAGTTTGCTTTCACCTCCTGTCGTAGCCTCTAAAAGTTTGGATTCTTTGAAAACATGGATTTTGTCGACAATGAACACGAAGAACCACAGCAGCTAAAATCCCTCGTCTGCATCTCACGTGGCAAACTCTAGCCTAGGTGTTTTTAATAGACGTTATCTCAGCACAACTGTGTGAAGTAGATGTGAGACTTTAACAAGGAGACACACAGTAACCCGTCCAGGGTCATCACTGAACTCTTCACTCTCTGGAGACAATGCAAAAGCAAGTGACACCCATGCGTGACACTGGAGTCATCTCACATTCTGCTTTTAAGGTACTTGTACGGTTGGGGCCGCTTTCCGAAGAGAACTCAGCATTAATACTGCAGGCCACTGAAAAATGAGACGTTTTCAGCCTGACACAAACGCTGTGGATCTCCAGAAACGGAATATGGAATAAGCATCCCAGCGAATGTGCAAAATTAAATTTACTCAACCCGCTATAGGTTACACATGCTGACCAGTCAAAACTAGTTAGAGATCCTATCTGGATCTCTTGGCAGCTTTGTCTTTGGCAGCCTTGAGAGTGAGTCTGAGCATCAAATGCTAATCTTTTTCCAGTTCCAATTAGGTTACTAGCCTTGAGACATCTTTATTACCCAATTATCTTTTTCTTTCCTTTGCAGTACCTGAAGAGATAGCCTTGACAGAGTTCTTAGCAGGGAAATATATGAGGCAATCTGGAGCTCAACAATGCCCCGCTGTTCTGAGGAGTCTGAACTCAACACAACTGCACACCATGCCTTGTCTGTGGCTACTGCCATTTGAAGTTCCTTCTGCCCCTCTGCTCCTTCTTTCTGCCTGAAGCCCGTTCCCCGCCATTGCCGGACACATCACCATCCATCCACCAAAACCAGTCTACCAGCACCTCTTCCACAAAGCCTTCCCTCCTCTTTGCTCCTGAAGCAGCATCTCTGCCCTCCCACAGTTGCCTTGATTACTCTGTATAGCTTAGCTTCCAGGTCTGTCTCAGTGACTCAACTGAAAGCATTTTTATATTTTGTGTTTTTAATTAATATTTTTGATTAGCATACAAAGCATGGACTTCCTTAAGTATTTTCAAGCACCACTTGTTTTCGATGGCTCTCCTCCTCCTCCATTTCTGCCTCCCTTTGCACTGCCTGACCCTTCAACACTCCCTTCTCCTCTCACAGGCTTTTGGGGTTTGTTACTTACATCCACACTCACAGCCACCACATGCTCAGTTCTCTTCTGAAAGAGGACTCAACCTTACAAGTACCTCAAAACGTTTCCAAGGTTCTAGGGGACAGCCTGAACTTGTCCCTTCAACCCTATTACCTGATACAAAAATAACTAGTCCATGTGCTGTTGCTAACTGAACTGAATGAACTAAAAGGTCGCTTCTCTCCTCTCCTGAAGGGGAATTCGACTTGCCTAGAATGCTCTCTGATGTTAAATCTGCTGAGTTACTTCCATTTTGAAGTGTACAACTAATACATCATCAGGTACGCCACAACTGTGCGGGCTGTAGAGTGGCTGATGAAAAACAGGTGATGTCAGAGCCCGGGGTGCACACGTTGTCCCTCAGGGGCACTGGGTGGTGCTGGCCGAAAGGACATGTTGTCAGTTCCTTCTTCGTATGACTCATTCGGAGATTGCTGATAACCAATTTAAACAATACTCTGCTGCTTGGGAGACATTGATCTCCGCAATGGTGATTGATGAAGAAAGAGGAAGGTGGTGGGACTTAAAAGTAAAAGAACCTAAGGGAAGTGCTCCAGATGGGCAGGGAGGGGCGCCCAGAGGAATGAGGCCCAGCACCTCTCACTCCCAAACTCCTTTAGAGAACAGTACCCACCCCCACCCCCAATTTCCACCATACGTTTTATATGTGTAGAGCCTTATAGGATTTTTAGAAGGACTCAGTTTATCTGAATTTCATTATCCTTCAGTTTTAACATCTGTCTGCAGCTGACTTCACTCCCGCATCTCTGCACACCCTTGCTACTTCCTGGGCCTTCTTTCTCCACCTACAGAACAAATTCCATTAGAAGCAGAGGTTATGTTTTATTTCCACCCCTGTGCTGCCCATGACAGGGATGGCTAGCAGAGGAACAGCGATGCTGCTGCAGTCTGGATGTGAAGTGTGTCCATAGCATCCTCTCCAATGTAAAATGTTCAGAGGTGGGACTTCAGTAGCATGACTGCACTATGGAGTCACAATAGGCTCACAATTGGATCAGCCACTGGGAGGTGGGAGCCAATTGAAGGGAGCATGCTCCAAAATATTCTGGCCTGTCCCCAACCCTGCCATGGGTCTCTGAGATCAGACTCCCTGGGAGGGGAGCTTATCCTGCTACTGCCCAATAACTATGATGGCCACGAAGGTTAAAGACTACTGCATTCAAGGACACAGGCACAGAAGCATGTGTCTCTTTTTATAGCTACTGCCAGAAGGTACTTAGCTACTGCCAGGAGGAGAACGGAGTTCTTTGGAAGTACTAGAAGATGGGGTTCAGAATAGCAGCTGAGAAGACTTGTAGGTTTTCTTCTTTGATTTCTAAAGAAACTGTCAATCAGAGAGGACTTAAGTGGAGGGTGTAAGGATCTCCCCCAGGGAAGGGGAAGTAGAATAGATTTTACAGGTGAACTGTGAATGGGTAGGGTTGAGAACAGGCAGGATCAGTAGGGGAAAGGAAGGAGAAAATACCGGGAGAAATGACTGGAATTGGGGAACATTTTAGGAGTGAAATGAAACCTAGAGTAATGGAAACTCCATGGAATCTATGAGAGTAACCCTAGCAGAGAGACTCCTAGTAATAGGGACATGGAGCCTGATAGGTCATTTTCTGTAACTAGGCAAGGACTCAAGTGGAGGGATTGGGACACCAACCCAGCCACAAAACCTTCTACCCACATATTGTCCTGCCTAAAAAGAGTGTGCTGGATTGGAGTCTAGCAAAATCATCATCAAAAAGACCAGAGACTTCATCCAGCTATCCATCCATCTGATGGGAGCAGATGCAATATACTACAGTTGAACGAACATTAGGCAGAGCTTAGGGAGTCCTGCAGAGGAAGAGGGAGGATAAGAGGAACCAGAGGAGTCAGGCACACCACAAAAACAGGGCCCACAGAGTCAACCAACCTGGAATTTTCAAAGAGCCTTTTGGGGTCTGATCTAGGTCCTCTGCATATATTTTATAGCTGCACAGCTTAGAATTCTTGAGGGGATCAAACAGTGGGAGCAGAGGCTGTACCTGACTCTTTTGCCTGCTTATGGAACTGTTTGACTCCTACTGGTTTGCCTTTTTGCCTTGATGTGGTAGTATACACCTGGTCTGATTGTAACTAGTTATGCAGTGTTTGGTTGAAGTCCTTGGGAAGCCTGCTTTTCTCTGGGGGGGGGTGGCAAGTGAATCTGGGGGAGAGGGGTAATGTACAGACAAGGGGGAAGAGCATTTTGGAGGAGGAGAAGGAGGGAAAATTTAGATCTGAATGTAATATATGAGAAAAGACTAAAAAATGTTTTGTTTATCTTTGTTTTGTGTTTTGTTTTAAAAAAAAAAATGAGGTCAAGTTTAAAGAGCCTCCCTCTATAGCCAGCACCTCAGAAGACCTTCCTGTTTTGAAGCCCAAACTACCAAAGATCCTTCTTGCTTCCCAACAGCCCGAGACTGGAATTCTTCCCCAGAGTGGCCCAGAAGGGTTCCACTCCTTGTCCTTTCTTACCATCTTCTTCCATTTCATCCTGCGATTCTGATACCAAGTCTTCACTTGCAGCTGAGTGAGTCCCAGAGACTGGGCCAAGTCCAACCTGGAAGGCATGAGAAACAAAGGAGGGGTGAGGAAGAGGGGAGTGGGCAAGAGAGCTGGGGACATGCTGGCTAGCACCCAGCACTTGCTACACAAGCTCAGACTGCTACCATTAGCCCAGACCATCACCAAGAGGAAGAGTGTCTCCCTTCTGAGAACACTGTGTTGGACGGGTGAGAATGTGGGCAGAGCCCTCATCCCAGATTCATTCTCTCTCTGGAGTGAACCTGAACATCCAAGCCTTTCCTCTTCACCCCTGTACTCTACACAATGTAGGTTCCAATCCCAAAACCAAGAAATAAAAGGAATTCTGCTCATCGCTCCAGATTCACCTCTGGGAGGTGAGCCTCCCAGCTTCCTTAACTCCTTACACTCAGCATCCACCCCAACTGACCGTGTTGTCAGCTGTCTCCAGAGTCCATGCTACCTCTGCCTCCCAGTTCAAGTCTGAGTCTTTCAGTTAATTTGTGTTTACAAAACTACCTGCTACATTCCCAAATCCCAAAGCAGAGCTCAGAAATATTTTTGCATATGCACGTTCACATGTGGCTAGGTGCATGCATGTTCGAATGTGTTGTGTGTAGAAGCCCAAGGTTGATGTCACGTGTCATCTTCTGTCACCTCCTACTTTGTTTATTGAGACAGGGCATCTTAGTGAGCCCAGGGTTCCCCCATTGTTCTGGCTATCCCCTGGTTTTGCCTGCTAAATGCTGGGATTGCACGCAGCAGCCACACCTAAACAATTTTTGTGAAGGTGCTGCGGAATCTGAACTCCAGCCCTCATACTTGTGAAGCAAGTGACTCGTGTGCCAAGACATCCCCTCAGCCCCAGGAATTTACCGTAGCTACCCTAAAGTATTACAATGATTGGAATGTACAACCGTAAAGAATCCAATGAGGCATTAAATCCTTAGTCCCTCCTGCTTTCTATGATCACTGTTTCTGCTTTTTTCTGTAGCCTTCTGAAAAGCCCTAAGGTTGAAGCATTTTGTACAGCAAGAAGTAGTTTTAGCAGCACAACAGCCATTTCCAGAGCATGCCAGCATGTCAGACACACGCTAAGCCCGCACCCGGTGCTATCTTTTCACCACACCGGGCTTGGTATAATTATTCCCATTTTACAGATACAAAATTTAAAGCTGAGAGAGAGAAAGGGAGAGAAAGAGAGTAGACTCTCACAAGGATGGGACCAAACTCTTCCTGACACTTGGTTTTTCTGTTCAGTAAAGTCTATTGGAACACAGACAAGTTAATTTGCTTTCATTGCTCACGGCTACCTCTGTGCTACATCAGCAGACGGAGTAGATGAGGAAAGACTATGTGATACAAAGAGCCTGAAATAAACTCTTCTGGCTCTATTTTTGCTGACTCCTGGATCCTGGAGCAAGAGCGCAATCCGCCCATGACTAACATACACCACCTCACAACACTTCTCCACAAAGCACAGTTGAGGAGGGGAAACAGAGATGCTGCAGCTGGAGCGAGGACCCAATACTCCAAATGGGACATGAGATATTAAGAAGAAGTTAGTCGGATTTCTATCCTTAGTTCTCATGACTGGGGCCAGGAACCTACTCGGTTACCTGGGTACCGCCTAGGGGGACATGAGATCCGAGAAAACACGAGCTGTCTGCCTGCAACCTCCCTTGAGCTCCAGCCCTGCTCAGTGAAGCAGTTCAGACTTGTACATCACTTGAGCTGTGGCCACCAATGCTTGAAGGTCACCAGGTTTCTGAGAACTGCCACTTGCAGATCGAAGGCCCACTATTTCTGGCAAGCCTGCACAGGCTCAACCCTAAGCCACAGGCAGTCCAGGTGCAACAGGCAGTCCAGGTGCGACGCCTCAGCTGCAGCTTTCTCTACCTAAGGAGATCTACATTGGCACAAACACTGCCAATTGACCCTGGCACCAGCCAACTCTTGGTGTTTTACATACACAGCTGCCCAGGACTCCCGCTCTGATTGGGGTACATTAACTAAGCCTCTAATAATAGTTTTAAAAATTGAATCTGACTTCAAAGGACTGTTGAGCCCGTCTTAAAGTTACATTTCCATACTGTGGTCATCTCTGTAGGGGCTACGGGCGGCTGAGCATTTGGTTGGAAGTGACTAACTGACCAAAGCAATAAACGCCCAGTGCCAATGGCACTTAGCTCTTCTCATTAATGAAGCATTATGCCCTCGGGAGTCATTCATTATGAAGTGGACGATCCAGGGTGATTCCACAATTCTGGTCCCAGAGCTGTTCTGGGTTCTGATGGTACTAAGGGTCCTTTCCGGCTCCTGGGGGGAGGGTTCTCCACCTGGTTCACCTGAGGCCGTCAGGTGCATTAGTCAGTGGAAGGTTCACAGCTTTACAACAGCATTGGCAAATGTTGTTAGCTCACTTGGGAAAAATGCATCCTTGACTCACTCTGGCTGCAGAAAAATCTCACTGTCATCATCTTTCTCCCATTACCTGCCACCGTTACAAATTCTCACTTCCCTGCATATAACACTCAAATGGAGTCACCTAGGAAACCAGGGAAACAAACACCAGGGAGGAGGGCAGGAGCTGTGGGAGGAGGGAGTGCTCATGGCTCTGGTCACGTAGGGATGTGGGGAATACTGGAGAGGGCGGACTGGGGCGTCAGCTTCAATGCCAGCCAGATGGAATCCTCCTCCCTGTGCCAGTGAATCAGTTCTGTGTGGGTCACCTGCAAGATGCCTGGGCAAGTATCAACCCCAACAGATTTATTAAGAACCAACCCCCCCCCCCCCAGGTTTCCTTGCTTCTGAGAAATAAACCTAACTTTTAACCATACTTTCTGAAGCCTCTTGGATGCACAACCATACGATGAAGGATGATTGCTGCTCCATCTGGCTACACAAGTCCATGAAGCTCAGTCACCTGCAACCTGCGGATCACGTGTTTCGGCTCCCAACTCACAGACCTGTCTGGCCAAATGTAACCACGGTGCAAACGCGCAAAGCGAAGCTCACTGGGCCTTGTCGACCCTAGACTGTCCCCAGCTGTTCGACTTCCATGAAGAGCATCCTTGTTCCCTAATGACCTGCCTCATTCAGGAACCACAGGGCATTCGGCTTCTTCCTCATCCAGGGTTGGTTTTTCCCATTCCGTTTCCATGTTTAAATACTCCCCCAAGTCCCTGCAGCCATCCCTACATGCTTCCACTGCGGGCTGTTCTGCCCCATCACTTGCCCATAATCTATCAGCTGTGGCGCTGCTGCCTCTAAAATGAATCTTATGGACCAGTGACTGCCTCAGCAGCAAGACCCTGTTCCTCAGTCAGGCACACGCCCGTCCACGCCCTAAGTAGAAATCCCCACATTTGTATTTCCTTCAGCATGCACAGTGAGACAGGAGTGTGTGCCTTAGGGATATCTCCTCTACGTAGGATGCTCTCTCTTCTGGAACCAAAGGTCTTCTTAAAGGCTTTCCTGCATGCTCAGCAATATCTTTTCGTTTCTATGGCAACATATAGCTCACTATGCTGTAGCAATTGTATTCCATCTTTCCCCCACCCCACCCATGATGTCCTTTAAAGCAGGGCTCTGTTGACTACAGAGTATTCTCCGCCACCCATGCCACCCCACTTTGGAGCACCCCCTGGCAAGCAGCTAAATTGTAGAACCACTAGACAAGTTCTCCATGAAAGGGAAACTTGGAGAGCATGCTTCACTTCCGGTTTGTTTTCTAAATGGCTACTGAACAACTTCAAGCATGCAACTCCAGTGATTTCTTGTTCCCTTTCATAGAGCTGGTGTCACCCTAATAGGGACAAAGCAGTGACAATAAAAGTAATAGTAATACTAATAATAATAATTTTAAGGATCTGCAATAAATAAATAAATAGGCTTATCCCTGAGCTCAGCCACCTCAGGGTAAGATAAGGATACAGGCGTATTTTGTAATTAAGATGCTAAATTAAAGACAGAGGGCCTCTAGAGAAAACAAGGGTTACAATCATTCCAAACATGGTTTAAACTCTCCAGCTTTTCAGCGATCTCTGCCAAGTGGCTCTACTTCAATCCTGATCAAATACACTAGCCAGATCTTTCTATCCAAAGCCAAGCCATCAAACTGAGTCAGCCAGATATTCAAGAGGGCAAGGAATGGCTAAAATCACAGTTCTAGACCCACTGTGTGTGATGTTAAATGTCTGGGGCTTTAAGAACCAAGCCAGTCTCCAAACATTGTTGATTTTTCGTTCCTGGGTATTCTGAAGAACTTTATCAAAAACATAGGAGATACAGATTGGATGCAGAGTATGCATTCAGGCACTGTGGACTGATGGGATAGATTCGGGCAGGCTGCCCCTTCTAACGAAAAGTTGACAGGACTTGAGGAGAGGAATAAAATCTGGGCCAGAGTGTAACCAGCACTGAACGTGCCCTTTGTGAATCCACAGCCCACGAAGTGCAGAGCTTCTCCGGGTGGTACCTACAGAGGGTCATCCTTTGATCCTCACCTGTCTGGGGTAGACAAATACTTCTGCTTCTGAAACTTCTTCTCTAGACCCATGAGCTGCAGCTCTGTGAAGATGGTGCGACTCCTGCGCGGTTTCTTCTGCCGGGGTGTGGGTTGTTCTGTCTCCGATTCGCTGCTGGCCAACGCCTCACCACCAGGGGTCTCAACAGCAGCAACAGAGGCGGCCTCGGCAGCGACTGGATGGCGAGGTAACACTGGGGTGATTCCTGGGCTGGTGGGAACCAGGTGGGAGATGACCGTGGGCTGCCGGGTGATCACTGACAGGAGAGGATATGCCCGCAGGGAAGGAGAGCCTGGAAAGCAAACAAGAGTCAAGTCACCACAAGGTGCCGGAGAAACCAGGGACAAGGAGCCCACAGAGAGCCCCTTGCTAACACTGGAACGAGTGCAGGGCCTCTTGCCCATCAGAAGGTACAAGCGGAGCAAACAAAATCAAGAAAAAGCAACTCAAGACCCTGAACCACAGGGTGAGTCAGCTCCACAGAGCCTTGCTCCAGCGTGGGCTGTGAGGACATCTGTGCCCCACTTAGCCGTAAATGGCTTCTTGATAAGTCCCCTCATTTAAGTAACACCCCTGTGAATGTCTAAATTCTGGTTTCAGTGATATAGATCAATAGAACTATGCAAATAAAGAGCAGCTGCCAAGACAGGCTAGACACATAGCATCTGAATTCCAATAACAGATCTGTAACAAGCAAATTTCCTAAAGAAAGGAAAACAAAACAAAGCAAAAAAAAAAAAAATCCTTCTATGGTCTTCATTAAAGACCTTCTCATAACTATAAAACCACAGACTCAGAAATCCCTGTGCCTTGAATCATAAGGACATTCAGAGAAGGAGGATACTGACTCCATCATTTCAGGGAAACTAGTCCCAGAGAAGTTAAATGACTTGCCTAATACAACATATTCAGGAAAAGCAAATTGAGGGTCAAAACCACAATCTTCTGGCTTAATGTCCAGGGCTCGCTCTTAGCACTGCGTCATGAGTCACATGTTTTTGAGGGAGGAACAAACAGATATTTAATTCACATAAAAGCTTGGCTCAATTATGACTAGTTACCTGCCAGAAGCACTGTTTAAAGAGGGTTCTCGGGCTGCACTGGAGTTTTCTGAGATTGATTAACAATGTCTGCTATGGACAGGTGGTAGGGTACAAATATGCTTTTTATACTGCTTCTTAGGAACATATAGGGTTCAGGGACACATATATGCTTTTTATACTGCTTCTTAGGAATTTCAAAGCAAATGTGCTTTTGCAGCTAACAATGTAAGTTTATAAGTGCACATTTTTAAAGTTCATGTTCTGTTTACTATTTATAGGTTGAGGTTTAGAGTATCTGCGCTACCTCCTGTGAGCCACACTTTGTCTCTCTGAACTCAGCTTTGTCATCTAGATAATAAGAGTAGCTAATTTCCCAGAACTCTTCAAATCCTGGCATATTGGTGCTACGTTAAAGTATCTCTCGGCCCACATTCGACAGCTGATGAAACCAGAGAAAACTGGGGGCTGCCCTTTGAACCTCATGGCAGGCTTGCCTGCAGCCACAAAGGCAGAGCAAGCAAGAGTCAACCAACATTCACACTCGTCCTGGGCTGAAACCAACTACGTCACAGAAGCCCCCAGGTGCTGCTTGTGAACCCGACTCTCCTCGGGCTTGGCATTGCTCTTTGTATTCATTGCTGTGCCCGTGTTCTGGATGCCAGGCCTAGTCATTAAGACAGATAACTGTTCTTCTTCTTTGGGAACACTCTAGTGAGGCCCAGTGGAAACCACAAAGTTGTTAAGAAACAATAAATCACCGAGTGTAACAACTTCCAGGAACCCTAAAGCCAACTCTTAACACTTGAGGGTTGTGTTGTAGATACGTTTTAAGAAAAAATACAAAACTGGGCTGACCCAATGGCTCAGGGGTTAAGAGCACTACTTCTCTTTCAGGGGGCCTGAGTTTGGTTCTCAGCACCTGTCACATCTGCCTGTACCCCAGTTCCAGGGCATTTTAGGACTCTGGCCTCCAAGTACGCTGCCCTTATTTGCACAAATAATAAAAGCAAATTTAAGGGGGAAAAAAGTCTAGAAACAGTATTGTACAGCAAGAAAACCAAGGTGCTGGGTGTGGCCTTTGGTTCTCTCTGCACACATCAAGAGATGACTCCAGAAAGAAAGTCTCCAGAAGCTTCTATAAAGACAAATGTTGCTCATCTCAAATTACCTTCTTTCTTTCACACTTTATTTCTTTCATTATGAAGCGAGTTTCTGATCGAAGAATTCAAAAGTTTACCAGGTAGGAAATGCAAAATATCTACTTGCAAGTCTAGGTTTTATTACTATTCTCATTTGTAAAGGAGTCCAAAAATTTATGCTAAAAGTGATATAGCACGTTGTGCTGGCAAAGAATGGGGTGATAGGTGCTTGTCTGCTGTTGCTGGTAATATAAAAAGATAAAAAAAAAAAAAAAAAAAAATAGGAGAAAAGGTGTTTTACTGGCCCATTGTCGGCATCTGCCAAGTCACTGACAGAAGAAAATTCCAGGATGAGTCCTTTCGTCCACATGCAGAGATCTGTGGGCCACCATTTCCACTGCAGTCTTGTTTACAGGAATGGGGAGGGGGCTCAATCTGCATACCTATGAACACAGCGATGAGCCGGTTATATCTGCAATGTGGCCTAGGGGTATGATCTGATAAATGAATACATAAGTGAATGGATCGACTAACTATTCAAATATATATTAAGTGAGAAAAGCACAGTATGAAATTTGTGTCATCAGAAAAGCACTGTGCCCACTTTTACAAATGCATTTTTTTAAAGAAATCCAAAAAGCTATTTAGCTCACGAATCACAATAATCACCTCTCAGGAAAGGCGGAGGTAAAATATAATAGAAAGGAATCTGCTGGTGTTGATCTCTGAGCATGGACTATGGGCCACCTGCTCTGAAAGCTGGGGTTACAGCTGTGAAACAAGCAAACCCCACCTCCGTTGCTGCTCAGGTTTCAGTAGAGGAGGCAAGCAATGTAGTGGCAGGCAGTGATGAGCTCTAAGAGAAAGCTTCAGCAGAGATGGAGCAGGCATGGGGAGGGCAGGTAGGCCTCTGAGAAAAGGACGCCTTTCACAGGACAAGTGTGCCTAGTGCGCTAGAGTCTTGAGACACATGGTTGCTGAGTGCCTCAGGCACAGAACCAGCACGGACAATCCCTCTCAGGGCAAGATTTAACTCGAAGACTAGTAAACAAGGACATAAAAGTTCAGAGAGACCTGCTGGGGTCAAGTCATGTAGAGATGTGATTCAGAATGATGAAAATCCATCCATGAGATCCTGCTGGGCAGAGGGACAATCTAGTCATTAATGATCTTTATGGCCGCTGTGGAGAACAGGCTCGGGAGCAGGTAGGGAGACTACAAAACCAGTGAGGAGTAGGGACCAAATCCCTAGCTAGGCTCTAGAGACATCTGTGGCCATGGCGCTGTCAGATTCTGGGTATATTTCATTGATAAGGCTGAAGGGTCTGATAGGAAGTTCCGAAGCAAGAGTAAGTGGGGAAAGCCCAGGCTGCTGTGGTAGACAAGTAGCTGTTAGACATCTCTGATGTGGTGAGGTAGCAGCTAGGTAAACTAGTGGTTTGGGGGAGCAAGAGACTGGAGGGGCTTTGATTCGTACAGTGCGTGTGGCATTTTGAGCCATAAGCTGATTGAGGTCACTCAGTGAGTGAGCAGAAGAAAGAGACAAGAGACTGAGCCTGGGGCATACCAACATGTGAGGTCATGAGGAGGGAGTGATGCCAGCCCCAGACAGCAAGGAAAGGACAAAGAAATAGAAGCCAGCGTTCCATGGAGCTCCAATACTAAGATAATACTTCTCTGGCCTGTATAGTCTGTCACATGCTTGTGTTATTTTTGTGAATTGGAAAAGGAAGAATTTAGCTAAATGAGCCTTAAGTTCTATTCTCATTCTAAAGTTCTGATTTTCTTCGGTCTCTTTGAGCTTCTAAAACGCTGGGCAAAGAAAAACTGACATATAAACTATGTTTAGTTTTGTGATATTGTTGGAAAGCAAACTGTGGGTGCTCTCTTAGGTAAAGGAGACCCTCTTCGTCACAGACAGGGTCTGCAGAACCTTCTCTCTTTATGCTGGAAGATATTTGAGTTTTTATTCTAGGTTAAAACACATTCTTTCCTTCAGAATAAATGTCATCAAGTGTGAAAAAAAATTAAAAAGTCTTATACACGTGAGAAAGAAAAGTGGAGAGTCTTAAGCTAATTTTAAAAAAAACTATGCTTACTTAAAAGTTTACTTGAAATAGACCATAGATCCCAATATAAACACATAGAGTCTTGTGGCTTTGTTTAGGCTGAGAATTCTTAGTAGTGGCACCAAAAATACAATGCATTTTAAAATGAAAAAAAAAAAAAAAAAGAAAAGATGATCCCTGTCAAAATTAAATCTTTCATATATAGCATTTTTCATATGTGAAACCTAGATTTATATATGTGTGTACATGTGCCTGTGGTGTGTGTGTGTGTGTGTGTGTGTGTGTGTGTGTGTGTGTGTGTATTTCAGGAGGGGGAAAGAAAGGGAAGAGATGGAAGGAGAGAGAAGAAAAATTAGAAAGTGACACAGAGATCTTAAGGGATTAGGAGATGGATTATGGGACATGGACACAGTACAGGAGGTGCAAGGGGGATGAGGGAAGGGAGGCAAGGGGGATGGGGAAGGGAGGTAAGAGGGTCAGGGGGAGGGCAATGGAGGGGTGAGCTGACTAGGAAGTATAGTGACGTTCATGTATGAACATTCCACAGTGTTGTAGGGAAAGGCATGCTATAAACTAGGGGATTCATGTAACAAATAATAGATAATTTGTATATAGAGAATATTAAAGATTTCAACTTTAAAAATTATTTTAAAAAATAATCAAAAGTAGGCAAGAAGTGAGGTACATATCTGTAATTCCAACACTGAGGAGGCCGAGGCCAGAGGATTGCTAATTAGAGGCTGGTCTGGGTAAGATAGTGACAACTTCTCATACAATTTTTTAAAGACCAAGAATTGACATTTTATATAAAAATTTCATCAATACATCATTAAAGGTGATTAAAATAATGGGTTAGTCGCTGTGAAGATGCAAGATTCCACCGTCCAGGGATAGGAATGTCCACAGTATTCTGTAAGCTGACAAGGAAGAGAAATGACTGAAATTCTTATGCACTGCTGAATGGTTTGTCTTCTTTGGAAATCAGGCTGGCAGGTTCTCATAAAGTTAAACATACAGACACCATATGACCCAGCAAAGCAAGTTCCTAGGTGTTGATCCAAGGGAGAGGAACACACAAACCTACAGGCCAATGTGTAGAGCAGTTTCTTAGTAATGAACAAACACTGGAAACAACCCAAGCACCCCTTAGCTACAGAGGGACAAAGAAAGTAGTATTCACGATGAATACTGTACAGTGCTCAGAAGTCAGGAGAGAAGACTTCTGATGCACATGGTGCGAGGAAACCTCAAAGCCATTGTTCTAAGTGAAGCAAGGAATGTTTCGCGACGGTTCCACTTTCCTGATGTCCTGAACATGGCACAACTAGGGGTGGGAAAGACACTGCCAGAAGGTGGGGACTGGGTGAAGCTGACTACAGAGGGGACACAGCTCCAGAGAACGAGGGGTACCCTGAATCCAACAGTATTTATACAGCTTCCTGTTTTCATCAAGACTCATCCTTATCCATAACAATGAAACATTGCTGAATGTAAGTTAAAAGAAAAGTTAAAGGAAATGGAAAACAGCTTGGGTTTGGGAGGGGGCGGTTAGGCCACCTTCACTTCCATATATTTATGTTCTCAGATACCATGGACCCGTATATGCTATTCCCTACTCCAGGCTCTGGGAAATTGAGTCAGGGGCCTAACATATGCTAGGCAAGCATTCTGTCATTAACTAACATGACTATCTTATAAAAAGGTTTTGTTTGGGTTGGAGAGATGACTCAGCCGTTAAAGGTGTCTCACAACCAAAAACATACATTTTTTTGTTTTGTTTTGTTTTGTTTTGTTTTGTTGGTTGGTCGGTTGTTTGTTATAAGATAGGACCTCATATATCCCAGGCAAGAGTCAGACTCTCTATGTAGCAGAGGATGACCTTGAACTTCTCATTCCCCTTGCCTCCACCTCCCAAGGGTTGGGGTTATGGGAGTATACCATCATACCTGGCTGTTATAAGTATCTTAATTATTTTTTTATTACCCAGTGAGCACACATTGTTTTAAAAGAAATTCAAAGCAATTCAGGAGTATACAAGGTAGAAGACACCTCTTCACTGTTTCTAACACCAAGTCCCTAGGATAAATGCAGAAGTGCTCTTGTGCATGTGCAAACACAATAACCAACAACTCTAACTCCATAATATTGGCTATTTGATGATAGTTTTAAGTGACAGGTTTAAGATTTAGTAAATTGCCAAAGAGAGAAGTTGGGAATCTTTGTTCATCAGAATTCTGGGAGCCTACAAGGGAATTCCCACCCGCAGAAGCCTGAGACTTACTTCCTAGAAAAGCAGTCAGACTGGGAAAGAAATTACCCTTCCCACGGTGACCTCTAGAGAGGGGTCACACACAGAATACAAGATGAGGGAGGAAAGAAGAGGAGGCTGTGGTGGGACAAGAGTGGGGGACATGTTTTAGAGGGTTAGGAATCTGTAACTTTGAGGAAAGTAGAGGCTATAGAAAGAGTAATTCAGGAAGGATGTTGACTAAGAGGTATACTATATAACCTCATGGAAAGTTTGGATAAGATCTTCCCATCCCATTTTTTAAGACAAGGTCTCTTGTTATGTAGCCCAGGCTAGCTACAAACCCAAGGTCCTTCTGCTTTAACTTTCTAAGCACTGGGACCATATCTTATCTGGCTTCATGACAAGTTAAAAAAAAATCAGATTTCTATTGTCTTTGAGTATAATTCTACACATACAGTGGGCCACAAAGGGCCCTAGACATGGTCAAGGTTAATAGTCCATGTATGCCTGCCTGCTTCTGAATCTATTGTACTAGGTTTGTTTCACTTTAGCTATCACTAGACGTGGTGGCACACTCCCAGCATTCTTGAAGCAAATGCAGGTTGATCTCTGAGTTCAAGGCCAGCCTAGTCTACATATCAAGTCCTGGGCCAGAGAAAGCTACATAAAGAGACACTAAATCTACTTAACAACTATGGATCCCTTAAGACATGTTTTATCAAATAGAACAAGACAACCCCCCACTTTCTTCTTTTCACAAAATTTCCTGACTGATGTCATTCATTATTTGTCTAATTGAACTTTATAATCAACTTGTTGGTCTGTTTTAAGAAACAACACCCCCCACCACACACGCAAAAATGAAGAAGCAAATAGCACTGATGCCCTGGTAAAAGTTGTGCTAACCTCATAGATTTAGGGAAAGAGAACTCTATTGATCTTACTCTCTAATGGAGACAGTTTACAGAGATTTGTGCAGTTTGTTAAATGAAGACTAAACCCAATGAAACATTTTAAACCCTATCTATCTATCTACCTACCTACCTACCTATCCATCCATCCATCCATCCATCTATCCATCTATCTATCTTTTTCCTCCCTAACTCCTTCTCTTCCTTCATCTCTCCTTCCTTTCAACCTTCTGGTGGGACATTTTTACCACACATCAGAACCACCATCGTCTATAGTATGAAGAATCTTAACTAAATATTCTAATGCAAGTTCAGTGACAAAAATTACATCCAGCTACCACCTGTGAACACTTCTAAATTGGGGACATACACAAATGGAAGATGACCAAAATGGTAAATACAACTACAGGGAAACTTGGGGACCTGGGTATTTGATGTAAATCTTTAGGGTTAGAAACATGGCTGCGCTAAGCACTAGTGGGTAATATATGAGCAACGAAGTCCTGAGTCGCCCAACGGATAAATCTATATGCACAGTAAAGTAAGACAAAATATGCTTAAGTCAGCTGCTTCTGTCTTTTCTTATACACCCTGATTTTCATCAAAATAGCTCTGCTCAGAGCTTTTATTTTACTAAATGGTTACATCAACATTTCATCTTCCCATGAGAGCACTGAAATGTTTAGTCATATGCCTACAACTTATTTAAAAATAGGTGGGTATTTACAAATTAATGCATAATTCTCAGAAATTACCACTAAGAATGTTGACTAAAGACAGCTGCTGGCCTAGTCTGGATCATTCATGTGTACTTGTGAAACTCGGGCCGTGATCTGCCTCAGAGGGAGTGATGACTGTAATAAACAGACACCCTATTTAAACAAACACATTTTTAGTTGACAAATGGAGTGTAAGCGTGACCACACTGGATGCATTTTCTAATGCTTGTTTTTCTTCGGCTTAAATGGGTTTTCCCATAGAATGAATAGCATGTAACTGTGTGTCCTGTATCTAGAAACACTTCCCTTGACAAATGTTTTACCTCTCTGAGAATCTGCCCTTGGATTCTAAAACTTGAGTGGTTGACTCATGCCACGGAATATCCCAGGAGTTTGAAGGGATGGGTTAAACAGAGCAGTCATAACTCTAGATTCATGGAGTCTTGGGTTCAACCTGGGGTTGAAAATATTTTTTTTCTTTTTATTGATTCTTTGTGAATTCACCCCAATCCCACTTTTCTCCCTATCCCTTCTTATCTGACCCCACCCTTGCAACCCCCTCCCCAAAAGAAAATTAAAAATTAAAAAGGAACAAATAAACAAAAATCTCACTGCGGAAGCTGCATGTGCCACAGTGTGTCACCCAGCATATCCCCTTTTGCCCAAACAGCTTTACTTGCAAATGTTCACTGCGATGAGTTATTGTTCTGGCCTCTGGTTTCTGCTACACTATCAGTACTGGATCCTCATAGCCACTCCTCTTGAATATCCTGTTGTTGCCCTGTGTCATGGAGATCCTGCAGCTTTGGATCTGCCGGACCGGCCCCTTCACGCTCCAACAGTTCATAGATTGAGTTGATGTTGGGTTGGGCCAACTCAAAGCTCTGGATCTGGGCCTGGGTGGTAGCTGAGTTGGTCAGCCTGCCATCTCTCCCACACCCTCACCACCGGGGCCAGCTCTCCAGCCCTGCCCTCGCTAGCTCCCCCAAGGCTATAGCTGGCAGGAGGCAGGGCCAGCTCTACCATTCTTCAGCTCTCAGTGACCTGGAGTCCAGCTCTCTTGGAAAATATCTTTTAAAACAATTGAGTCTGTACTGAATATGTACACTTTTTTCATTATTTTATAAACAATTAAGTGTATCCACCAGTTCCATAGTGTTTTCATTGTGTGGGGTATTAAAATCATTTGGATAAGGCTTCAATTATCTAGAAGAAAGTATGCCATTTTACACAAAGAATCTGTTCATCTATATGTTTGCACATCCACTGGGGCAGGGTGACCTAGAACTGAAAAATGTCAGTACTCCCAGATTCCACCGGGTACATGAGCTCACATGCCAGGGCCAGGCATGGGCACCATCTAGAGTTACCAATTCCTATCACCTCTTACCTGCAGCCACAGCTGTACTTGAACCCTGTGGGAGAAACCTCAGACAAGAGTCCCTGCATCTACAAATCTCCTGTGGGCTTCTCTTCATTTCTTCAGCATACCAATTCCCAAAGTACCTCTCCACACCCACATTTCTGGCTGACACAAGCAAGGGTCAAAGGTCAGAATGAGTAAGAATCTCTAAGTTGCTGATTGACTCATTTATGTTCCAGGAATGTGTGACCTATATATGTGCAGAATGCTCCAGAGCAACCCAAGGAGCACACACAAAGGCAAGGCAAGAGATGTATTCAGTCAGCCTGAAAGTGACTTAGTGGAACAAATGAGTATCGATAGCTAACTTCCCTGAAAAGGGGGGGGGGGTGTCATATAATCACTCACAACAAATAATTACAACCAACTTTCATTTCTCCCAACTGGCTGGTAAATTTGGAGAGAAAGGAGGGGGTGAGGCAGAGGGGGGGCTCTTTCTCTGACTCTCAAAGTGGTCTGGAAGAGATAGATGTTAAATATTCCTTTTGTAATATCACCATCTATAAAGTCAAATAAGTAATAGTTCTTCCCCTGTGTGACTGTAAAAGTTAAATAAATTAAAATATGGAAAGTACCCATGTGCACTGGGTTGCTCTTAGCCCCCTTTGTTTCTTCCCTTAACTTAGATACTTGTGATTGGGCCACACTAAAGGGGAGAGGGGTTGGTTTTATTGAGCGAGTGGGCTTAAATGTAGCTTGGTGTTATAGGCCTGTAGTCCCAGCTAGTCAGAAGTGGGGAGACAGGGGATTGCAGGTTCAAGACCTGACTATTCTGGAGAGTATAGAAACATAGCTGTTAACTGTCATAGAGAAGCATAAAGAGAGTTCAGTGGTAGAACTTAGTACACATGAGGTCCTGGGTTCAAGCCTCAGTATCAAAAGTAAGAAATGAAAAAGCAAACCCACATACGAACAACACACCTGTGACCTCTGTGCATTCATATATAGTGCATGAGTCAGCAACCCAGAGCCAGTCAGTTTCTCTTTCTATCATAAGGACTTCAAAGGCCCTTGCAACCACGTTCTGGGACTGACTATAACTGGAGAGCAAAGAAATCAATGTAAACTGATCAGAAATTCTCCTACAGAGCTGGAGATGTAGCTCAATGATAAAATACCTGCTTAGCATGCAAAAAGCCCTGGATTTCATCCCCAGCATATTACACACAGAACACACAGGCATACACACACACTCACATGCATATACATATACTCACACATATACTCATGCACACACAAACACACACAAACACACACACACACACTTCCATACACATCACACACATATACAGCACAGGTACACACAGAGAATGCACACACATAGCATACACACACACACACACACACACACACACACACAATTCATTAAACAGCTTGAACATCCCAACACATAACCCTTGTCAGGATAATGGGAAAGAAAAGATGAATTTTAGGGCACAACAGACAAAAACAAAGTCGGTTTTTATGAAGTACAGGAAAAGTTACAGGGTTGTTTACATTACTTGATGTGGAGTGAAGTCAGGATAAGCAAAAGCTGGATGTAAAATCCAGTGGCTGTCAACACTGATGAAGGGATAAAAGGAAAGAGAACCCGAGGAGGCGCTGGATAGTCCTTTAAAGCTCTGACACAGTGGGTTTGTAGCACGGCACAGTGAACGAAATAGGTCATTTTCCAGGTCACAACTTTGCATGGCTAAAGAAGAAAAGCCAACCCAAGAGCCAACAAAATGTCTTACCTATTAACTTCCTCATTAAAGGGGGGTGTTGGCATTTAGTGAGGTAAATGTAGATGAATTTGAAACATGGAAGAAATGTCTTTTGGAACATCCACATGAAATGGTGATGATGTAGTCTCTATAATAATCATCTATGTGGACATAACGAGCAAGCAAGCCAACTGAAGAAGGTTCATGAAGGTTCCAAACAAAAGGCAGGAGGTGGGGTGGAGAGGAGAAGCCAAGGAGATGTGGGAAACTGGGGGACGACAGGGAGGTGAGCCCAGACACAGAGCAACCCCGGGAGGCTGGTTGCATCACCTCGGTTCGTTGTGCACACAAGCTCAGTCTTGTTGGTTCGACCTGCAATATTACCAGATCTGTAGATACCTGAAAAATATCGGGCTGAGCTGAGATCAATCAAGATAGCCAAGGGGACAGATTCCTGGACCTTTCTAGGCTGCTAAGATGCAGATTGCCTCGCCCCATCTTCAACAGTCCTCAGTTCCCTCCAACAAGAACACCCTGGAAACTGCCTGGTCTTTCTCCTCCCTCCCCGCCATCCTGCAGGCCTATGTACGGCCACACCTGCTCTCCTCCACTCCTCACAAGCCAGCATTGACAGAATGCTGCCCAGAACAGCTGTTGTTTATGACAAAGCCTGAATTAACCGCTCCTCCCTTCGCGTACCCACACCTTTTGTTCACGGCCTTATTCACCCTTACTTAACTGAAACCTTAAATTACAAGGTAATTTATTTACCCATCTGCTTCTCAGCAACTTGCAAATTATTTATCAGAAGGTAAGATCAAAAAAGCTATTTTCATAGAGTCTGGACCTCCACTGAACTTATTTTACCAGAACCAAGAGATTCAGACCAGGGAAAATCATGCCGACCCACGGAGTTCTGTGGCTTTAGTCAAATCCTATTTAGAGACTTCTGTTTTCTGTGTTTTAAATGACAATGACACTTTTCTGCAAGTATGTCATAGAACAATATTGGATGTTAAGTATCAACAAAGAATTGATAAATAAAAATCAATGAAGAATTCTTCCCAAAAAGTTTCTCTCTCTCTCTTTTTTTTCAAACACCCGTTTAGCAGGCAGGTTCAACTTAAGTTCCCTATTTGCCAGATGCCTGAACTCACTAGGAAATAGCTCTGCTTTCTTGAGCTCTAGCCCTCCCACCCATGCCTCTTGTTCACTGGTTTCTAGTTAGTTCTGGGATTTCTGGGAGGAGGCACCTGTATGGTTTCTAGAAGGAAGCCTGTAGTTCCGTCAGCATTGGAGAATGCAGCAGAAGGAACCACGAAAACACGGGGGGACAGGGGCAGATTTTCCCTCAAGAACAGATATAAATGAGGTTTGAAAGGTGCAGCTGTCTGAAGTGCCATCACAAATAGCAAACAGCTAAGAAGGAACAAGTAGAAATTTAAGAGATGTTCACAGAAAACCACAAAAATTTGCCAAATTCCATTAAAAACTTCAAAGGAAAAAATGTGCATGCATGGAGAGAAAACAAGAGAAAGAGTGTTTGTACATGGTCAAAGAATGCCTCGTGTTGAAATTGGTTCCACAGAGCAAGGGTGAGGGGAAGTACTATGGAACATGAAGGCACGTCACTAAGTCAGGATGCCCTTGTGTGGCAAGGGTCCAAAAAGATAGTTAAGGATCAGAATAGTACCCTTAGTTGTGACAAGTGGCACTGTGACATTTCCATGTGATTAGTTTGATGTCCTACACCCAGTCCTATGATTTCTGTGGGTAGGGTTCCTCTCAAGTGTCTTATTAAAAGTTAAGCAGATACTGTGGCCGTGAGACCAAAATAAATAAATAAACAAACAGTTTCAAAAACACCTCAAGCGTGAGATGAGGAAGAAAAGGAAGCCCTGTGTAATGGCAGTACCTTTTAATTTTCCTTTTATTTTTATTTATACGTATGCCCACATGGTGGGTGACCAGAGCATCCAGTAGATGGTGTAGGATTTCTGCATCTAGAGTTTCAGGAGGTTGTGAGCTGTCCGATGTGCATGCTGGGAACTGAACGTGGGTCCTCTGTGAGAACCATAAGTGCTCTTAACCAGGGAGCCATCTCTCCAGACACCATTGGATTTATTGAAGAGGATAAAATTGTTCCCCTCTTTCTCTCTTACTCAAGCAAGGACTCCAACTGTGGAAAATATGTGCCACATAACAATGTTCGAGGCCTACTCTTGAAGGTGTAAACCATGCTAAGACAATAATGATAAATTGTTACATCACCATGAACAGCAATTGTGCCAAACATTGTACTCAAACAAGACCAAATACAGCCACTGACTTCCACAAAATGGTTTTGGGTTTACCCTACACTGAACTAAACTTTGTGTGTTAAGATTCATCTCTGCCTGAAGCAACTCCATTCAGTTTGCTCAGCCTTCTCTTTCTCTGAGTTTTCTTCATCTGTAAACAGAGAGGTGGATAACTTTTTGGCCTATTGGGTATGAAAATGTGATGGTTTTATTAGTATGTCCTGCTGAGAAACAATAATCTTTCTGTATTTCTCAACCTGATTTGAAGCCTTTGCTTTATATTTCTATCTGCTTTTATACTATACTTCTCATAGAATATCAGCTAAACAAACACAAGCTGTTAGACAACCAGTCAAAGAGAATGAATATTAATACATGCAAATAAATTCCTCCAGATCTACTTGGTTCACAGGAAGTAGGTGATAAGCTGTTTACTTATCTGATATCCCCATAGGTGATCCTGATTAACTACTGGAGGCAAATGACTCTATCTGCATAATTCTCGACTTGCACAATTAAGACTTTGAGACTCTGTGATTTATACCTAATGACACACTGAAAACAAAATATGAGGTTATTGTTTCCTAAACCATCCTTTGATGGATGAGGCAGTAAGCATTGAACACAGCCATACAGACAGCCCAGCCCATATCTGAACTCAGGGACCAGAGCTCAGACCTCTGGAGGAGGACAGGCATCTGTTCATCTCACTGGATTGTTTTGGTATACAAGGGCCACCAAGTGCTGAGTATGACAGCCCCTTATTCTGCTTCAGGTAGTCTAGTGTGCTGTAGCTAATAAATAGGTATATCACCAGCCAGTATATGAAGTTCTGCTTGAGATCAGTACACATGTATGAAGAGGGGTGGAGAGAAGGGGTAAGCTTCTGGTGTCTTAACAAAACAGCAGGACCTGTGCTAGTACTGTTTTGTTCACCACAAAATAGTGGTGACAACCACAATCTCTTGAAGGGTCAATCTCTCAAAAGAAAGGAAGCCATTCAACCAATTTCATGTTTCTTAAATAACACCCCTGATCTAAAGGCAGTGAGCATAGAATGAAGACAAGGAAGGGAAGCTCATGGAGTTCCACCATATGTATTTCATCCCCTTGCCCTCACAAGCATCATTCAAGGACTAGAGCACACGTCTGGGATTCAATTAATGGACGGAGATTGCAAAAATTCTAGAACACGGCTCACCAGGTGCTCTCCTTCCTGATGCCCAGTGCATCTCCAAACATTATGAAGACCTCCCTACTTCTTCTGAAGTGCCCGGTAGCTCTGCTGGGTGTTAGCTTACAATGCTTCAGACTGGTCAGTTTTTGTCTCAAGGCCTTCATGGTTTTCCTGACATCGTTGGTACCCAATCCCCCAAAGAAAGTCAAAAGGTGTATTTCCTTTCTTCTAGATGACAACTGTCTCACAATAGACAATTATATATTTCAATGAGGAGAAACACAAAAATGTGAATCTCCCCAAAATATACATGTATATTCTCACATACAGAAAAACTACCAAAGGTCATGGGTTTCTAAAAGATAAAGTAGGCCCAAGTGGAGAGGTTCTGCCCTATTTGGGAAAACAGTAACACACAGGTTCCAAGTCAGGTAAAAAGAGGACAGATAGTTGTGTTTCTGATGAAACAGCTTGGGTTAAAATAATATGACATTCTAAAATCCATCTAACACAGAAATAATGACCTCACTACCAAATCCAGAGAACTGATCCAACACACACACACACACACACACACACACACACAGATGATGAACTCAGATCTGCAGCCAAATACTCTGATATTTTCTCATTTTCCCTGAGGTATTTGCCACCTGACCACTTGAGAATGTGTATGGCTTGGGGTTTCCTTTAATAAGTTGGATCTACTTTTTTTTTTTTTAATACGGATGAGGACTTTCTTTAATATTATTTATTTAGTGTATATGAGTACACTGTAGCTGTCTTCAGACACACCAGAAGAGGGCATCAGATCTTATTACAGATGGTTGTGACCACCATGTGTTTGCTGGGATTTGAATTCAGGACCTCAGGAAGAGCAGTCAGTGCTCTTAACCACTGAGCCATATCTCCAGCCCCCTATTATTTTTTTAAAGATTTATTATATTTACATATGTACACTGTAGTTGTCTTCAGACACACCAGAACAGGGCATCAGATTCCATTACAGATGGTTGTGAGCCACCATGTGGTTGCTGGGATTTGAACTCAGGTCCTCTGGAAGAGCAGTCAGTGCTCTTAACCAATGAACCATCTCTCCAGCCCCGGATCTACTTCTTAAACTGATAAAAATCATCTAAGTGCTTTAGAAAGGTGTGTACAAAGACTAAAGCTGAACACAGTGTAATTTCCAAAGACTGATTCGGGACTGTGGGCTCAAAAAGTTGTTCTCCCAACAGAGATGGAATAAGATTAATAAACGGCAGGGCTGGAGAGATGTCTCAGCAGTTAAGAGCACTGGCTACTCTCCCAAAGGGCCAGGGTTGGATTCCAAGCACCCACATGATGGTTGCAATCATCTGTAACTCCAGTTCCAAGGGATCTGATGCCCTCTTCAGGCATCTACGGGCACCAGGCATACATGTGGTGCACAAGAATACACAGGCAAACCACCCATACACATACAATTAAAAATAAATCTTTAAAAGGAAATAAATAAATCATAGTGAATAATGTTGTCATGAGTTTAATCCCAGCACTCAGGAATCTGAGGCGGAAATACTGCAAATTTAAGCCCAGCCTGTCTATGCAAGAGACTGTCTTGGTTTAAATAAATGTATATAATATATTATTAATATATAAAATTTATTATATAATTATGCATAATAAAGTATTACATAATTTGGATCTCTCTGTCTTCTTAGAGATGTGAATGCTAGAATAAGGTTCTGAATTCTGTTATAAAAGGGGAACAGTATCAAGACGATAATTTGGTAAACTTACGTCAGAGGCACTATTGGACCTGTGTTACAGTTAAGGGGGTAAATTCAATTAAGAAAAACCCAGAAAGGAAAGAGCACCACATATATAAATCATTACTATCATCTGTCAGGGACCTGTGCGTGAGTCCAGTCCTCCCCAAGAACATCACCCTTCTTTCTGCTGGCATCAGAGAACCCAATTCCTACCAAATATAACGAGTGTATAGACTCCTTCTGATGAAAATATACCCATAGGGCTCCAAAATCAACCCGATTCACTTCTGCAATTTCAACCAGCAGAGAGAAGTACATTTTTGAAGGGTAAAGCCTCTTTCCTGAGCCCCATAGGAGAGAGTGTACGTGCAGACACTGTGTGCCGGTTACACACATTGAACAGAGCCAACACTTCCAGGCTTCCCGCCCAGCACTCGCTGGGCCTTTGAGGACAGAGCCTGCCTTCTCTGGTTGTACATCTAAGAGCAGGAATGGAAAGTTCTTTCAAGGGGCGTCCTTCTCTGTCCTGGGGAACAGAGGTGAGAGGGAGTTGGAGCAGAGCAGGATTTCCCTTTCATTGAACTTTGCCCATGTTTTACACCCATGACTCATCAGAAGGCTGACAGAAGCAAGCATGCTGCAGCATCTCCTAAGGTAGAAGCAGACACTGGATAGATGCACTCCGAGGGTATTCCGAAGGTCTCCAACAAATAATTTCAAGTAGCAGCTGAAGTACATCGCACCGAAATGCAGGTAGATACTGCCCATCCCCGAGGAGAGGAAGAACCAGTTAGTCTCTCACGTTTTTTATGCCTATAATGGAGTTAGTAAGGGTTGGAGTTGCCAACATGGTAATTAAACAGAAACTGCCATTGTCAACGTGTCGACCCACCCACTCACTGGTGAGGACTTCTTTCTGGTCAGAGTTCAAAAGGGAAGCATGCAGCTTCCACACATCAGCCTCGAGTGTTGAGAGACCACACAATTTCTTAACAATCTGAACTAGTGAGGTGCTATGTGATTCCTGGTTTGAACATCCTTGGGGCATCACCGACAAAAGGGATTGGCCAGAGATGCAAAGCTAAGTCACTGCCAAGAACGGCTGAGAAAGTTTCTGTAGGAAGAGCCTTGTTAATGTCTCCATACCCAGGCCCTGGTCATCCTCCTCCTTACCATGGGAGTATCGGCTCGTCTTTCTTAACAATCCCACTTTCCTCCCTAACCACACCCTACTCTCTTGATATCCACCCCGAATGTCACATGTGGGTAAAAAAAGACCCAGGTTCAGAAATAGCAAGCGCTGTAAGACTCAATGACCAATGACAGGTCTTAAGGGTCAGAGTACAGAAACTGAAAAAGTCCTAAGATGCAGTCCCAGCTATGAGAATATCTGCAGATTAGATGTGAAGGTCCGGTATTTTCAGACCCTACATGGAAATTCAGACCCTACATGGAAAGAGCCCACTCACCCAATTATCTTTCCTATGAGACACAAAGATAGACAGGGGAGCAGATTTATGAAGAAATCCCCACCTCTGAAACTAGGTGAGTCGTTCTGATCTGAGAACGAGCACGAGGAGCCTAAGACTTGACATAAAGACCCAGCCCATGTCAGACCCAACAAACAGCCATGGAAATACCACCATTCCTGAGGCCGAAGCCACACCTAGCTTTACAAATGCCTAGCTTCATCCATGATTTCAGAAGGCTTACCATAGGATGTTAACACTTGCTTTTCTTCTGGAGAAGCACAAAGAAAAAGTGGAGGTGACAGAAGAGATCATTCTGAAAAGAAGGATCCTTTAAAACTAATTTAACAGACATGTAAAACCAGACATGCTTATGCATGCAGCATTTTAATGTTTCCCTGCATGTATAAATATGTTATACATATGTGTGTGATACTCAAATCAGAGTAAACCTGTCTTATCTCCTCAAACATTTATTGTTTCCTTATGAGAAAAATATTCAAAATCCTTTCTTTTTGGCTTTTTGAAATACACACACACACACACATACACACATCTACTGTCTCCCTTCTGTATAATGGCACAGAGTTTTTTTGTTCATGTCTTAGTGCTACTACAAAACAACTTCTCCCCATCTTGCCCCTACTCTCCCAGCCTCTGCTAAACACCATGCTATTCTCCACAGATTAACAAACAGACAAACAAAGAAACACTGAAGTCCATTTGTCAGAGACACTTTTATGGCAAAAAGCCGGCAGGAATCTGTGATTTCAAAGCCAGCCTGATCAACACAGAGATTTCTGGGACATTTGGGAGTCCACCGAGAACCTGACTCCAAATACCCAAAATAAAGGGGGGAACACGCATGTCCTTGTATTTAGAGCAATGCTCTTCAAGATAGCCGGGAAATAGAAAAAGTATCCATCAATTAATGAATAAATGGAGGAAGAGAACGTGCAATGTGTATATAATGGAATGTCATTCAGCTATAGGATGAAAAAGAAATTAGGGGATGGCTCAGGGGTAAAGTATTGCCTGACGTATACAAAGCTCTGGGTTTGCTCCCCAGTGCCACTAGAGAAAACAATGGCTAAAATCCTGTCATTCACCACAACACAGTTATAGAACTATTTGGTAAGGGTCTTGTCTAAAGAATTCATATACACTAAAGGATGTGCTCCTCCCGCAGCCTGTAATTCTTTCAGCGATTTAGGCCTGGAAAGAAGTCGCAAGTTTCTAGAACTCATTGCTTTGGTAACAGTGAACAGGCACCTGACTTTCCCTGGGGATAAAGAGCTTAAAATGGGCTAACAGGACAGACATTCCTGCTTCTCTTAAGTCTCTAGCCAGCTACAGTAAAGCAAGCTTGCTGCCTGGGGTAGTTCAGAAGGATCCTTCCCATGATTCCCTGGAGGCTTTGCTGTAGAGGCAGGAGAAAGCTTTTCCTGATGCTTTTGAGCAGAGGGGGGCCAACTGCCCAGAAGAGAACAGCTGGCCCACATAGCACAGTCAGAGCAGACATCAAAGAGGCTGTCCGGTTAGGCAATCGGCATACACTTAAAGCTCATCATTATCATCAATAGCGCCATCAAACCATCTATTAAGAACCTAATTATGGGGCCCATCACAGGGAGTGAACTGAGGAAGTTCCACGGAATGGAAGCCACAGTTACAAAGCTTAAAATGGGGAGGGGGACTTGGGAGGTCCACTTCTGTTTAAACCAACTAAATAAAAGCAAATGAAAGTTAGATCAAAATTAAAACAGCAGTATTCAGTGACTGTGAGTACCAGTTATCAGGCTTAAAGCCCGGGGCCAAGAAAGGACAAAGAGCTCACTCATCCGGTAATTGCTATCTCATTATTTGGGAGTGTTGTTGACAGTGCTATTGTTCACTTTAATTATTTTTGGCCTAAACTCTTTAGCCCTTATGAAAATCATTAGTAAGAATGTATTTGAATCTCTCACACCTAGCCCAGGTAGCCTAGCCACATAGCTTTGATAGGAGTAATCAAGGTCCAGGTCCTTCTCAAGCTAACACAGGACTATAGTCATATCCAAGAGAGGTATAAAGACACTCTGATTCACTGCCTGCTTCTTCCCAGTGAGGTCATCTGCATGCCTTGCTAACATGATGAAAAGGCAAGGGTGAGATACAGAAACAGCGCCATGCCAGCTCAAAGATGTTTCTTGCAAGTGCAACAAAAATTTGAAGGCCATTTTAGGGAAAAGCTTCTAGTTGTGCATCTAATTTGAGTTTTTTCATAAAGAACTCCAGGGAATAGCTTAATAACTTAAGCAGGGACAAAGGATCATTGCTCTCTCCCAGTCTCCCAAGACTCAGAGAAGATGGCATAGGGTAGAAAACAGCGTGGACTTCTAACTCAGTAGCTATATTTAATAGAAAAGAAAACAAGGAAATAAGAAAACAATTTACTGGGCTGTTGAGAAATACTGTCAGAGTCCGGCATCAGAATATGATTGTATTCAATTAATGTAATCTCTTTATCTCAGAACTTACTAGATAAGGTATATAAAATAGCTTAGTCACCGAGGCCAAAATTCAATTATCTACAGCACTGAGCTGAATCAAAGGTCATATAGTTCCGATAAGCCTAGAACTCAGATAGAACTTACACCAATTAAGAAAACCCAGAGCTCTCAGGGACCCAAGGAGTACACATGAAGGGACCCATGGCTCCAGCTGCACATCAATAGGAAGAGAAGCCCTTGGTCCTGTGAAGGCTCGTTTCCCCAGTGTAGGGGAACGCCAGGGCACTGAGGTGGGAGTGAGTGGGTTGGAGAGGGAGCATCATCATAGAAACTGGGGGAAGGGGAAGAAGGAAGGGGGGAACAGGGAAAGGGAGTAACATTTGAAATGTAAATACACAAAATATCCAATAAAAATAAGAAGAAAAGAAACCCTTTTATCTTTTTTCTTAAGTCTGTGAATATATATTCCCTACTCTGAAGCC
This sequence comes from Micromys minutus, assembly GCF_963924665.1. Lineage (NCBI taxonomy): Eukaryota > Metazoa > Chordata > Mammalia > Rodentia > Muridae > Micromys > Micromys minutus. Next base: position 26,779,104 of record NC_137985.1, read on the forward strand.
TCCCTTCTTATTCCAACAGAGAAGTTTGCACTGATGCCAACCTCATACCTGTTGCTACGGACCTTCCCTGTTCCCTCCCATCCTGCCTTTCCATTCCCCACCTCCCAACTCTCCACCTTCACGGTCTGAGTACTGACTTTTTAACCTTCCATGACCTTCCATGTCCCCAGGATTTACTTTTTGTCTTTTAAAACAATACCTTCAATCTTTGTGCCATCTTTCAAAAACCTTTAAGTACTCCACAGTTCATAAAATTGGGTTCCGGGAAATGGCAGTGGAAGCCCTTGACAAACTGTCTGTTTGGGGGATGTTGCAGCATGTAAAGTGCATGCCACTCAAGCATGAGAATCTGAGTTCAATTCTCAGCACCCATGTAAAGCACCAGGTGTGGTGTGTATCTGTAACTGCAGCCCAGGAGCAGGCTGGGGGCATAGACAGCCTAGACAAATCCAGGTTCCTTGAGAGAACTGTCTCACAAACTAAAGCGGAGGCATCTTCTGACTCTAACGGGCCACGGAGTCATGGTTCAAAAAGCTCATGGTCCACACTGGCCTCTCCTCCTACAGATGGTGCTGGCACGCCCTGCATGAGAGCCACGCAGCCCTACTTCAGAGTATAACTCCACCGATGAAGATCTCATGCAATAGCTGACCAGTCTCGGCTTTTCCTCCAGAAAAGCAGAGATGACAGCGTGTGCCTCCTAAGGACAGCAAGGAAGTAAGAGGTTTCCTTTGTAAATGCGTGCTTCCTGGAAAAGATCAATGCTTCCAGTCCCTGCTTAAGTTAATCCGCTATTCTCTGGAGTCCTTTATGAGAAAACTCAAATCCAATGAGCAACTAGAAACTTCCCAAGCATTCCCAAATCATCTTCAAGTTCTTATTACCCTTACATTTCCCAACATAACTTAGCATCAATTTTCTTGTCATTGTCTTGTCAAGAAGCTAGTCATTCTTATCATCCTCAATCTAAAATAACCATTTCTTCAGAATATGGACTGTTGTTTCTACTCCAGAACAAATTTCAGACCAGACACAAAACAAGCCCTCAGCTAAGAGGCACTATCCAACCATCCCAACTATAAAAACTGCTTTCTCTTCTAAGCTCATTCACACGAATCACTTTTATAACACTTATTGATTTGTATGGATAAAAGATTATCACCACTGTGTGTGCATGGAAATCAGAGGATAACTTGCTGGAGTTGGTTCTCCCCTGCCACCATATGGGTCCCAGGGATTAAACTCAGGACATTAAGCTGTATGAGCAAGAGCCTTTACCAGCTGGGCCACTTTGTCAACTCCCATACTACATTTCACAAGCTACATATTGTGATTTACAGATCTCATACTATGACTTAAATTCCGATTTAAGTTAAGAGTTCCAGTAGATCTGTCTTCTAATCTGATTCCTTTTCCATAAGATGCTTATGAGTTTCATCCTAGTTCCGAGTCTAAATGACCTTAAGAACTTTTAGCAAGCAGTAATCCCCAGGCCTCATACCCAGAAGTTCTGAGGAACTGGCCAATGGTGGGTCCTGCTGATCGTATTGTGCACCAGCGCTGAGAAGTCACCAAGCACAAGGCATACGGTTCTTGTTGAGCAACCGATGGCAAGTCTGTGAACAGCAGTGAAACCTGTCCTTCCTGCCTGTGCTTGGGAGCTTACTCTGTGTCAACATACCCTTACATGGACTTCACCTCATCTCCCTCTGCCTTCTCCCTCATTCCATCAAACACGCGAACCCACAACTCAATAACAGACTTGCTATCTAAGCCCGCTCCCCAACGACTTGGGTGCTATATGCTGGCCATGAATTCTCATCCATGTCATCCTCAGTTACAATCCGGTACATGTCTTTGATACTCCTCTTTATATGGGATGCCCCGAGAGACTGTAGGACCAGTAGAGAGCAGACTGACCTCAAGCCTGCCCATATGCTTGGATGTGATTCAGATACATCTATGATTCAGTCCCATAGCTTAGACTGTAAAGAGAACATGCTCTCAACATTCCAGAATCCATAAGAACTCTGGACCTCACAGAGGAAGGTGAAGTGAAAGTGGACAGGTTTGTTGGGAGTCTGTGTGCAGAGCCTTCATAATGAACCCTTATGGAGTTCAGCACTTCTAACCCAAAAGGTTAGATGCATCTCAGCCCATCTTCTAACAGAAATTAAAAGGACCCTTCTCCAGAGAGAAAAAAGTAGCCTTGGTCAAAGATCTACTTGCACTGATAATTCCATGTGGCCCCCAGGTGAACTGCCTTCCCCATGCCTGGACACCCCACAGAGAAGCACACCTGTTGAGGGGGTGAGCACACAGCCATTTTTGTACACGTACCCTTCCCACTCCGTAGTTTACAGTTCCATTCTGGCATATAAAGACATAGCTCAAGTCATTAAACATTTGAAGAAAGCCTTGTAAAATGAGAGTCAAAAATAAAATAGGGAGAAAAAGGGAAATTGGTGCAATTAAAGACAATTCGGGGAAGTGGAAAAACTTAAAAGAAAACTCATTAACATCCTCAGAGAAATGAGAAAATTTTCATATTCATGAAATAGGATGCAATTTTATTTATAGAAGGAACTATTAGAAGACAAGAACAAACTTCTAGAACACAGGCAGGGAAGGGGGGCAGTGAGGTGGCTCAGCAGGGAAAAGTACTTGCTCCCTGAGTTCACTCTCCAAAGTGACACAATAGAAGGAGAGAACCAGGTCCCACAAATTGTCCTCTGACTTCTTCACACATGCCATGGCATAAGCATGTCTCCACATACAAGATAGATGGATGGATGGATGGATGGATGGATGGATGGATGGATGGATGGATGGATGGATGGATGGATGGATGGATAAATGAATGGATAAATGGATGGATAGATGGATGGATAGATGATAGATAGATAGATAGATAGATAGATAGATAGATAGATAGACAGATAGATAGATGAATAGTGTTTTAATATGATGTCCAACAAAAACAATGAGTTAAAAGATGGAGTTGAGAAATAAACTGGGCATTCTGGGATATGCCTATAATCCCAGCACTCAGGAGAGGAAGGCAGGAGGATCACAAGTTCAGGACCAGTCTACACTATATACAGAATGCTTCTTAATAATAAACTGATAAACAAGTAAATAGGAAGTAAATTTAAAGCATATAGATATCACATACACTGAGAGAGGTAAAGCAAAAAGCATATGCTAAAAAATCTCAACAGCAGTGTTGGGTACCATCTAAATATTTTACAGTACTTTGTAAACATGCTGCAGGGCCATGTGTCAGACACTTGGTAGCCAGTTTATGGCACTATTGAGATGTAATGGAATCTTGAGGAAACAGGAACCTAGTGGAAGCTTTTGTGTTCCAAGTCCTAACCAAGGTATCAGTCTGAGAAATGTTTCCCTGGCCCTATTCCATTGCAAGTGAGAAGCAAGGGTTTTCCTTTGTAACCAGGGAGCATCTTGCATGCATTTTCATGATAGCATTCAATGTGATATTTTGGTTATTTCTGTTTGTCTTTCCTATTGGCCTCATCTTGAATCTAAAAACATACCTTAGTCCATGGATATAATTTAGAGTAACAGTACATTATAGAAAGCTTAACATTCATAAATTTGTGGCTTACTGAATAAGTATATCTAATAAATAAATGCAACTTGGAAAGTGCCTTAGCAGCTGCCTGTGATGTAGGATTGGCTGAAAGGTAAAATTTGGGATGATTATAGTTCAAGAAAGCCACAAAACAGATGTGGATCACCATTATCAAATGTGTTCTGTGAAGATGTTTGGGGAACCACTCAGGCAGAGGCTGGCATCCGGCAGGATTCTCCAGTATACAGGATATTAAACCAAGTGACTTCTTCGGGCCCATGCTACAGGCTCTAGAACTCAGAGAGTCCTGCGGACACGTTAAAGGACACACATGTGCAGAGCAAATCCAAGAACATGCTTCCTGTAGACCCTGTCAGGTTTCTCTTCAGATCCCTGCTCTGTGATTCTTTGGATTCCTTCTACTGCTTTTTATAATAAATGTAACGTGGAAAATCCCTTAACAGCTGCCCGTGGAGTGGAGATGAATCGGGGGCCAAGTAGGGAGAAAGAACGTAATCCCATTGAGCCAAAACAAAGAGCTTGAGGAAGGGAGAGAAAGGGAGAGAAAAGAAGGAAGGGATAGAGGGAGGGAGGAAAAGCAAGTTTCAGTTCAGCCTGGCAAACTCCAACATTCATGTACAGACTCACCACAACCAGAAAAGCACATCAAGCTTTTGCCCTGGGTATGAGTAGCCTTTTTGCACATAAAAGATGGTCCCACTGAGAGGCTCATCAACTTACGAGGGAATTCTGTGCCAGTAAACCTGTTGTGGGTTGTAATAATACAGGTCAAAATGAATTTAGCATAGATGGCCTGCCTTGACCGTGCTCAGAGTACATACAGTAGCTTCCAGTTGTGCAAAACCATCTAAACTCCATTTGTAAGAAAAGGCCAACTAGAGAGGTCCTAGGTAGAACCACTGATAACCGTGGCCCTTCTGTAGCAGTAACATCTCAAAATGATCCACGTGCAGTGAAGTGCCGCTGCTCCAGTGTTCTGAGACCTGGAACCGCTCGGATCATAAAAGGGCCTGGATTTCCCTGCATTAGATAGAAATCTCCCTCGGATCGAGTTATGATCCCAAGGACACAAAGAGACAGATCTAGATCATCCATGCACAAATGTATATACAACCCACACACTCTCTGCATACTTCCAAACACTGTTTATGCAGCTGTCTACAAACTCAGCTTGTCTGTTTATTTTCGTCCTTAGAGGAAACAGAGACGAGAGATCTGCCTATTAGGCACAGGCAGATCAAAGAGGCCCCAACAAGCCTGGGAGACTGTCCCATTCCAGCCTTCCATCTAAGCAAAGATCAAAACAAGGCTGCAGCCCTGGCCTGGCTCCCCAGCAGAAAGCTTGTGGCGGCACCTGTTGGGACCTTCCTCTCAGTGCTCACACCAGATGGACATGCTTCTGATCTCCTGGGAGTCAGCCATGGAATAACATTGAAACTCTCAAAAGAAAAAGCATTTCACACCAGGTCTATAGAGGCCAAATTACTACCTCAGAGCACGCTGCTTTATGAATCAAGAGGGGTGGGGTTTAAAGAAAAGGGAGGGTCCTGCAAAGGTCAATTGCCAAACTAAAGGTTACCCAGACATTTATTTGTAGGTAGACTTGTGAAGGTGGCAAACATTTGCTTTCTCTCTTGAGCCAAAAGAAAAACTCTGGCACCTTCTGTGTTTTTGCCCCTCCCTCTCTCCTATGTCATCCTCTTAATTGGCTATAATCACCTAAAGCAAGACTGTAGGGTGACATTTATATCCATCACCATTTTGTTGGCTCTGGAGACAGGCATGCCCTTGTGCACTATGAATGAATGGTGCATTGTTCATCTCGTCACCCTGGGGCATCCCTACAGCCCTCTCCAAGCTGCCCAGGGTTTGCTTGGAGTCATTGTTAATAGTCAAAGCAATCAACACCATAACAAAAAAAAGCCTGCATGATAGCAGGTACAATTTTGGGTCTTAGTACTTCTCCCTTGGGGACATTTCTGTGTAGGAAAGGACAAATTGCCATTTGACACAAACTCCATCACCATGGAAGTGGCCAAGGACTGTATCAACAAAAAAGTAGGGTGACCACTAGGACATTGCTTTCTTAAGTAGGTTCCAGGAAGGCCACCTGCAATCCACAGCAGGAAATGCCTGCTGGCGGCATGGCAACCATAAAACAGCAGAGCCCAGCACACCTGGCACAATCCAAACCAGCAGGGAAATTCTCCCAGTGCTCAGTAGAGACTGTGGCCAAAGGTAGGACGTATTGAGATGGTCCAAGGGCAAAGGCTGAGAAACAAGGTACCTCCTTGTGAGTAAGCCTGTGGTGGTATCCACAGCAGATCCACACAAACCTCTCAATGTGAGCCACCAAAGGAACCCCCAGTTTCCACAATGGAAAGGAAGCTTGCCACACCACCCTCATGCACCCCCTGGTGTTCTGTCTGCCACTTAGGACACGGGAAGAAGTAGAAGAGGTTTCTAAGTCAATGACTGAGGGCAATTGCAACTAGGCATCGAGGGGGTTGAGCCAAGCGTTTGTTCCGTGAGCTCTGCCCGGCAGCAGAACAGGGGAAGGTTGCTTCAGCTCCCAGCTGACGTGCTGCACCTCCTTCCAAGGATCTTTTTCTGCAGGTCAGTTTCTACACTGCCCGCTCTGCAGCAGTGCTCTCTTCACCCAGAAGCTCTCTCATAGCTACTGTTTGGCTCTCCCTTCCCCTAATCCTCCTTCCTAAGATCCCTTTTAATAAACCTTTCATTCCTTGAGGACAAAGACTTGAAGCAGGGGGTTCCTGTGTTTGCTACTTATTTTGGTTCTTCCTGATGAACTATGGCGACTTATATATGATAGGCATTTAATTAGCTAGCTGTCGTCTGACCAGTCTCTTTCTCTTATAGAGAACACATAGGATCCTGGAGAAAAGGAGTTAAACATCCAGTTGACCCTCTTACCACCAATGTCTCAGTGACTATAAGCTTAGCGTATTCCTTCAGCTTCCAAAACATTTCACTTCATAAAAGTGCTTTTCATAAATAGCTCATTTTCTTCATTATAAAATGGATAGATTAAAGAATGCTACCAAGAGCCCCTTTTGTGGAGCTGGAGAGGTTGTGACATTCCAGTATAAGTGGCTGCCTAGTCACCCTGCGATTTTTGCATTCACTCACACACCGTTCAAGCAGCTGTTGGGCATCGTGTTCGTGGGTACTAATGTGGCACACCTGACAGTCTGCACGCACACTTGCTCATTTAATCACCATGGCAATCCCGTGGGGTGGGTATTAATATGCCTTTTTTTAGATATGAAGAGACAAATGCTCAGAGTGTCTAAGTCCTTTGCCTGCTTTATCACATTGAGAGCCAGATGAGGCCTGTCCCTCCAGAACTACAAGCTTTTATTAATGTATGCTGATGTCTCCCGATGCCATACAAGCCAGAGCCAGGCCTCAAAGCCGAGCCTCCACCTGGTACAGCAGCAGTTGCTTCATATCATCCTACACTGCAATGATTCATACTTGTTCACACACTTCTACGTGAAATGGTTCTTCTGCACATTTGCTATGTTTTAAACAAAACTTCTGCCAATCCCATGAGCTAGAAACTGGTGATTATGTCCTGAAATGATGATTATAACCATTACAGACCTTTACATACAAGGTATCCTGGGCAATTTGTGTCAAATACATCAAGCTTGCATTGGCTACTATATATAAACTTCTGGCTAGAGTTAACTGGTGTTTCTTGTTTTGCCCCTACCTGCCATACATCAGTCTATAATCAATATGACGTCTTCTTAACGGCAGAAGGGTCAGGATCAAACTACTAAAGGCTGAAGTCGTTTTAATAGAAGTGAAGTAACTTTTATTGTCGTCTTGATCCTGGCCTCTTGGACACCCATCATCCATGTTCTTTCCAAGCCTCAGATCTCAAATTTTTTTATTTTCCTATCAACTAAAAGTAGGGTGCTCAACTGTCCTGTCACAATGTGCTTTCTTAACTGATATCCATTTCTAACAAATGTCTCTTTTTCCTATGGTTGCCGATACCATTTCATTGGAATGGTTGAGAACAAAGGCAGCATTTCTAAAAATTTAGGGAAATCTGGGGACAAGAAAGTAGAGAAAATATTAGTCTTAAGACCATTATTGTCAGCAAGCATTTCTAGGTTCAAGTAAGATCTCCAAGTACGAAGCGGAATTCGCCATCTTTACAAGCCTCTGTTGTTGCTGAATCCTGAACTACAGGGTGGGTGGCATCATCAGACTTTAGCCAGGCCCTGGCACTTTACTGCTTTTTCTTTTATCTCTCTAGCTGGCTTTGCTCAGGCTCCTGATCTCTCCTTCTTGTTAAGAGCTAGAGTTAGGCTGCCACCCTGGCACCTCATCTCTTGCCAGAATGTTGGTAAGAGCCTGTAAATGCCTCCAAAATGGGGTCTCCTCCCATCTTGACACTTGTCCTTGTCAAGGTCATTTTCCTCAGATACAGCTCCAGGAATAGTTTTTCCATTTCATGATTCTCCAGAGTCCACAAAAGGAAGGTCCCCATTGGCCTAGGCCCTCCCCTCCAGCCACACTCCTCAACATTTTCTCTTTATACTTTGAGTTCTGTGGATATGTCCAGAGTCCCAAATGCATGAGCTGCTTCAAGTCACTTCACCTTTGGTGATATTTTCTTTTCTCAGAATGCTTCCTGCTTTGCTTCATAATCTCATTCCCTTGGCTAATTCATATTCATCCCGTGTTATTCAGCTCTAGTTTTCTCATCCAGAAAACATTCTAAAGCCTTCTCCTGCTCCGTTCTGCATACTCTGGGCGAAATAACACGTCAAGAACTATGCCTCTGGAGCTGAGGAAAGATACAATGTAACACTGCTGGGCAATTGTGGACAGGCATGGGCTGATGGGAAAGATACAATGTAACACTGCTGGGCTAATGTGGACAGGCATGGGCTGATGGGAAAGATACAATGTAACACTGCTGGGCAATTGTGGACAGGCATGGGCTGATGGGAAAGATACAATGTAACACTGCTGGGCTAAGTGGATGAGCTAAGTGGGTTGACAGACAAGGTAATCATATAGCCACCTATTGTGATATTCTTTAAAACTACCAGTAATGAACCTGGCCATGCATCTGTCTTTGACAGTATCTCTGGACTTGAATTATAATGGTAGCTTAAGGAGATGAAGTAGCACACAGGGTTTTCTCTGAGCCACTGTGTTATAAAAGAAGAAGTTCACAGCTAAACAGACCCCTGCTCTCACCTCATTACGGTAGTTTCCTGTGCAAATAGTATGGTATACTCACACAAGGACAGCTACAGTGTGACTAGGAAACACAACTGTATATAGAATCAGTCCTGTGGGAATGGCACTCACACTCAGCTCTTATCTATGGCTCTAAACTGCACTCTAGACAAATTCAAATAATATGTGACTCAAAATAAAAAATACTCAAATTCCCATAGAAATAGCAATGATACAAAATTTTTTATTAATCAACTGAAACTATATTTTTGTTTTGCTTTGCTTTGTTTGAAACAGGGTGTCTCTGTGTAGTCCTCGCTGTTCTGGAACTCACTTTATAGACTTGGGTGGCCTTGAACTCAGGATCTACCTGTCTCTGCTCCCGAGTACTGGGCCTAATGCCAGCTTGCAACTATGATTCGAATTCTTTGTTATAAATTGTGGATTTTTAAATTCTCAAGTTTAAACCAGAAAACATTTACGGAGCTTCTGTTTGAAACACCTAAAAAATCTAGACTCCTATTTTGGATTTTTCTGTTTCTTAGTTGGCATGTATGAGCTCTATATAAGACAGAAGAGTTAAGAAAGATATAACCTGCTTCTTCTTCTTCTTTCTTCTTCTTCTTTTTCTTCCCCTTCCTCCTCCTTCCCCTCCTCCTCCTCCTTCTCCTCCTCCTGGAAAACACTAAATGGCACCTGTGTACAGGGAGGGCCCAGAGGACCCAGGGACCCAGGATTAGGAGGCTGCAGTGGCTTCCAAGGAGGATTCAGCAGTGGTCTTAGGGGCCGCGGTCGTGGTCGAGGCCTTGGGGCTCATGGAAGTAAAGCTGAAGACAAGGAGTGAATCCCTGTCACCAAGCTGGTTAAGGACATGAAGATCAAGTCTTTGGAGGAGACCTACCTGTTCTCCCTGCCCATTAAGGAGTCTGAGATTATCGACTTTTTCCTGGGGTTCTGAAAATCATGCCAGTGTAGACACAGATTTGGGCTGGCCAGCGGACCAGGTTCAAGGCTTTTGTCACTATTGGGGGCTACAATGGTCACGGTGGCCTTGGTGTTAAGTGCTCCAAGGAAGTTGCCACTGCCATCTGAGGGGCCATCATCCTGGCCAAGCTTTCCATTGTCCTTGTGCCAACAAGATTGGCAAGCTCCATACTGTCCCATGCAAAGTGACAGGTCATTGTGGCTCTGTGCTGGTGCGTCTCATCCCTGCCCCAAGAGGCACTGGCATTGTATCTGCTCCTGTGCCCAAGAAGCTTCTGATGATGGCCGGTACAGATGACTGCTACATTTCAGTCAGGGGCTGCACTGCCACCCTGGGAAACTTTGCCAAAGGCCACCTTTGATGCCATCTCCAAGATCTACAGCCACCTGACCCCTGACCTCTGGAAAGAAACTGTGTTCACCAAGTCTTCTTATCAGAAATTTACTGGTCATCTTGTGAAAACCCACACCAGAGTCAGAGGACCCCAGCTCCAGCTGTGGCTACCACATAAGGGTTTTTATAAAAGAAAAATAAATGAACTAAGTCTGTTTTTTAAAAAGGAGAAAGAACCTGTCCACCTCACTCTAGAGCAGTGTCAACTTCTTAATGCTATGGCCTTTTAATACAGTTCCTCATGCTGTGGTGACCCCCAACCATAAAGTTATTTTCATTTCTACTTCATAACTGCAATTATGCTACTGTTATGAATCATAATGTGGATTATCTGATATGTGACATCTGTGGGGGTTGTGACCCATGGGTTGCAAACCTCTGCTCTAGGGTTTATTTCAAGATTATAGTAAAATATATGTCCAGTTAGCCTCTTTGTTCCTGGTAAACTACAAAGCTGTCGTTTCATCAAAATATATAGATACTATCATGACCCTCCAAGGCATCCATGTCAAAAATGAAAAAAACATGTTTAAAAATTCATGAAGTTGCAGTAAGTAAGAATTCAAACATGATTCACTGGGCCACATTGTCTCACAAGTATTAACACAAGTTCACAAACATGCCTTGGAAATACACGTTTGCAGCTATGTTATCACTAAAAGCTTAATCACATTTTAAAACTATGGGACATTTATGGCACTATATAAAGACAAGTGGTAAAATAAATAAATAAATAAATAAATAAATAAATAAATAAATAAATAAATAAATAAAAAGTTACTACCTTAAAGGCATTGAGAGCCTCAACTACCACAAATGTTCATTTATATAAGTTATCCCATTCAGAAAGAAAAAATAAAAAAAGAAGAAGCCTGGGTTTAGAAAGCTCCTGCCTTTCCTGGAGCACTCTCCTGGAGCACTCTCCTGGAGCACTCCTTTTAACTCCTATTCACCCCATAGGCTCAGCTTCCAGGCTGCCTTCCCCAACTGCTCTGGGTCCCAGTGCCCCCCAGCACACACCTCCCAGCACAGATCTGTCAGGTAGCACTGACATAGTCCCTTCAGACCCATGCCATCTCCCACGAGATGCCTGCATCTCCCATGAGAGAAATGGGAGGACTTTGATGGTAACACTCTATCTCTACTCCTTGTACAGTGTGGCCTGGGGACAAGTACTTTTTTAATAAAATTTTACTTGTAATAATAAAGGCCATTAGCTTTGTGTTGTTTTAATCAGGAGTCCTGCTGCTCCATCATTTTGGAGTTAGATTCAATTCGCTAAGGTCTTTTTGTGTAGCCATAGGTTAAACGTTCCTTATCCAGAATGCTTGGGACCAGAGGCATTTCAAACTGAATATCTTCACAGAGTTTACAAGTGGAGCATCCCTAAGCCCCAAATCCAAACTCTAAAGTACCCTAACATGCACTGTCATTGCTGCACTTACGTGTGTATCTGTGGTCTATCTGCCTGCATGTTGTGAGTGTGGATCCCTTGGAGGCTAGAAGATGGCATGGACTGGTACATCTGGCATTGCCACCAGCAAAAGCCACCTGATGTGGGTATTTGGAAGTAAACTCAGGTCTCCCAGAAGAACCAGTGCTCTTAACCCCAGAGCTGTTTCTCCAGCTCCAGAAACTGCTCCACAGTCTTTAGGCGCTTGGTGTCACGTCACTTCTTAAAACTTGGAGGGTTTGTGCCTTCTGGACTTGAGGTTTTCTGAGTAGAGAAGCGGGTTCTTTATTAGCTTATTTGAAATTTGATTTTTGAATCAATGTTTTTTTTTTTTAAACCCTGCAACTCTCAGACAATTTCCTATGAGTTAAAAGAGGCAAATGAACTCACTAATCCATTTATTTCCACGTGGGTTAGGACTCTGAAATAATGCCATGAATTTCCCAGGAAATATTCTCCTATCTGTCAGCAAAGGCCAGACTCTCCTGAAACCATGCTTAATTGCAGTTACACACATTAGGTGAGGAGGGTTTTATTTCCTCTGTCTCTTGAAGTACCTTGTCTCTAAAGGATTTAAAGGGCTCTATTATTCTGTATAGAATATTAAAGTGAGGCCAACGGCGCTGCTCTTCCCATGGAGGTTTGAGTTAAGAAAGGAGTGGACTAGATACAGAGACAGTATATAAAGCTCCATGAGTAACTACCGCTGCTGACAACTCTACCAGCCTCGCTCCTAGGGCACCCTGGGGTAAAGGTTCAAGAGTTCTGGTCTGAGACATAGTATGTAAGTTCAAATCCCACATCCTGCAGCTCTCAGTGCCCTCATCAAATTCCAGCATATTCTATTACTCCAACTTCTTTTTCATGTTTAAGCTGTTGTGAAGAGTTGCTAGGCACCACTTGACAGCTGCCGTTTCGTTCCCATTCCCCCACACACACCCAAATAGGTTACACTTTAGTCTTGTAGATTAACTTGAAATGAACTATTATCCCTCAGGATGAAACACAATCAAAATGAACTTAGAGAATTTAAACACACACACACACAGCCAGCAGACACTTTAATGTCTATAAATAAGGTCTTAAATATTAAGGATTCTAAAGTTGAAGCAGAACATTCCAGACAACAGCTCTAGCTGCATGTTAGAAGTACTTAGTCCAAAAGGAAAATTAAAGAGTTTGGAGCAGCATGTGAAAACTGCATGTGTACAGAGGGCCAGAGGAGTGCAGGCCTGGGAAGGAGTCACAGGAACAAAGAAAGCAGAGAAAGGCAGGAAGAGAAGTTACAAATTGTTCATAGTAAGAAAGAGAAGGCCACGGATCATCAGGCAAATTTACCAAGGCTCAAATCCACACAGTTAGGACTGGGGACAGAGCCCTGAGAGAGACTGCTTATGTCGCCAAGGCTAGTTCTTCCCTTGATTCCCAGTCCTGCAAAACAAACAGCAGCAAGGAAAACAGAGATTTTTCGAGTCTAGGTGCCAAAATACAGCTTACCCGCTACAGCCGCCATTCTCAACCTGTGGGCCCTGACCCCTCAGGGAGTCAAGTATCAGAGAGCCTGTGTGTCCGATATTTACATAAGCAGCAAAATCATAGTAGCAAGGAAATAATTTTGCACTTGGGGAAATCACGACATGAGGAACTACATTAAAGAGTCACAGAATTAGGAAGGTTGAGAACTGCCCGTGCTAGAAACAAGGGATGAAGAAGACAGGCCTTTGCCCAAAGAAAGTTGAGTTTTCCTAGCAGAGGGGAGCCCATGAAAGCCACCAACAGGGTGGACTGAAGAAGCTGGTGCTGCCTGGTCTCAAGCGTGGGTATATGGGTCTGACAGTCAGTCAGAGCCCTCATATCTTGCCCACTCTGTTCTCTGGCATTAAGTGGAACTCTAAGGAAGCAAATGCTGGCTTCTTAAAAGTTATTTCAGGGGTGAACTAGTTTGCTCTCAGCAGATCTGAGGTATTTCACTCTCTCAATGCCTGCAGGAAGTCCAGGAGCAAAGGTGGTGTTGCACCTTTCTTTTTTTTTTTTTTTTTTTTTTTTTTAATTTTACACGCAAAAGTGTTTTGCCTGCACATATGTCTTTGTAGCCAGTGCATGCCTGGTGCCCGTGGATGGCAGAAGCAATGCTAAAGAAGAAAAATGCTGCTAATCTTAGAGTTTCAAGCATCGTGGCTTGGTGTACCCAGTGAGAAGCAGAGCTGGAAGCCAACTCCAAGCCCAGTTGCATTCCTCTGATGTTGTCACTCAATAGATTTTAAGCAAGTGGAGATTTCTCAAGGAGAAGAAAGGCAAAGCCCACCCGTGGCAAATGGAGAGTACACCAGCTCCCAAGGGATTAATGGAGTACATTTCTTCCGTGCTATTTCAGGATGGGGGCACAGGCAGAGGGTGGGAGGTGGCCCCCAGGGTGTGACAGGGAGGGCTAGGGGATGTCAAGTACATGAAAAGCTTCACACCCATCCCTAAATGGATGCCCTCACTTGCTACTAACCCAGGCTAATCCAAGTGGCCTCCTGAAGATCTCCCTTGCAAAGCTGCTGTTTCCTTAAGTGGGAAAGTGCCTGCACAGCGGGTGGACAAGCTGTCTAGAGGGGCCTGTGCCTCTGTTGACACAGTAGGTTCCTTCATGCTTGGTGCTCACCTGGCATACCACTGGTGGCAGGCGAGTTGTAAGACAATGGAAATATTGTCACCTCCAGGAAGCAGAGACAGGTGAGACCCCTGCAGGCTCAGCACAGTGAGAAGACTTGATATAATGCTCACACCTCCAATGGTCAGAGACTGCAGGAGATTCTTGATGGTTTAAAATAATGTTAAGCGTTCAAATCAAGTTGCACAGAGGTAAATACAGGTATATTTAGAAGCTTGTGGCTATGAAAATTAAAAATGATAGATTCCCAGAACTGTTTTAGAGGTGCTTCGTTTAAAAGACACAGCAAGACTCCTGGGGAATCTTAATTAAGTGACTTCTTACTCTGGGCAATGCTCTCTTCTCCAGTATAAGCAGACCAGTGGATGCCCCAACTCAGTGCTTCTGCATAACTCTGTAGATTATTCCAGAATGATTTTAGGGTCTGCTTTTTTTAATGTAGAAAAATTAAATTTTTTTCCAGCCTAAATGAGCAGGACAGAGATCATCTTCCCAGTAGACAGCAATCTTGTTGTCTGTTTTCTACATGGAAAAAAGCTTAATGTTTAGTTTGCAAAAGAAAGTGCATCATACTCTACCACAATTTAATATTTTAAATTTATTCATTTTATGGAATATAAACATCTTAACTATTAGATACACACCTTCTAATATTTTTAAAATCATAAATGCTTTGATTTACTTTAGAAAATGAAACCAATCATTATTCAATTCTGGAAAAAAGTTAATCCATAAACCAACTAAAAATAAACTTGTTTAATAGGTAATCTGTGCCCAAAATTAAAACTACATCTTTGTGTATAAGAAACAAAATAAAATTGCCATTGGCATTTATGAACTTTAGGAAAATTATTTAAATGACTCTTAAAGATCAGGAGATGGGGGGGGATTTAACAAGAAGTTTCAAGCAACAATATTTACAAAAATAAAAACACGAAACGTTTCAAAAAGTCCTCAATGAGATAAGGAAATAAAATGTGGTTTTTGCTCTGTGCAAAGTAATAGAAACATGCGAGCTACTGGCGCATACAACAGCAAAGAGGAGTTCCACTGATGTGACACCCAAAGCAAACAGAGTGGAACAACACAGGACAGGGACACAAGCATGTCAGAACAGAGAGACACAGTCATGACAGCGTGCGGGGACACTGGTAACCTCTCACAGGCACAAGCACCAGGCAGAAATGCTCTTTTCCAAAGACGCTGACAGGCATCTTGTTCCTCTTCTTATTGTCACTATCTGTCTGCATTTCATCACTAGTTCTACCTGCTTGATGTGTGAGTTTGTGTGCTCACACTTGGGGCTGAACCCACGGCCTATATGTGATAGGCGCACACTACACCGCTGAACCCCATCCCCAACTCAACCTTAAAGCCAAACAGCAATTATGTGAAATATATCTAATCGTTTGCATCCTAGAAAAGTACCTGACTAGCAAGGCACAGTAGATAAAATGGGACAGCATCCCTGTCACTAGCTTGCTTTGCAAATTTGGCATAAGAATGCATCCCGTGGACTGCGGCTGTCTGAGATCTGGATGGCTCCAAAGCAAGGAGAAGAGAAAGGAGAAGGACCAAAAGGAATCTTTTTTTAGGGATAGTTTGGTATGTCCTAGAATTTTAAAATCAGCTAATACAAATCAAATCAATTTAAATAAAGCAGAAGGGACCTCCAAGACATCTCAGCAGAAAAAGGTACCTGAACTCAATTCCCAGCATCCACAATATAAAGAAAGAACAAGCTATTCTCTGGCCTTCACTCCTTCACCATAGCACTTGAGAGAGCGCACACTCATGCACACACCCATACACTCACACTTACATGCACATGAACACAGACACAAATAAATAAAATGTGCCTTTTGAACACAGAAAATCTCAAAATATATGTATTGCTGAGGATCCACTATTTTCTATACAGCATTACATTTTTAAAAATAAATTTTTCAGATGACCAAGCTCTAAATTGGGCAGCAGTACTCCCTTTGTGTGTTAAGATTTGGACTTGTCTTCTGTCCCTTTACCCACACTGTTCGGGGTTTTGCTTGGCTTTCCTGTCTTGACACAGTAGAAACCTGAGATTGCGCCCAATACAGGCATCCCTGTCCAGCCTGAAGAGTCACTTCATCTTCCCCATCCTATTCCTTCCAGACAGAATTACCTAAGCTCATATAAAAACAGTCAGGTAAGCATAGAGAAGTATCTACCGTGATGTATGCTTGTCAGTATTATTATTTTTATGAACTTCACTTTAGAGTGACTAAGAAAATCTGTACTTAGTGGAATTTTACCCACCGAAATTTATAATTTACTCCTGTGAAATTAATTGGCCTTATGACTCCCCAACTCCTGTTTAGTGGTAAGAACTAAATCTAGAAGCTTCTCAGCCTAGTGTCCTGGTTAACCCTATAAGGCACAGGCACATATAGAAAACTCAGCTTACTTTCACACATCCTGTTTCCTAGAGGGCTTTGCTCAAAGGCTGCCTCATCATGAGTAAACATTCCATAGAGAAACAAGGGAGCAATGGAAAAGCTAGAGGATCACACTTTGCCCTTCCTGAAAAGAATCCGGAGCTCCTGTCCTGGGCATTTGGGAACCCACAGGCACAGAGAGAGAGAGAGAGAGAGAGAGAGAGAGAGAGAGAGAGAGAGAGAGAGAGAGACCACCACAGTCAACTGCCTTGCCCTGTTCTGCATTCTCTTTCCAGCCGGGGCTGTGGTAATGGCTACATAACTTTTATTTGTACTTTATATTATTTCTAGGGATAGATGACAAGTTAAAAGCAATTAAGAAGCATATGAACTATCACCAAATCTCACTGAAGCCATAAGTCACGATGATGCTCCAGCCTGTCCTCACTTGTCACTCTCAGATTCCCTCTAGGAAAAACAGTGGGGGTTGAAACAACAGAGGAAAAGTCCTAAAACTAATTTATTGAATTCCAACCACTTTATTTTGGTTGAAACTCAACCGCTTTATTGTAAGTATGGGGGGGGGCAGAGAATTCAAGAAGTTTTTCTGAATTCCTGGCTGTCCTGGAACTAGCTCTGCAAACCAGGCTGCTCTCAAAATCATGGAGATCCCCTTGCCTCTGCCTCCCAGGTACTGGGATTAAAGGCATGTACCACCACTACCCAGTTTGTAAGTATTTTTGATATGTGTGTGTGTGTGTGTATGTATGTATATATGTATGTGTATATATACATATATATATATATATATATAATTGTTTCTAGAATATTTTGAGAAGTCCGCCCAAGAGCCCAAGCCTGATCTCAATTTTAAGAGTCCTTGCAAAGAGCCCCAGTAAACTGTCACCGTCAGCCCTTCAGGCGTCAATGTATGACTGCAGCATCAGGGGCCGTGATGGATCAAAAGAGGTATTTGTGTGGCTTGGGATGATGTCAGATGTTTGGATCAGTAACCACCTTATTTCACAACTAGGAACTCCTCTTCGAGTAGCCTGTGTCAAGGGTTGGCAAGACTTTCTGGAAAATAAATACATATGGCTTTTGTGAGCTGCACTGTCTCTGTTACGTCTACCTGACTCTGAGGATCATCACGAGAGATGTCACACAAAATACAGAAACCAGAGTGCATGGTGCATGGCTAAGCTCCAGTGACATTTTTAATGCATGGGTACTAGTTGCATTTTATATATCTTTCACAGATTATGAAATATTCTATTGCCATCTCTATGACTATTTATAAATATAAAAACTATTCTTTGGCTCACGGTATCAAAAAATAGATGGTGGACCAGATGTGGCCAGCCCTTACACCTACTTGCCTACAGAGCACAGTAACGTATATCATTCTGAGGATCATTTAGCTTGCCCTATACTTATTGTGTTTTTCTCCTTTCACAACTAAATTGATATTCCTTAATCAGTCATTTCTTCCTAACACAATGGGAAGATGGGCTTTGTTTTATCAATAATAAAATGTAAAGTGTTCAAACATTATAGTCAGGGAAGGTTTGCAGAAAACAAGCATGGGGGTGGTGTCTTTTGGTTTGGTTTGTATACAGTGCTACAGATAGACCCGGGGCTTAAAAAATGCTAGGCAAGCACTCTACCACTGAGTTTCATCCCAGCCCATGAAGAACAGTGGTTTGGGCAGGATTTCCACTGTGATCTTTGCTTGCACGCTGTTTATCAGCTACACAGTCCTCTGTGTGGCACCGCACCAATACCATGGCTGGGTTAGAATGAAGGCATAAGGATCTTCTGTGATCCAGGATGATGACACTTTTTAACACATCATTAATATGTGCAATAATTAGGCTACACGTGTGGCTGGGCAGGCTATTGCCCCATCGTAAGTCAGTGGCTGCTGTGAGTTAGAAGGAACGCCTTTCAAAGGAGCACGTATACATAGGGCTGTCTTCAAATGCATTTGTTTTCTTCCTGAGGACAGCAGGTGCTGAGCAAAGCATCTTGGGGCCCTGCTGCAGTCCTCTGGCTTCTTTCCTCACACCTGACTTTTTCCATTTGTCTGCATTCCTCTTCTACCCATCACCCCATTCCTGCCCCCTCCCCGTCCTCCCGTGAAAACACACATACACATGAGTACACACACACACACACACACATTTTAGTTATCTGGATCTTCAAGTCTCAGAATATTTTCAACAAGCTGCTGAAGATCTGCAAGTCCCACTGAATCTCGTCTCCGCTATTCAAAACACAGGCTACTGCTGAAGAACCTTCAGAGAACTCACCCGTTCTCCTCACAAACTCCATCCAGACTTGTCTCGATGGCACCTTATATTATACAACCCCTCTTGCTTCCTCCTGCCTGGCCCCCACAGCCGTGAATGTGAAAGAAGACACTAGACCTTGTTTCTAGGACACATCATTTTAGAAGTTGGACACCTGCGTTGCCCTGTGCAGAGGGTTTCCTTAGTGCCACAGGAGTCAGAGCCAATTGTCAGGGGACTTTTCTCACATCACAAGGAGTTGCCAAATAAAGTGTCCCCGGCAGATACAGAAGACATTGCAAGATACTAGTAATCCTCTGGGATACAATTCGAGAAAGACCCATACGAAAAGGCTCTTATTTAGGCAGTCCTTCCAAAGCATTCCCCAATTCAAAGTTAGGAGATGGGGCCCCATGTAGAATGCACCCCAAATCACAGGAAATAGATTCACCCTCAAACTGCATACTTTCTTCCACGCCATCTAATTACCAAAAAAAAAAAAAAAAAAAAAAAAAAAAAAAAAAAAAAATCAGGTCTCTATCCAGTTAGTTCCTCCTTGGTACTCTAAAAATAAAAAAACACTAATTCTTATCCGCCTCACAAAGACAGTGGCTAAACTGTACTCTGGTTAAAGAAAAGGATTCACACTCCTTGAGATGTCTTCTATTTCTCTAATTCGTTTCCTGAGTTGCTAACACCCGAGGAAACGTTTCCTACATATAATTCATCCCACGAAACTCCTATGGGAAAGAAAGCAACAGAGGTCATTCTGTGAGGCCGCGGTGCTGACCCTCTTGTGCTTTTCATTCAAACGTGTAAAGCTCCAGGTCCCGCGGTAGGACAGAGGGCTGAGAGGAACGAAGCAGACCTAGCCAGAGGAACTGAACTCAGACAACCCACAGACCACCCACGCTGCCTTAAAAGCATCAGCGCAGTGATGTCATCCAGAGGGTGCCTAGAGGAAAGTGTTTTTTTTTTTTTTTTTTTTTGAGAGAGAGAGAGTTAATTTTGCTGGAGTTTAATTCACAGATAATTGTAATCTTTCCCTATAGGGCTGTGCCTCAATCAACTGAGAAGACATTCTTTTAATAGGATAATTATTTTTAATAGGAGCTATCAATGACTGGGGTGCTTTGTTTTTATGGACTGGACTTAATAGCTTGATAAACACTATTTTATTTAACCTAAGTGACTAGCCTTGTTATGCAGTCTCTATTTTATGGATGAGGAAACTGAGTGTCGGAGAGGTTAAAGTGGTTTGCCTAAGGTCACAAAGACAATAAAATACAGACAAACCCAGGACAGTCTAACTCAAAACCTACACACAGTGCACCGTATGCCTCCACTGAGTGGTTTCACGCACCTGTAAGCAAAGGACACGAGTCACACATATTGTTCCTTAATCAGTAATTCCCAATCCAGTGATTCCTAAGCTTCGGTGTCCAAGAAATCGTTTTAAAACAGAAAACTGTTCAGCTGGAGAGATGGCTGAGTGGTTAAGACGACTGGATGCTTCTCCAGAGGACCTGGGGTCCATTCCCAGCACCCGCATGGCAGCTTCCAACAATCTGTAATCCCAGTTCCAAAGGATCTGATTCCCTCGTGCCAAAACACTACACCTACGCCGTCAAAATAAAATTAAATTAATTATTTTTTTAAGTGAGGGGGAGAATCTGTGTGAAGGGGTACTGGAAGGAGGGGGTGCCGATATTGAGATATAAGGTGAATCAATCAGTTAGAAACAAATATTGTGACCACTCTTTAGTCAAATTTTGTCATTTAGAGTGAAGTGAATGGAACCAGAGAGCAGTGTGTGAAGTAAAGTAACCCAAGCAAAGAAAGACAAAGTATGTGAGTTGATGTGGAAACTAAAAATAAATAAATAAACAAATAAATAAATGAGGGGAAATGGACAAACAAAACAAAACCCTGGTTAGATGGAAGATATTCTACAGCACAGTGGGAAGCTGCTGTTTCCAACAATCTATGACATATGCTGTAGGCGACTAGCTGGAGCTCAAAACACAAGAAACAATGCGTGTTAAAGGGCATGGTAACCGCAGGTATGGGTCATCAGACCCTGAGCGGCATTTTT
This sequence comes from Micromys minutus, assembly GCF_963924665.1. Classification (NCBI taxonomy): domain Eukaryota; kingdom Metazoa; phylum Chordata; class Mammalia; order Rodentia; family Muridae; genus Micromys; species Micromys minutus. The sequence goes on from NC_137985.1 coordinate 26,800,236, forward strand.
AAAGTGTCACACCAGACTCCACGTGTGTGTCAATTAAAAGGGGAAGATGTGGAGACTGGAACCGAGTTGTTAAGTATTTTCTATCTAGCTCTTAACAATGAGGAAATGGAGATTCCACCCTTGAATCTTCTGTGAATAGCTTTAACCCAGTGACTCATAGCTCAGTGATGCCCAGGACTGTCAGCGACTGTCACCCAGCAACAAGTGAGTCACAGAAACAGACGACAACAGTTCTGAAACCTCCCAATGATCAGATATGCCATTTCCCACCTCAAATATCATTCCCTCACCGAAGTTTTCTGGAGTCGTTGAAAACCTCAGTCACAAAAACACTGGACTTTGCTGTATGTGTTACACCAAACACACACACACACACACCAAACACACACACACACACACACACATACACACACACACCACACACATACACCCACACACACACAATATATATATATATATATATATATATATATATATATATATATATATATATATAATGAAGCCTGCATAAAAGGGGACAAATCTGAATTCTAATTTACATACCTAATAACCACATGAATGTAACTTTGCACTGAAAGACACCCACAGTCTAATCTCAGTTCTGTGATAATGGGAACTACATCATACAGAGTCTCCATTTAGTTTAATTACTCTTATGCTCTACAAGTTCTTAGCTCTAAGCCTGGTACCCAGCTACCTTTTATTTTTCTAGTATCCTACACAGAAAAACACATTGTTTGGGCTAATTTTTCCAAGCATCAAAGGCAAAGTATTCTAGCTTTAAAAAATCCAAAAACTCCATACCTAGTCCTCTGACACAGTGTCTGTCACACTATGATCTGAAGAGACAATTGGAAAATGAACTTTCAGTACCCAGCTAGAATCAGAATTGTCTAATGAGTTCACAAGTTACCATGATATCCAGGAAAATCAAAATTAACAACACTCTCCAAATAAAATCTCCTCAGACATACCAAGCTTTTCAACAAAATATGTAATCATGGAAAGGAAGTAACTTAGATAAGATTCCTTTGCTCCCCCTCAGTGAAAGCCTGAATATCATATATTTTAACTTTTTTTGTTTGGTGATTTATTTTTTGAGATGGGGTAGTCTTGACTAAGTCTTGCTGTATAGACCAGGCTGGCCTAAAACTCACAAAACTTTATGTGCTTGTGCTAAGATTGAGGGAATAAACCACCGTGCCCAGCTCAATGGTACCTTTGAAAGGTTTGCTTTTATTTCCCATGTACATGTATATATGTGGGGTGGAGGGGGCTAAGGGGGAGGGAAGCGGGCATCGGTTCCTCTGGAGCTGGATTTACAGGAAGTTTTGAGCACTGAGCTGTATTCTGGTCCTATGAAAGAATGAATCCTCTTAACCACTGAGCTACCCACCCCTCCAGCCCCTGTCTCAGGTTTCAACATAAAGATTCAAAAGCAGATCTCTCAGATGTGATGCCAGGGTGCAGACCTTCATAGCGTGCAGAATGACGTCCCCTGCATTTTTCTCATAGACATATGTACATAGCTGCCTGGAAGCCTCTTTGGAATTCGGTTCAAATTATCAAAGATGTGTTCCTACAACTGCCATGGATAGACGAAAATGTTCAAGAAACCAATCTATGTATGTATGTATAGATAGATAGATATAGATATATAGATATAGATATATGGAAAGAGAGGGAGAGAGAGTAGGTGACTAATAATAATAAATAAAATCATTGTAACAACATACTACATTTATGTAAGCGCAATGTCCCCTGCCAACATCCTATTGAACTGTTCTCACCCTTCTTGCAATGTTGTGAGGTATTAGATGCATCTTTGCTTATATATTTGCTTGGGCATAAAGGAGTAGTCTGGGAAACGGGGGATGTGGGGGAGGTGCTTTGGCCAATTCAATTGTACCAACTGTTTCACTTAAAGGAGGGCAGAGCTCACAAAGGGCTATATTTCTGCCAAAATGTCTAAATGTGGTATTTCTAAATTAGACCTACCGTGCAATGATAATTAAAATGTCTGGACTGTTAAGATCACTGAATAAAGCAGCTGCCACTAAACTTGTCATTACAGAATAATGTCGTTGAGATTAGCACCTCTAAACAACACGATGACCGCTTATTACTGGTAACAGACATCTCTCTGGAGATCACCATGGTTACCTTCATCCCTTCCAACAATCCCTGACACCACACACTGACCAGTTTTCATGTTACAATTTTAAATGATTACAAAATATAAAGAAAATGTACACAGTGTGCCAATGGTATCTTTCCCCCTTGCAGAATAAACTACAATTTTACATTACATTCTTTGATATTTAATCTCAACTACCCTGGCAAAGTTCTCAAAAGTAAAATATCAGTACCAATGAGCCACTGGCCAAACACCAAGGACAACTTATCACCATATCACCAAATATTTATAAAATTGGGGTGCAATGCAAAGGCGGTTTGTTATGACTTAAAGCATCATTAAGAATAAGAAATTCTAATAATTCAGACTTATATAATTGTTGCTACATATTAGCAAGGAGCAACAATTAAGAGTATGTGTTGTAATAATTCCTTTGGGAGCTCCGAGTTCTTTTGATTGGATGCCAAGGCATTGATATGGGTAAGGGTGTTACTATAGAGAGAAATAATGCTGCCAACCAGGCTGGAGAGGTGGGGAAGATACAAATCCAGCTTAGGAAGACACAGTGGCTGTTTAGTGACCTTGTGTGCTCACTGTGAAACTGCTGACAAGCTTTTGCCTCAGGATGGAAAAGCTCCTAAGAAAGCCATCAAAAGTTCCACAAGATTAAGAGTTCTGTGTACATGTGTGGTCCCTTATCCTATCGGTTTTCAATGTTTATGTTATGAAAAGTTTCAGCTATACAGAGAAGTGCAAAAAATAATACTGTGAACATCTGTGTGCCCACAACCAAGTGACAGATTCGCAATGCTTAGACTGAGTCACCATAGGCCTTTTTTAAATGATAAATAATTACATAGGAAAATAAAAACATGGAGGTAACTCTCCCCACTTCCATCCTCCTGCCTGCTAAGCATCCTGTACCAGCCTGAATGTTTTCATTCACCCTGTAAATAGCATCAGACTATACACATCAATCTACAGCTTGTTCATCCTCAGAATTTTTATTTCTGAAAATGATCCATGTTGACACAAGCACATTTAGTTCATTTATTTTTAATTACTACATAAAGTTTATTGCACAATTACAGCACATGTTATTTTATTCCCTGAAAGACTAGTTAGGTTGTTTGTTTGCTTTTAATTTTCCCTCATCTAAAAGACACAAAAACTGAGCAACGTACTTATCTGTGTCCTGTTGCTTTATCTACTACGATTCCTTGAGGCACAACTTCCCGAGGCACTGCATTGCAGAGTGCACACATCTGCAGCACTGCCAGGAGCTGCCACCTCTGCACAGTGGTCTAACCCAAATGGGAGTCCCACCTCAGCCTGCACAAAGCCCCAGGTTTGATCCCACCACCAGGAAATAAAATCTGAAAACCCTCTCTCTAACCACTGGCACTGGGGTTTGAGGAGGCCGAGTTCTCCACAGCTCTGCTCTTACCTGGGATGGGCAGATCCACTGCTTTGCCCACCCAGTGGCTGTGAGGCACACAGTGGGACTACGAATCCCTGCATTTCATGTCCTAGACTCCTGCCCGTCCATGAACGGTCTGACTGTGTCACTGATCATGTGACTTCAGTCCTCAAGTTCCTCACTAGCAAATGGAGATAATAGTAGCCCCTCTCAGGGGTGTTCTAGAGCTGATTTTAAGAGCCATTATTCCAGCACTATAACATATCAATCACACATACACATACACACACACACACACACATGCACACACACATACACATACACACACATACACACACATGCACACACATGCACATACACACACACACACACACATACACACACATGCACACACACACATGCACACACACTATTACTGAACCAGCTGGGTGACTTAGTAAGTAAAGATGCTTGCTACCAAACCTGACAAGTTTCATCACCTGGATCCATACCATGGAAGGAGAAAAGTAACACATACAGCATGACTGTGCTTATGCTTGTGAACAAGAAAGTTGAGCATAAAGTTTTTCTCAAGTTTATAGGCTTCTCTGGATGATGACTGCAAGACTCAGAGAGAGCACTCTTGGGAACCCTCTTGCTTAATCAAGCTAGCTCCCCAAGGTAAGAAGCCATACCGTTTGTGGTGTCCATTCAGGAAAAGTGCAGTCAGCAACCCAAGGTATTAGGTAAACTAAACCTCAATCCACGGGTGACTGCCACCTTGTTTGTGACAGGATCAACCCCCAAAGCACAGGGTGGTGGAGGCTGACAGGGACCTGCCATACTCCAGTATTTCCTGGAATGGAAATACAGACAAGCCCTCCAAAGGTTCCCTAGTCCTGAGACAATTCCATTTCTCCCAAGGGCTATATGCTCTTTCATCTGCAAATGGAAAAGCAATCATAGCATTTATCAAAGAACTAAGTCATGTGTTATAAAAGTATCTATCAGAAGTATATTGAATCTGGGAGTGGTGGCACACACCTTTAATCCCAGCACTCTGGAGGCAGAGGCAAGCAGATCCCTGTGAGTTTAAGAGCAGCTGGGTCGACAAATGGAGTTCCAGTCTAACCGTGGTTATATGGTAAGACCCTGTCTCGAAGAAACAAAATGCATTGAGCAGGCATAAGAGTACAGATCTATCTTCCCACGCAGAACGCTGAGATAGTAGTATTTCAAATTTGATGTAGGCTTGGACTATACATCTATAGAGTCAATTTAATATAGAATCCACAGTAAGGCCTAGTCCTAAAAGTCAAAGATGTATCTTCTTCACTTGCGTCTGACCTTTCCTTTGTGGATGGCTGTGCTTGCCTTTGTGCCCTTAGCTGGCGGAGTCAGGAAACACACACAGCTGCATGCCAGACCTATCGAGTAGTCCTGACATCAGCACCTTCTGGTGACTGACAGGGGCCTTCTCAGATGTGCTTTCGTATCAGCTAGAGTTTATGATTACTATTCCTGGTAATCAATTTAAACCGGATTTGGACACCAGGAACTCCTAAGTAACTCCATTCAGGTTCCCTCTCGTCTCCAGGGTGGACTCAAGACTCAGCTGCAGCCGGAATATAATTAGACAGCCTTCCGAGACCGTCTAGGTGCAAGACTTTCCTCCTCACTACTGCCAAGTTTCCACATTCAAGAACTTAAACTGCCATATAAAATGCTCTTGCAGGGATGAGTAATTAGACACTGTAATGGAAAAGTAACTGTGTTTTTATTTAGAGCACTTATTTTAACAAGACTTTTCTTTCTAACTATTATTGAATGGCAGTAAAAATAAATTAAATCCTGAGAGTTTACAAAGACATTCTGTTTTGAAAAAAAAAATAACAATAATAAATGAACACTCTCCCGGAGAGTATGTATTTTGTAATGCCATTAAGTTGGTGCACAGTCCTAATCAGCGTCCTAATGCTGACTCTGTATCTGTCACAATTGCTGTGTAGGGACACCGTCTGCAGCTGTCCGGCAGCACTGATGTGTGAGTCCCCTGGAAATTCCCTCAGCCCTTAGTCTTCTTTTTCTCCTGTCCCGTTGCTTCCAGGAGACATGTGCCCTTGTGGCAGGATGTCTTTCGAACATTCTACAAACACCTGTGGTTTTAGCAACTTCATGGGTAGAAAGGAGGATGCTGGCCAATCCAGCTGTGAGCCCAGCTCAAGAGACACTCCAGAAATAGCAGCCCCACCCAGGTGAAGCGGCAAGCCAGTACCTCTTAAGAGAAGATTCACGCATCTCATATCATCCAAATCCTTGCAGCCTCCAACCATATTCCACTCAAGAGCTGGTAAACTGGCTCATGAAACTACACATTTCACTCCAGTACAGGACAAAGGGCCATAATGGAAGAGCTGACACCACTCCCACCTAAGGCCACAACCGAGTGGAGATCAATGAAGCTTGGGTCATCCGAGCTGCCACGTTTTTCATCTTTCCTGCTCCTGCGGTTCTCCTAGCAGTGAATGAGACAGACCCTCAAAATGACTAGGATATGGTATTTCTCAGCCCCTTCCTCCTGCCATGGATGTTAACTGACAGGCAGGCTCCAGGGGCCTTAAGGTGCCTGGCTTGAGTCCGGGTAGAAGTGCTGTTAGCCGTCTATTGTCTGTGGACAGTCACTTCAGAAGCCACCTTTATTTCTGCACCACAGAATTCTCTAAGATAGCCTCAAGATTTAACAGAAACCCACTCTTTCCCCTTTTCCTTATATCCTCCTCCTTTTTTCTTTCCAGTCTCACTTTACGATTTAAACAACTATTTTCAGTTCTCACTGCTTCTCATGTAGACGGCCGGGAAATCTGCACTCTGCTAAAATTAACTTTATACTGTCTAGGCTTGCATTGCCAATTCAGCCTTCTACCCCAAAGAATAAGTAGCCTGCATATTTGTAAGACATCGGCCTCATATATAATATTCCAAGCAAGTATAAATATTTGTTTAATTCAATTATCAAATTCAATGCTGTCGAGGACTGCAGACACTGGTGGAGGCATTTGAAGTCTGAGCAAGATTCCTAATCCTTTTTCCATCTGTGATTAGAAAAATCGGCGGCAGCAGAGGCCGCGCTTGTAAACGTCTCATAAGCTCTTAAAGCCCATTCCCGAGGAGCCCCTCACGTCACAGTGTAAGAAACAGAACTGTAAAACTGAAGAGGTGGTAATTCACCAGCTCCTCTCCAAACATACTGTGACTCCGAGCTAGTGCCTGGTGATGCTGGGCATCCCTCAGTGCGTTCCCCCTTCAAATGGGAACAGCAGAGAGCTGTGGAGGTAACCACTAGTGAAAAGCCTGCTGGCCTCTGGCGGCATTGATAATGACCATTTTCCCAGACTCCGATTTACATCTCTCCATTCACATTCCAGGGTCCCATTCTCAAGTTCCCAATATGCTATGGGATTTGGTCTCTAAATAAAAGAGCAGAGATTTTGGGGATTTGGTGGAACCAGCCTCATGAAGCTCTTCTCTCTCTCTCTCTCTCTCTCTCTCTCTCTCTCTCTCTCTCTCTCTCTCTCCAATAGCAACAGAGTCATGCATGTCTGAGCCTCATTTAACTTTTCCCCGGTATGACACCCAGTCTTTTTGATAAATGTGCCCAAGGACACCACCCCAAAGAACTCGTTTCTCATGGACCCACCAGAGGATAAAATGTTCTCAATGCCACCTCCTAAGATAATCACCCTGTCCCAAATGCCCCTTTTAATTGGTTGACTGTCCCCTGGGTGTGTCTGCACCTAAGAAGTTTATCCAGGGTGTGTAACCAAGAAACAACAGTCTTCCTGATTTCTGAGAATCCTGACAAGGACAGTGGTGCAAAAGGTAGATTGAACTGTGCCAAAACATTAATGTGATGATGTAGTTTTGTAATAAATGATAGATAGATAGATAGATGATAGATAGATAGATAGATAGATAGATAGATAGATAGATAGATAGGTAGGTAGGTAGGTAGGTAGGTAGATAGGTAGGTAGATAGATAGATCTTCCACTTGGGAAGAGTAATCTTTCTACCCCTTCCAGTTCCAAAGCCATGGCCAGACCTAAAGGACTGACACTGAAAAGTCACAGATAGATTCAGTAGAACCATCCTGCCCAAGAAGGGAAAAGGAGCTAGACCGTATAGATTCTGCATTTTCTTCCCACAGATGAACCTGCAGAAATGTAACATCACTCTAAGAAGAACAATAAATTGTAAGTAATACTATAGGTACGTTTATCAATAATCTCACAGGAAAACCCTTAGGGTAAACAGCCCATATACTGGTGTTTGTGAAACAAATTACCTGTTTCCTCTGAACACTCCTCACATTTAGAAGCTCTGACTACTTCTAAAACATTTAAACAGAAAGACAAAGCTTCCAAAAGTTAAAATGCTCTGCAACCTAGTCCATTGTGAGGAGCCAGTTTTATTCAATGGCTTTCCCTTCTTTTGAGGGGTTCTGGATCCTCCTATTCCCATTTGTTGGGGTTACTGGTGACCCAAAACAGACAGCTGTGCTGTGCTTATGAAATCATATGAAGTTATTATCTCATCGGGGTAAACTTACCATCACTGACATGATTTCTGACTTCCAACTGGCAATCTGTTTTGGTTCTGTGTGAGGATTGCTGTTACCAGATTTAAAGATAAGACTTTCCAGTCACATACTCAATTATGTAAAAATAAAAGTATTCTATACTCCACTGATGACGTGAATGACAAACTTTGTATAAATGGAGAAATTCTTTAGGTTGTTTTTTGTTTACTTTGGGGTTTTTTTGGTTTTTTTTTTTTTTTTTTTATGATAAACTTTCCTTTACTTTGGCTTAAAAAGGATTCTCCTCCTCAGTGTGAATTAAGGTGACTTAGGAGGCACTCCTGGGAAACAGAAACATTTAGAGGCCACTCCGTAAGAGCAAAACATTTGTATTTTCAATAAAGGCCTGCTAAACTGAACAATGCTTTTCGGATGATGAATATTCCATCAAAGGGGAAATGTTTAGTAATGAATTACTGACAGGTGATTATCTGACTAATGAAAAAGGTTTCCATTCCTCTGTTTACTTAAATACACACTCTCCTGCCCGGGGAGATTTGATATCATGCATTGCCACTTGGATTGCTAAATCTAGCAACACGAACTGCTTAATTAGGTGGAAGTCTTCTAAATGTGGCTTTTGTTTCACCTTATCCTGTGTGCTGACTGAACATGCTGGTCAATAGTGAAGGAAATTCTGGAGAAAGTTTTAGTCTCGGTTTTCAGTATTTTGCCTGATCAAGTTCACGTCTGTCACAGTTCTTTAAACTGGTGGAGGTGTGCAAAGTAAAAAATAAAAATGAGAAAATTTGGTAACTAATTCTAGTGTAAGCTTTCACTTGTTTCAAATTTCTCAGACAGTGCTTCTGCTACGCAATGCTGAACATTCGTCTCTATCCAGAGAAATGTACTACTGTTTCCCTATAGTTAGGAGCCATTTATTTTTTTAATTTTTAATTACGTTTTAAAAGATGTAGCTGTCCTAGCTATGTTTTATTTATTTATTTTTTTGATCCTGCTTTGCAGTTACAAAGTACAAGAAAGCTTTGAAAGCGTGAAACCCGGGAGAAGTCTCTAATGGGCTTCCTATGATCTCATCCACGTGAGGCTTTCTCTGTAATCGTAAACCCACTGAAGGCTTACGATCTGGAAGTATCAACTATTGTAGCCAGTTTTTATGGGTATAATTCCACTAGCAAATCCTACTTTCTACATTCTAAGTCTCAACTAGAGCAAATCAAGCACACTTTGAGAGAAACGATCCAGAGGAAGAATGGAAAAAGGAGGCAAGAAAACCACTATCAATAGCTACATCTGCCGCAAACCAAGAACTCCTAGGAACACAGGACAAGCCTTCAGCCATGTTAACTCAGCTTTAACATTCACAAAACTCCCTTTGAATCACTGCAGTGTGCCTGTTTTATTTCCCACACACGGCTCCAAAGATCATGGAACTAGCCTAGACCAACTGCATGACAACTTTCCGGGCCTTTTCTCCCCTCTCTTTTTCCAGCAGGTTTTCTTACATGAACCTATGCTGTGACTCCCATAAGTCATGAGATGTGGCCTTAGAATTACAGCAAAGCCCCCGAAAGTCAGCAGGTACTAAACGGGCCCTGAGTCCTCAGGAATTGAGCTTTCATTCCTGGTAACAGCTGGAGGGGGTGCATTGAGAATTGTTATTGGGGGGGTCTTCATTGGGATTTGTGTTGTTTTAGCAAATAAATGTTCTCCAAAGGAAGATTTAGCCTGCTTCTCCTAGCCCAACACAGTCACTCATCCCACATCTGAGGCTCTACAGATAGCACGCGAAATGCCTGCAGGGTAACTATCTTATTTTTCAAATCTCTTTCCTGTAGACCTTGTTTATTTCCTTGTTTGTAAAATTCAGTATTACAAGGCTTGTTGTGGGATATCAGGTCTAAAACGTCACTTGATTTTGAAAAAAACGTCTCACCGTATTTCTTATTCAGATTTAGTGACTGCCTGGCTTAGCTGGGCTGTGTCCATGGAGCCAAGGGAGACATAGGAGTCCCACTGAGCAGCTTTTTATCCCACAAGTTCCAAAAATGTCTTTGAGTCTTTGAGAACCACTGCAGTGCGCACACACTTCAGTTTTTCAGAGTATAATTTCATGAACTTTCTTCACCGCAGCCACACAGCAAGCATAGAACCAAAGGCCCAAAGCATGGAGTGTGTGCTTCTAGTAGAAAGCATAGTCAAGAACTTCTTTGAAAATATTTTTTTTCTCTTCAACTGTTTTTAAACTACAGCTAGGGTTTTTTTATAGCCTGATCTTCGTCATATAAGAGATCTTTAAAACTAAGCTTCTCTTAGTGTAGTGTTTTAAATGATTTTTGGATTGATTTTCTACATGTCTACTTGTTCGATGTAATTATTAAATTCTGTCTTCTTCCTATCGGTCTAGATTTTTGTGGATAGATGAAACCAGGTTTGAGGGATTGTTCTTTTTTTTTTTTTTTAATTGTTCCTAGTGTTGGTTTTAGTCACTTAAGACAAACAAGGGGTTGATCCTCTCTGCCTGTGTCAAAACTCGGCATAGTCCAAAACTACTTTCCCGAGGGCAATCATTTTGAGTAAAGTTTGATGTATTCGCAAGTTTATTGTGAAGCCCAGGAAATCGACTTACCTTTCAATATTACAAAAGAGGCAATCTAACTGTGCGTGAAAGATGAGACCACCAAATTCAAGTTGAAACGGACAGACTCACTGAATCTGTTCAAGTGTTTGAACTTTCTCACTAACCCAGAGTATGCTACACTGGCGTCCCACTCCAAGGGCCACTGGGTCTTAACTGAGCTCCCATCCTGGGAGCAGTACCTGCCCAGCGGGTTGCAAACGTTTTTGAATGTCCTCCGCTGACAAGTCTCCTCGCAAGAACTCGGGAGAAGAATGCTTTGGTCCCTGTCGCTTTCGGGTTGGAAAGCAGAGGCGACCGCACACGGGCGAAAGTACAACAGCCCACTGTATCTCCCAGCGATTGTCTTACCGGTACAAGAGTGCAGGGGCTTGGGTCGCACTACCAGCGATGGGCACACAGAGTAGAGGGAAAGTTTCTCAAAGTAGTCGCAGGTCTCCTTGGAGAGGATCTCATCGATCATGAAAGTCTTGTAGCGCCGCCTGGCTGCTTTGAGCTGGCCGGGTGAGCTCAGCCTCAGTTCCGCGTGGCAGTGCATGGTGAGCCGGGACCCGAGCCTGGCGACCTGAGCACCGCGAGCGCCTGGCCGTCCGGGACCGCAGGAGGTGGCGCGCAGGCTGGGGCCTGAGCCCCGCTCCTCGGCAGCCAGAGGGGCGGCGGGACCCGGGGAGGCGCGCGAAGCAGAGAGGGCACGGGCGCGCCTGCTGCGTCTACACCCACCCGCCGAGCAGCATCTTTTGACTACAGCCTTTTTGGGACACCGCAGCTGTCAATCAGCGCGCACTTCCTGCCGTGCCAGGTGCGGAGCGCGAGCCGAGGGGCGTCGGCTGCTCCCCCGCCCCTGCGCGCCCGCGCGGCCCCGGCGCTGACCTGCGCACCCCGGGTCCAACCACTCTTGCTCGCGGCCTCCCGCCGATCCGAGAGCCGAGCGCTCCCCAGACTGGCTCGCTATTTTAAGACGCTCGCTTCGGTTCTCCTCTCCCCCTCCCCCAGCTCCAGGTGTGTGTACGGGTGTGTGCGCGCGCTCCTGTGTGTGTGTGTGTGTGTGTGCGCACGCGCGCAATCCGGCGGACGCGCGCCGCCTCCTCCAGAGGCTCAGGAGTCGAGCCGCCACTTTTCGGAGTCACATCGCCCCCTCGGACCTCCCTTAGAGCCAGTCCTGCTACAGGGGGCGCCGCTCCCGACCCCCGCAACCCTGTAGGGAGCTATGTCCACACCTCTTGGCACAAAGCAGTGGCTTTTCCCCAGTCCACCGCTCAGCCCGCAGCTCCCGAGCCCGCACTGCACCGGTGCGCTCCCGGGGTGGGGCATTTGCGCCAAGGTTGCAAGTTTGACTGCCTCACTGAGGACCCCAAACTATAAGTAAATTTAGTACACTCCATTACCCCAATAACAAACTGAGATAGTTGTGTAGTGGTGTGTGTGTGTGTGTGTGTGTGTGTGTGTGTGTGTGTGTTTAAATTCTGTTTATACAACGGTTTTCTTTGCCAGAAAGGGCCAAAAACATCGGGGTTGCAACATGCCCACAGCTCTTCCACAGTTAGCCCAAATTCTGGCTTTTCCTAGCGCCCAACCGCGGTTTTCAATTCAGGTGCAGAGCACACTTTGGGCTTTTGGGGGTGGTTTCGCTATTTCTTCTTAGCGTCCTAATCTCAGAATCTGTTCCTACCAATGTCTGTACGAACTTTGCTCGCAACCACAATTCTTGCGTGAGAGGGTCCGGCCGCACTAAAACGCCTGCGACAGCTCCTGCTGTCGGTGACTCGCAAAGCCGTGGGAAACGACCTCCCGGTGTACTCCCAGCCCCCTGGACTGTGGCCCTGAAGCGGTGTGTGTGTGAAATGAAAAGGAAACGGACAGCGGGGACACAGAATTGGGGACACAGACTGCCGATGATGTCTCCCAGATGCTCGGACGGTGGGGCTGATCCCGAGTCTCCGGAGAGCTCTGTGTGCGCTCCGAGCGTGGCTAGCCGCCGAAGCAAGTTGGTACGCGCACCTGGGCGAGTGGTTAAACTCACCAAGGAGCAAACTTGCTGAACTAATGATTAAACACTTAAAGAAAATAGGCATCAATAGACTGAATCATAGTTGAGCATTTATTGTGGCCAGCAGCTCATATTGACATCTTTATTTCCCATCTCTTCCCTCCTTAACTCTTGGGATTGATTTTATTTCTTCCGTTCCAGGCGCAGGCGGCCAGCACTAAAGCTAGGTACCCCAGCGACGGTGTGCTCCTTGCTTTTTTTCCCTGGACTCTGTGACCTATCCGCTGAAGAGGATGGAAGGCCTAGGACCTGTCCCTGTTCAGTTCAGTCCGGGTGATGCCATCGGTCGCCTCGACCCGCTGCATCAGGAGCCAGGGCCAGGGACCGGAGCGCAACACTCGCTGCCACAGCAATCCTGGGGGAGTCACCCGGACAGTGCCCCCGCAGTTGGCAGTCAAGAAGAAACTAAGGGCTTGGCGGAATAGGAGTCTGACCAAGGCGACGGCGAGACCGGCTTTCAGCGCTCGGAGCCCCGCATTAGAATGGCCTCGGGGCAGGAGCTTGAGCGTGCCGCCAGGCTTAAGCTAGCGCTCCGCAGTAGTGCTCCGCAGTAGTCGCACGGAAGGCGTGCGCTCTGGGTCACTCTGCCGGGAACCCTATCCCTGTACTGCACTCCTGTCCTTCAGCCTTTTTTTTTTTTTCTTTCTTTCTCTTGGCTCTCCTCTCTTCACCCACTAACTCTTCTTTACCCTTTCGTTTCTCCCTCGTTAGTGCTCGCCTTTGGGGCCTCTAAGTTTGGTCTCCTTTTTCTCTGTCCTTATTTCTGCCCTTCGCTCTGTTCTCCCCGAAGGCGCATGCTTGTTTCTTTTTCTTTCTTCCTTTCTATTCTTCCTCCTCAACTTTCCTCTCTCCAAACTCGGGTCGGGAGTGGCATTTGTAAACCCAGTACCCAGGAAAGTTCATCAGTAGACCGACCCAACGCTTGAACTCCTAGTCTAGCAGGCTGGAACCAGCCCCATGGACTGGCCTTCGCCCCTGTGAAGTCTTTCCAAGAGATGCATCTTTCTGTCCTCTTACTGCTCCCTTCTTCCCACAGAGCCTCAGGTACAAAACTCACCTAAACCCTCCTGTAGATATGGCTTGAAATCTAGTGAATTTTGATAGCCAAATAAGTAGAGCATCCCCTGTCGGTACATTGCAATTTTTCTCCCCCCTCCCCGACTTTCTACTAGGACGGAATCTGGAAGAACAAATTCCTGAATAAGCAGTTCGGAATCTTGGAGTCTAGAGTTTTTAGCTTTCTGGTATTCGTTCCTTGAACTGACCTTGGCTTCTCATTTCCAAAAGGCAATCCTAATTTCTACCTCAAAGGGTTGGCCTTTTACAAGCCTTGCCAGTAATTGGAATGCCCTGCCACCCCTCCCCTCCCTTCTCTGCCCAGAAAAACTAGAGACCCATCCAAATACAGCCTCCTCCCTAGCAGCCTTGCCTCATCCCCAGGTTTGTCCCTTACTGTCCCTGCCCCTAATCCAGAATTTCCGTCCTTTGCAGGTTTATTTCACCCGATGGACAATGAATTCCTAGTGGCAGATGCCTTATTAAACTTATTCCCCTCCCACCATCAGACAGCACCTGGCACATGGTCCCTTCTCAGTAAATGTGTCACGAACAAATGGTTGTGGGGAAGCTCTGGAAACAGAATTATATAATGCGTTTGATGGGACATCAACTCTTAATTAGTTGTACTAAATTTGTCTTTCTCTTTAAATGAGTCTCTCCCCATTTTCCTTGTTAATTTTGAGCTTTGAGCAATGGCATGTAGCCTAATTTCTTTTCTTTTCCTTTTCCTTCAAGCTCCCTTTTTTCACCCCCTCTATGACACTCTTAGACTGAAGAAAAGCATCTCTCTGGGAGGAAGCACACCCCAGCTGTCAATCATGAAGTGAAACTTTGCTCAGAGGAGTCTGGGGTTTTGTTTCCCAAGTTAATGAAGTGGCTGGAACAAGAAACATCTGCCAGGGGGATTCAAACCTTCTCCAGCTGCTGGAGACTGGCAGATGCTCTTCAGTGTCCCAGGATCATACCCTGGTGGTGTCTGCCCTTGAGACCATCCGGAACCTCAGAGAAACACACATGGAGGGACAGACTGTTTACACTGAGCAGCAAGCATACAAGGTGAGAAAAGTTCACACCCTAAAGGACAGTTTCAGAGGACCACACACACCCCTCCCCAGTTTGGCCTCTGATTTCTAAGACAGCTCAGCATAAGAGATGGGGATAGGATGGAAACTGGGCTAAGTGACCTGAAAACCAAAGGTTTCCTTCTGATCTCTACCTTCCACTCACCACAGACTCTTCAAGTTGCATGAAAAGATTCTTCTAACTCCAAATCCGACACTTGAATTCCGTGTAGGACCTACCTTAGGACAATCACTTTGACTCTGAGTTAACCATCCTTTTATAATCTTGACTGTACCGCCATCAGGTGTACTTGCGGCAAAGACACCATTTCATTTCTCAGCTGCCTTTTCTTCAAAGGGGACCCAGAGGACAGAAAAGCATTTCTTACGGTCTTGTCACATGTATTTAATAACTTGTATTTCAGCCACTAAGTTCTGAAATCATTTCAGACATGTAAAAGCAAAATAGGAAAAGCATTGTAAGTTAATATTCCCCTGGGCCCCAGATTCATGCCAAAACCTCTTGCTGTCTGTGCGGCCCAACCGGGCAGCCTCGAATTACAAGCTAAGGGGGTATACCAGGAGGCCAGCTTATTTTTTAATGATGATATTAATTTACAAAATTGCTCTCGTGCACTGGAAAGCACCTTTTAAAGAGAGGCCACAAATGCAGTCCACTTGACCAATGAGCTTAGAAAGGATGGAGCAGAGCCTAAAAGCCAAGTTCAAACTGGAGGGGAAAGACAATAGCTTTGTCTGTAAAGCACTAAGTACTAATGCCAAGATGAAAAAGTCTAGTAAACTGGAGGAGTGGATGGGGGGAGAAGGGATTTGGAGAGGGAATGAGAAGAAAGGAGAGAGGAGAGACTGTGGGCAGGGCGTAAAATAACAATTTAAAAAGAAAGAAAAAAATTCGATTATTCAAATAGTTCCAAAATGGAGAGGTTAAGTATTTAGATTAAGATTAAAAGATTTTACAGTGTGTGTGTTTGTATCTGTGTGTGTGTGTGTGTATGTATGTGTATGTATGTGTGTGTGTTTGTGTGTATGTGTGTGTGTTTGTGTGTGTATGTGTGTGTGGTGTTTGTTTGTTTGTTTGTTGAGATGGCCTTTTTGTATCTAGGATTCCCTTGTAATTGCTATGTTACCAAGGCTGGCCTTGAACTCCAGATCCTTCGAGACACATAGTAGAAGTGCATCTTTTTTTTTTTTTAATTGTTATTTTCTTTCTTTTTTAAGATTTATTTATTATAAATTTAAGTACACTGCAGCTTTCCTCAGACACACCAGAAGAGGGCATCAGATCTCATTACAGATGGTTGTGAACCACCATGTGGTTGCTGGGAATTGAACTCAGGACTTCTGGAAAAGCCGTCAGTGCTCTTAACCACTGAGCCATCTCTCCAGCCCTTTAAATGAGGCCAACCTGGGTTTCAACCCAGCTCCGACACTGAATAATTCTCTGACCTTTGACCTTCAGCCACCTGCAGACAAGGAGAGTCAGAACAGGTTTTGAGGGCTATCTCTGGGACTCCTTACACCCAGCACTAAGTCAAGAATTAATAGTCTCTCTGGCACCTCCCCCATTTTAATAAAAATAAATGATTTTCACCAAACAAAACTTCCTGAAAAGGCACCAAGCCCTGCCTGTCCTGTTTCAGAAGGCTAGCGTTAGATTTTCTCTGCTCTAAGCCCAGAACCAACCAAGACATTAAGAGAGAGGGACAGAAAGGGAATGAGGCACAGCATGTAGAACACTCGCCTGTGTTCAGTTCTCAGTGCCACAGTAAACCAGATTGTGCCTACAATACAAGCCCTGAGGGGGTAAAGGCAGGAGGATCCAGGGTTCAAGTTTATCCTTGGTTACAAAGCAAGTTTAAGATCAGCTTGGAATCCATGAATCCCTATTTCAATTTTTTTTTCCGTTTCTTTTTTAATGAATCTGAGAGCAGGAATAGAGGGCAGGATTGAAGTAAAGAAATTCTAAGGCCCCTATAAAATCATCTGGCCCACAACAGCAGACTCAGCACATCTGCCAGTATTAACCAGTTCACCCGGCACCTTTTGACTCTTACGTTCGATCATGCTCACACTAGGAGACATCTCATCCAAATCATTCCGTAAAATGTTTTCCCCTCTTGCTTTCATGTAGTTTTGAATTAGATCTGGTGTGTGTTCTCTGTAAGCTTCCTCAATCCAGGGCAAGTAGCCAACCGAGAGAGACAGGCTTCAAAGAGAACTAGTGGACCCTCAGCACCGGTTGGTATCAAATACAGAAAGCTCCTGCGTCAGCCAGCCTGGGGAAAGACTGGTGGAGCCAGTCTGCCTTCTGAGCACACAAAGAAAAACAACACTCATGGAGAGCATTGGGCGATTAAGGAAATCTGCTGGCAGGATTATTACTGAGCTAATACAGAACAATATTTACCAAGAACACTGACTGAAATATGCCAATCAAAGACTGTAATGGTCTCTGCACTCCAGGCCCTTAAGAAAGAGGAAGTTTGTACAGAGTTCTGGGCACAGGTGCTAATCACCTACTTAGGTCTAAGTGCAGAGGGTGTGTGTGAGTGAGGCTGTGTGAGTGTTCTTTCTGTATGGTCTTCTTTCATTAGATTTTTTGTCTGTCTATTCTCTCTCTCTCTCTCTCTCTCTCTCTCTCTCTCTCTCTCTCTCTCTCTCTCTCTCTCATATCTCTTTTTTAATAAAGAGATGGGGAAGGAGTACTGGAGAGATGGCTCAGCAGTTAAGAGCACTGGCTGCTCTTCCAGAGGTCCTGAGTTCAATTCCCAGCACCCATATGGTGGCTCACACCCATCTCTCAGGCAGGTGGATGTATGTGCAGCAGAGAACTCATGCATTAGATAAATAAATAAAAACTTTAAAAAGAGAGAGATGGAGAAGGGAAAGAAAATACATTTTTAAATTGTATTTATTAAACAATCCAAGACTTTCAAGCAAATGCAAGAGAATTAGCCTGTACTACAAAAGAAAAAAAATAACAATCAAACAAAAAAGCTGAGCATGTTCAACAACTCAAAATTTCACACTCGAATCACAGAAGCATGGTTCTGTGGGATTCCCAACCAGTCTTTGCTGCATGTAAAGAAATGTAAACTACTTCCAAGATCTGTTCATAAGTAATATTCTTTATCATCTGCAGAGATGATAATGTAGCAAATGTGCATAGGGAAAAATGAGAAGCCAAAAGTATGAATTTTCTGGCATAAAACAGTATCATGTGAAATAATACAAAAGCAGAAATGCTAAAGTATCCCTTCCTAGAAGATCAGTCAAGGGAATTCTGATATTGTTAACCTTTCTTCTTCTCCTCCTTCTCCTTCTTCTCCTCCTCCTCCTTCTTCCTCTTCTTTTCTTCTCCTTCTTCTCTTCCTTCCCCTCCTCTTCTTCCTCTTCTTCCTCCTCCTTTTTAAATCCAGCAATATTTCTGCAGACAAACATTTTGCTTAATTTCCAACAGATAGCCTCGGGACAGTTTTTCCATTTCTCTGATGTTATGGATTTTCCTTCATTTCTTTCAACAGTTACAGGATGTGAAGACCTACACAGGCTGTAAATTACTGGAGTAAATGAACAAGACGGTGCCAATCTCTCTACTCTACTCATTTCAATTATGGAAGCTGGCTGCCTCTTTTTTTTTTTTTAATGGAATTCAAAGTTATTACAGAACAGAGAACCCCAGATTCCACTTCGAGTCCACACTCTGATATGTTTGCTTAAATCAATTTTTGAGTTACTTAGATTATGTCTCCAGAAGCTGCCAAAACATCTGGTGGTTTCAATCAGGTCTAGAAGAGATTGTGCCAAGTCAGGGGTTGGGGGTGGGTGGGAATTAGTCTGATTATTCATTTGTATAGGCAGAACAGGGGGTTGTTTTCTCCCAGTAGACAGTAAGTGGATATAGCTCCATAGGTTTTGGTTTTCTCTGCGGAAGCCAGAATACAGCCCATAATTCCTGAAAGAGGTTGTGATTTTTATCAGTTAATGCTTGCAAAGTTTTCTGACAGATCTTCGGCCCAAAAAGTAATGGGTGTGAAGCTAACTTATCCATGTCTGTGAGACAATTCTGTGCTCATTTGAATTCTGTGTTCTGGTAGTTGAAACCAAGCCAATGGGGCTGACGCTGTTTGGTATTCTCTAAAAGGAAAAAAAATAAAAATAAAACTAGCTGCCCTAGCCATCACAGAATGCTGTGCTCAATGTAACAAAACCCCACACATGATTTTCATTACCTAAAACATATCTATCCAGGGCTTTTCACCAGAACCTTTGTGCATAAAATGTTTCTCTATAAGATCTAGTACAATCTGGAACCAACAGAGAACTCTGATTTCTTCAACCCACTCAGATGACACCCTCAACTGATACCTGGAATTTTACATCATTATCTTTATAAATCATATGGCTACAGCTCCAAGAGAAGGAGAAGGATAGAGAGAGAGTTGCTCCTGAGAGTCTGATATTCTGAGGACATTGTCTTGATTTTCCTTCTTCATGTGTTACTTGGGAAAGAAATATCCTATGATTTGTAACGTTCTATTAGAGATTCTCCCTTGAAAATACATACCAGAAAGAGAAAGCATTTTCACATTGATTTGTGACATTAAGGACAGATTATCTAGCCATGTCTAATTTTTATAGCTTCCTTATCCATATATAGTTATAAACTAAAAGGGAAAGCAAAAGCTGATTAGAAACAATTATTGTTATACCATTCAGCATAAACTTTGTATGAAGGTCAGAGGTGACTCACTTTCCTTCTGAATATTCCAGAGCACATAACCACTTATCCCGACGTCTGTGTAGAAGTTGCTGAATGTCCATAGCTTAATTGTGCAGAGTTAATTGTTAACAAACTAGTTTTCTTTTTTGTTTTGTCTAAAGTATTTTTAATCTCCTAAAGGGGAGAGGGTAGTTATTTGCTTCAAGAACAATGAAATTTAAAGGAACCAAATTGCTCAGTAGAAGGAAGGAGGTTTGGGGGTTTTGTTTGTTTGTTGTTTGTTTGGGGGGCAATACTTTATTTAGAGTCTCACTATGATAGACTCTTGCTCCATTTTAAAAGTAAATAAGGGCGGGAGAGATGTCTCAGCAATTAATACCACTGACTTCTCTTGCAGAGGACCTGTGTTCAATTCCCAGCACACACACACACACACACACACACACACACACACCAACACCTGTTTGTTTGTTTGTTTTCTATGTGTAACTGTGGCTATCCTGGGACTGTGTAGACCAGACTGGGTTGGAACTCACAGAGATCTGACCGTATCTGCCTCCCATGTGCTGGGATTAGAGGCGTGGGCCAGCATGCCCCATCTGAGAATATATTCTTGAACAGGGTATAACAACCAACTCCTAAAATGCTCAGAATTACTAACAAGAAACTTGAAAATGTCAGACTTCCAGTTCTACCTGCCTGCAGACACATGGAGGCTAGCTGCCTACAAGTGAGCTATTGTCCTAAGCACAAATGGAGCGAGAAGCAAGGAGGAGATACAAATGGAGGAGATACAAGGTATCCTGTAGCACAGCGAGAAACACATGAAAGAGTCTAGGTGAATCACACCCTGTGTGTGGGCATGTGGCCTGGTATGACACTTCTGGAGGGCAGCACGGCGTCATGTCAAAGGTAGAGGCAATGTGGCAATCTCAGTCTAGCAACTGAAACCAAAATTGTGGTTCTCAAGTGTGATAATGCTTACAATGGTCCAGGACAAAGGTTCTCAACCAGTGGGTCCCGACCCCTTTGGGAGTCATGTGTGCATATCAGATATCCTCTATATCAGATCTTTACATCGAGACTCATAACCATAAAGCAACTACAGCTATGAAGTAGCAACAAAATAATTCTATGGTTCAGGGTCACCACAACATGTGGAACTGTATTAAAGGGTCACAGCATTAGGAAGCTGAGGACCCACTGGTCTGGGAGAACTTGCCTGAAAATTGTCAACACCTGCAATGCAAGAGTTGCCCTTTTTTTGGATTTTGAGGTGTTTTGGTTTTGGTTTGGTTGTTTTTCGCTTTTCATGTGTTATTTGAGGTGTTTTGTTTGTCTGTTATTTGGGTTGTTTTGTTTTTCTTTTGGTTGTTGCTTGAGACAGGGTCTCTCTAGAAAGCCTTGGTTGTCATAGTCACTTTGTAGACCAGCCTGGCCTTGAACTTACTGAGATCTGCCTGCTTCTGTGGTCCTGGAAGGAAGGACAAGTGTTACCAGGTCCTGGAAGGAAGGGCAAGTATTACCAGGTCCTGGAAGGAAGGGCAAGTGTTACCTTACCAGGCAAGAATTGGCATTTTAAAACAACAGTCCATTCTTGAACAAGAAGGCCAGGAGCAGAAAGATATATGTTAGTTATGAGATTCATTTAAATCACAGAAAATAAAGACTTGTTTCACACTTCTGAGCCTCAGTTCTCTTGTGTCTCACACACAAACACACACACACACACACACACACCTCTTAATTATCTTGTGGGTATACATTTAAACAATGCTGACATAAAGATGAACAACTGTTAACTATCAATACTAAGTGAAAAAGTCCATTTAAATAATATAACCTAAAATACAATTCAATTTTTAAAATATTGTTCATGGACATGCATGTACATGCAGACTGGTCCCAAATCATATTCAAATATTAACTGATAGTTTTTTATTCGTGGAATTTTATAGGATTTGTCTAACCTTTCTGAAGTTTTAAGCAATATTTCCACCATTTTACTTTAAATTGTATATATAAATATATATATACTGTTATTAAAATGTATAATTTCCCCAAAACCTATTTAAATTTTGAAATAAATTTTAAAATATTTTAAATATTTAGACTACCTAAAATTTTGATATTAAAACTTCTAAGTTAAAAATTGTATACTTAACAGCTGGGCATAGTGGCACACCCCTTTAATGCCAACACTCTGGAGGCAGAGGTTGGCAGATCCATGTGAATTTGAGACCACACACAGCACTTCTACAGTTCTAGGCCAGTCAGAACTGCACAGTGAGACTTTGTCTAAAAAAGAATAATAAATAATAAAGCAAAAGTTGTGTACTTAATGTAACGTGTGCTTTAATAATGTCTTACATTTGCATAACACATTTGCATGCATTGCTTCCTGGGAGCCTCAAGCAATCCTAGGTATGAAAAACCCATATGTGTACTACTCCTGTTTTACGTTGTGGGAAATGAGCTCACTTGTTTTCCTTAGGCTGTCTACAGACAGCTTAATTTTTAGAGCTGAGTCCCAAATTCAGCTGGGTTTTGCGTTTGTTTGCTTTTTGTTTTGTTTGTTTGTTTGTTCTTTGGTCCAATTTCAGAATAGCCTCTATCCCTCTATTGGACAGAATTTTCTGATTAGTACCAGTTATGTTTTTAAAAAGAAATCTAATTTTTACTGTTCACTTGTCTGCCTCATAGTTTTGTTGCCTTTTTATACGTTAAGCCATTGATAACATTGAAATTTATTTGAATATCAAGAAGACTGGCAAGGTAAAGTATATACAGAAAACTTAATCATCTCACAGGCCACGAAGCTTCGGTTATGAAGTAATCTCAATATAAACAATCCCGATTGTCTTTTAAAGTCAACAGAAATTTCATGAGTAAGGAAAATTAGTTGATGAAGTATGTGGAGTAAGGACTGCCAACTGGATTGCTGTGAGCAGAGATTTATCAGCAAGCAAATTTAGCTGTTGACTACTTGGAAGGCCACAGGAGCCTGAGGCAGAGGTGACACCTAGGAGCAGCAGTCACTGCCCTCTGCCAGAGGACAAGGACGTTCGTGGTGTGCGGTGGAATCATGGCCCCCTCTGCTGGCAGGACCCAGGACTGTCCCTGAAGACGTCCACCGAGGCGCTGACGTCAGCGCTAACTTCTGTTCTCTAGTGACCCTTGGGGGTTGGGGTGAGTGACTTCAGCACTTGTGTCAGAAGCATCCCTAACCACTGCACTTCCCATATCTGGAACCAGCTTTAAATATGGCCGGGGCTGCAGTTTGCTGATCTTACATTTATCAAGGACTTAAATATGCATCTAAAATCAGTTAAATGACTTTGTAACAAGTATGGAACGAAAGATATGGGAGCAGACTATGCATGATACAGGAAGAACGTTTACAGTACCCTACTCCGCAGCCCTGGCTGTTCCCTGTTGCTACAGCATCCAAATCCAAATCCAAGCTGCGTGTATGGACCTCAACCAATACTAAAAGGCCACTGGCCTGAGGTAATTAGACTTAGAGGCTCCATTAGTGCACTCTAATATGACCTAACTATGAGCTTACAGTGTATTATAATGAACCTGTGCCTACTCAAGGCCATATTCTAACGCACCTAGCTTCTGTGGGTTGGATGCATTTAACGTTACCCTAAACTTACAAGTACATCTGTTCTCATTAAACTACCGCCCTAAACCTTCCAAGAAAAGGAATAGAGAGTGTGGCTGAAATCGGAAAATATAAGGTACAAAATGTTAATAATAGGGTGCCCCGTAAAGCAAGGCAGACCGAAAACATCTCAGCTTTTCTAACCTGAAGAAAAAGCTCTGGCCTTCGCAATGACTAAGAGGCAGCTGACTTGGCAGCGGTGTCATGGTTTTTTTCACACAAACGCCTGTTTCCTTATTCTCCCCTGCTCTGCAACAGGACTTACCAAGCTAACCAGTCTGGCCAGGCACGACAAGCTAGTTTGTTTGTGACTACAACCATCCAGCCCCGCCGAACGTTTCAGAGCTGAGCTCTGGTTCGTGTGGCTGGCTGAAACCGGCGCAAAGTACAAAGCACTGTGGGTAATCATTAAGAAGCTGGCTTAGATACTGCGTTCCCAGTGGCCATTTAGTCAATCAGATAACTGGGTTTGGGAACGGGACATTGTTGTTTCTTGATATTTAATAGCACATTGTTCAATACAGCATTTTTCTTCACGCTGCGTCGCCTTCTCACAAGCATGGCTGTGCTAGAGAAAATGCACGAAAGTTGAAAATAGAGGTAATTTACTTAATTATTTGTTGAGAGTCAGTTCTATCCCAGGAACCGTGGGGGTGGGGATATGGGTAAAATGGGTTAAAAGTGGGCACTCCTTCCTCGGAATAGCAGACAAATGAATCAGCAAGCCGCTACCTATGCCCAAGACGGTGTGTTTGAAACTAGTGCAGTTATAGCTCAGTCTCAGAAAAGAACATGGGAGACTCTCAGAAATGGATGGAAAAACACCCACACATTTGCATCTAAGCTAAGACCTAAAGGGATATTATGAGTTTGCATGACGTGAAGAAAGTGTGAAAATTGTTCAAGGAAGACAAGAGAAACATCCCAAGTCCAGAGGCTGAAACAAACTGTCTGGTGGTCTGCAGGGGACATGTGTTGTTACAGAGAGATGGTAGTTGTAGGGAGGGCAAGGTTAGGGGAGGGTGGGGTGAGAAGAAAGACAGGATGATGGTATAAATGTAGAGAAATTGAAACCCTTGACTTGATATGGTTGGTGGGAAAGTTAAATAGCACAACTGCTGTAGAAAGTAGCTTAGTAGTTACCCAAAACTCCAAATATAAAATCAGCACACTATCCTAGTTACTTCTCTATTGCTGTGGCAACTTACAAAAGAGTGAGCTCATTGGCCTTATGGTTTCAGAAAGTGAGTCCATGACCATTGCAACAAAGAGTATGGCAGGCAGGTGGGCATGGTGCTAGAAAAGTACCTAAGAACTTACATCCTGATTTATAAGCACAAGGCAGAAAGAGCTAACTGAGATTACTATGAGCTTTTGAAACCTCCAAGCTCACCCCTAGTAACACACCTCCCTCAACAAGTCCACATCTCCTAATCTTCCTGAACAGTTCCACCAACTAGAAACCAATATTCAAACATACAGGGGTGGTGGGGATTTTTCATTCAAACTAACACACATACTACCCAGATATATAGCCCTAGAAATGTACTCAAACTAATCCTAAAATGGAAATATAATATTCAGATGCTTGCTACAGCATTATCTAGTGTGAAAAAAAAATCAGAAAGGACACAGTCTATCAATAGGAAATTAGATAAGCAACAAATGTTACATGCACTCAGTGAAATGTTACTTGGCTATACAAAGGCATAAACTTCTGATACGCTCTACAATATGGACAAGTCTTTTATGTATTACACAATTAAAATAAGTCAGTCAAAAGTATATAAGTATCGTGTAACCAAATGTATAGCCCACTTGGTCATAGAGGCGCATGCCTATAACCCTAGCACTTGGGAAGCTGATTAAGAATACATGAAATTGAGGCCAGCCTAAGCTAATACTATAACCCAGTTTTAAAGAAAGAAAAGGAGGATAAAGAGAGAAAGGAAGGAAGGAGGGGGAAAGAAAGGGAGGAAGAAAGAATTATATACCAAATACTGGAATAGTAAATTTATAGAGACAAAAATTAAAACCACAGTTAATAAGGCTTTCCTGAAGAAATGTAAACAAATTTCTATGAACTCCAATTAACGTACCAACCACAGATGAAAGAAATTATTCTATTTAAGTGTATCATGTGGAGCCAATGAGTTTATTAGAATTCCTTACAGGGACATAGGGACATGAGCAATTCGAAGGTATCAACATTACTGAAAAGTCCAATTAGCATAGGTGAGGAATGAGGAAAACTGCAGCCCCGAAGCTCCCTGACAAACTTACAGGCAGCTTCTTAGCAAAAGAGTCTCCTCTGGAGTTTGCAGAGTTTGTGAGTGTACAGACATTGTGTGGTGGAGGGGAAGTAACATGTTCATGTGTGTGTATCTGATGTTAATATCTATTGTCAACTTGATTTGAATCACCTAGAAGACATTGTTCAAGGCATCCCTGAGAGGGAGCAGACTGCATGCCTCCGTGTATGCCCTGAGGGATTATCTTGCTTAGGTTAAATCCAGGAAGAAGACCCTCTCCCCAGTAAAGGTGGGAGCACCAGTACATGGTTATATAAAAAGAAATCCAACTGAACAGCATTCTTTGCTTTCCATATCCTACCTGCAGATGTGGTATGACCAGCTGCCCCAAGCTTCTGCTGCCAGAGCTTCCCCATGGTGATAGACTGTACCTTTGAACCAGGAGCCAGAATAAATCCTTTCTCCCTAACTTGCTTTTACTGAGTATTTTACCACAGCAACCAACAAAGTAACTAAACTACCAACTCTCCGTTCAATCTTCTTTACTCCGGCCTGTTCTGGTTTGCTTTCTCTGGCTGTGATCAATGCCATGATCAAAAGCAACTTTGGGAGAAGTTTCTTTTGCCTTACAGGTTATGGTCCATCGTCCAGGGAACCCAGAGGCAGGAAATAAAAGAAAAACCATAGAAGGGATGTCTAGGCATAATGTTATTTTTGCACTGTGTAATGATTATTCTTATATTATTCAAATGCTGATTTCTGTGCCCCCATATCTGGTTACAATCCTTATTCTAAGAATCTCCTGTCTCAATGTTCTGTACACATAGTTCCCCAATTATTCTCTGATTGCTCGATAAAGCTAGCAATTCAACTAATGACCGACAGGACAGAGAAAAAAGCTGGGCTTTCTCTCAGCCAGGAGAGACGAAGTGGGAATTAGCCACAGGAAGAGGGTCCAGGGGACACCATTAGAAAAACACCTGGAGCAGAGAGAGCCATGAATTCAAGTATCTCGGGGGATTTGGGCTGGGAGGTAGCCAGGTTAGCATAGAGGATTAAAATAGAGTAAGATTGCTCAGTTGTTGTGTGTTTAAAGCATGTTAAATAAATATAATGGTCCACCCTCGATTATTTGGGAACTAGCTGAGTTAAGAGGAAAACTGTAACACACTTATATTAAAAAGCCATTAAGCACAGATCTACCTGCCAAGAGATGGCTCCACCCACAGTGGGATGGGCCCTCCCATGTCAATCATCAATCAAGAAAATGCCTCATAGGCCGGTTGTGGAGGCAATTGTTCAACTCTTCCCAGTTGCTGTAGTTTGTGTCAAGTTAACAAAAAACTGACGAGCACAGGCTCAATTCATGTTCCTTGGATTCAAGAAGAAGAAAATCTTGTTTGGAGTTTACTCTTTAACCTTTCCCGTGAATAAGGTTTCCCATGCCTTGTTTTGAGTAGGAGTGTTGTTCTGTCATATTCATGCTTCATACAATGCTTTAATTAAATCCACACCCTCCAGTTCTCCCACCATTCCTCACCATTTTTCTCTCCAGCTTTATGTACTGTTTTTCTTTCTTTCTAACTCACTGGTTCCACTTAGTGTTGGCTGTACATACAGAGATGTAGAATTATCCACTGTAACATGGGTAGCTGGTCCGGGGCCACACCCCTACAGGAAACTTACTCTCTCCTCCCCAGCAGCCATCAATTGCTAATAGCTCCTCAGCTAGGTGTGGGAGTTCATGAGCCCTCTCTTGTCTATGCTGGGAGTTTTGATGGATTAATCCTGCACTGGCTGTGTACATCCCGTCACAATCGCTATGAGTTCATGTGTATAATGGCCCCATTATATCAAACAAATAATTTTTCTCTTAAACTTTTTTTTTAATTTGTGAGAGTGTCTGTGGGCTTGTACCTTGATGCTCAAGATATAAACTGCAACCATTTTTCAACAAGAAATTGGATATACAAATTGTGCATATGGCAATTAGAAATAATTAACAAGGTAAGAGAAATACCTTAGTGGTTAAGAACACAGACTGTTCTTCCAGAGGACCTAAATTCAAATCCTAGTACACACTTAAGTAGTTCACACATGCCTACAAACACACACACACACACACACACACACACACACACACAGAGCATGTTAATAGATAGAAACTTGTCTGGCACAACAGGGACTACAGAGTGCACATGGGGGAATGTTTCTGCTAGAGTCCAGGGATGACAGAAGAGTTCTGGTGTCTCCCTAAAACAGCTGAGCTGTGGAAGTTGCATCCCCAAAGATGCATGACTAACCAATACATTCATAAGAAGATAATTAACCTCACTACTAGTCATCAGGGAAATGGAAATCAAAACTATTGTTAGGCAGCTAGATAGTTTGAAGGCTTGGAGGCCAGGATAAACTCATTCTTCATAATCGGGTTTGGACACCGCATCCCATGTATTACATGAAAACATGGGAGTATCATGGACTTGTTAAGGGACAAGGGAAACCTATCTCTTCCTAGTCAAAAAGATACAATTTGGATTCTTCCTATGGCCTTGAGTCACAGAAAATTCTAATACACTCCATGGGGAATAACTATAATCCTCTCTCTTAAAAGTTAAACCAACTGGACCTGTCAATCAACAGACTAGGAGACCACCCTCAAAAAAGGTGACTCACTTGAAAGCATGTTATGGAATGGGAGGGATAATTATTGCCTTAATGAGACAGGTTACATCTCGGGAGCACTTCCATGAGAGTGCTTACACATCCTCATTCCCAAAACTGCCAAGTTTTCTGAGCTCCAACTCAAGAACATAGCCTCTCCTCTTTTTCTTTCTATCTGTTCTTTGGCTGCCACTCAAAGTTCCAAGTAGGCTTTCCCCAACACTCTGTGTTTTCTACTAAAGATTATCCTTACATATAGATTATATTATGTATTAATAAAAAGTTTTATGTTGGGGATTGGTTCTGATGCTTTGAATCAATCTGGCCTCCAAATCAGGAATCTGCATGTCCAAACACTGAACGTCCTTGTCCCCAACTGGTTTTTTGATTGATCAGTAAAGAAGCAATGGCCAATGGCTGGGCTGGTAGGTTGAGGCAGAACCTTTAGATGTTCACAGGCTAAGAACATCTAAAAGAGAGGAAGCAAGAGAATCATCATGATTCAGAGGGAGACAGATCAGATTTAAAGCTACAGATGGAAAATCATCCAAAATGTAGGTAAGAAGGAATGTGGCACCCAGAAGAGTCTTGGGCAACAAAGACTAGGATCCCGACCAAAAGGATCAAGGACAACAAAGATAAAACATAAAATTAGAGAGCGTTAAGCCAAGAGTACTGGAGGAAAAGTGTGCTAGCCGAGGGGAAGGTTAGAACTGCCCAGCCTGAGCTAAAAATAAAATCAACTGGGGTCTGGGGGGCGGGGGGGGGTCTTTCATTTCCAAATCTAGACAGCTCTTGGGCGGTTGCAGCAAGCACACATGTCCCACCAGGAACACAGCCATTGTTAAAATTACCCGTGACATTTTCACTTCTTCCTTTCCTAGAAGTATCTCTTATATCCATTTCTCTTCTCTTACTGCTGTAGTGTACTTGGAGTACTGTAGTGAAGAAAGTGAGCATCCTTGTCTTGCTTTTTATTTTAGTGGAAATGTTTTTCCCATTAAGTACAATGTTGACTTTATATTTGTAACTATAACCTTTCTTATGTTGCGATTCCCTCCATTTATTCTTTGTTTCTTTACAGCTATTATTGGGAGAAATGTTGGATTTCCCCAAAAACATTTTTTTAGATTTATTCAAAATATCATATGATTACTGACCTTTAGTCCATTTGTGTAATTTATTATATTTAATAATTTCAGTGTATTAAACCATCTCTGACTTCCAGGAATAAGGTCAACTTGATCATGGTGAATGATCTTTATGATATATTCTTCAATCTTCTTGCTAGTTCTTTCCGGAGAATTATTGTGTTTATGTTCATCAGGACTATACATACATACATACATACATACATACATACATACGTACATACATACATACATACATAATGTATGTGTTTATCTGGTTTTAAAATCAAGGTAATACCAGCTTTGAGAAAGGGGTTTAGTAGTATTCTTGCCCTTTCTGTTACTTGGAGTACTTTAAATGTCCTTGGTGTTAGTTATTTAAGAATCAGATAGAATTCAGAAGTGAATGTATCTGGACCTGAACACCATTAGTGGGGGAAATGTTATTACTGCTTCAGTGTTGTGTTTTGTTTCTTGGGGTTTTGGGGAGGAATGTTTTGTTTGTTTGTCCATCTGTTTTTCAAGACAAGGTTTCTCTGTGTAACTCTGGATGTCCTGGAACTTGCCCTGTAGACCAGGCTGGTTTCAAATTCACAGAGATCCACCTGCCTCTGCTTTCTGGTGCTGGGACCAGGTATGTGCTACCACTGCCCAGCACCCCAGTGCCTTTTATACATTGTTTTAAAAATTTGCTTCATCTTTGTTAAATCTCAGTGGGTCATACGTGTCTAGAAATGTTCCCATTTGTTTTAGATTTTTCAATTTATTAGAATATAAGTTTTGAGTGTATGCCAAGAGGATTTTCTGAACTTTGCTGGTATCTTTGTAATGCCTCCTTTTTATTCCCATTTTGATTAACTTGAGTCTGTTCTCTTTCTTTGCTTAGCTAAAGGTTTGTCAATCCTGCTTGTATTTCCAAAGAAACAGAGAGTTGTTTCGTTGATACTTTGTAGTTTTCGTTTGTTTGTTTTCATTGTAGTCTTTTTTATTCCATTCAATGTTCTGATTTGGTGTTTCATTATGATTTTTCAAAGCCTCTAAAATTCACAATTTACTTGAGATCTGAATTACTTTTTTCTAATGAATGTATTCTTTATTGTTGTTTTGTTTTATTTTAAACATATGAAAGTACTCTGTCTGCATGTACACCTGCAAGCCAGAAGAGAGCATCAGATCCGTTTATATAGTTGTAAGCTGGAAATAAAACCCTGTATCTCTGGAAGAGCAGCCACTGTTCTTAATCACTGAGCCATCTCTCCAGCCCATTTTCTTTTTCTTTCTTTGGCTTGTTTGTTTGGGTTTTTGTTTGGTTGGTTGGTTGGTTTTGGTTTTTTGGATTGTTTTTTTGTTTTGTTTATGTTTTTTGAGACAGGGTTTCTCTGTATAGCCCCGGCTATCCTGGAACTCTCTGTAGACCAGACTGGCCTCGAACTCACAGAAAGCTGCCTGCCTCTACCTCCTGAATGCTGGGATTAAGGACATGAGCCATCACCTCTGGGTCTCTCCCACTTCTCAGCGTGAGCATTTGTGACAATGAAAGTCGTCCTTACTGCTACTATCATTATATGATGTCTTGGGTTATTATATTTTCATTTTCATTAAATTCTATAACTGTTTCAAATTTCTTCTTGATTTAATGGCCCACCTTTCATTCAGTAGTGTTATCTTCACATTTATGTAGTTTCTGTCATTTCTCTTTCACTTTTAGTCCATTGTGACAAGACATTATTTCCACTTTTGTATATTTGTTGATGTTTTCTTTGTGTCCTATTATAAGATCTATTTTAAGTACACTACGTGGCTGCTTAGGCTAATGTATATTCTGTACCATTTGAATGGAATCATCTGTAAATATTATACACATTTAACCCATAACATCATCTCTTCTATCTGTTTTGTTTTGTTTTTTCCCCAGTCTGGTTGTTTGCTGTGTTTCTCTGTTTCAGATTTCTCTGTTTTGTGACCTGTCTCAGAATGCAACTGGGTTATTGAAGTTACCCATTGTTATTGTGTTGGGGTTAATTTATATCCTTACATTCAATAGTGCTTGTTTTATGAAACTGGGTGTGTATGTTTGGAAATGTTATGTCGTTTTGATGGATTCTTCCTTTAACCGGTAGGAAATGACCTTCTTTTATCTCTTCTGACCACTTTTGGCTTGAAGTCATTTTATCATATTTTGTCAGATATTATAATGGTGATACCCAATGCTTTTTAGTTTATTTGTTTGGAATTCCTTTTCTATCTTCTCACTCCAAGCTTGTTTGTCTTTAACAGTGAGGCATGTTTCTTATAGACAGCAAACAAATGATGTTGTTGGAGTGGTGATGCTGCAATTTTACTGTGTTTTGTTTGGAGAAACAGTCTTACTGTATAAATAGGTTGGTCTGAAACTCAGGCATATGGGGGTCTGAATAAGAATGTCTCCCAGATGCTCATGTGCTTGAATAGTTGGAGCCCCCTTGTCAGTACAGTTTTCAGAGGATTCAGAGTGGACTTCTTGGAGGAGGTGTGCATAAGAAGCTTTCAGTTTCAAAAAGGCCCTGCTGTCCCCAGTGTGTTCTCTGCCTCCTGCTTTTGTATCAAGATGTGAGCTTTCAGCTGCTCTTGACACAATACCGTGCTGAGCCACATGGACCTGAGACCACCGTAAGCCTAATTAAACATGTTCTTTTATAAGTTGCCTTGGTCATAGTGTTTTATCACAGCAATAGAGAAGTAACTAAAACAGCATCTCCTTCCTCTTAAGTTCTTGGAATGACAGGGTGACTAGATCCTCTTTGCTTGTTCAACCTGATAGTCTGTCTTATGGTTAAGGAATTGAGACTCCTAGCATTTAGTTGTTATTGAAAAAAGTATGTATTACTTTCTGCCATGTTTCTCTCTCGTAGTGTTTGGTGCTTTCCTAACCATCATTTCTTTCCTGTGTCCTCATGGAAGTGTTCGCCTTTCGCTAAAGAGCATAAAATCATCGGCAGTGTTGGTGGCCGTGCATTCCTCTGGGTTATATAGTTTATGCTTATTGTGGACGGTTTTTGTTCCTCCATAAACTATGACAAATGATTTCTCAAAGCATAGTAATGCGGCCTGGCAGTTATTGGCTCTCAAAACTTGGCCGAAATTGTCCCATTCCCTTTGAGCCTGTAGATGAGAACTCGGCTGGAAGTCTGATAGGTTTACCTCTATATGCGACTGGGTGCGTCACGCTTGCAGGTCTCGGGATTTTTGCTTTGTTCTTTATACTTAGTGTGGTAACTACATGATATAAGATGGCTCTTCTTCTTTAAAGATAAGAAAATAAAAAGAAGACTCTTTTTATGTCTTGTCTGCTTCTTGTTCTAAATGCTCCCTGAATTGGTAAGGCATTTCTGTCTCTAGATTTGAGTGGGTGTTGTTGTTGCTGCTGCTGCTATTATAATATAAAATGTCTTTTTTCTGGAAGTTCATTTTTTAGCCCCACAATTCATAAATTTTTTAAAAATAGGATTCTTTTGTTTGTTTTTCTTTTTTAAAAAAAATTATTTTATGCATGAGCACATCAGATCCCTATAGATGGTTGTGAGCCACCGTGTGGTTGCTGGGAGTTGAACTCAGAACCTGTGGAAGAGCACTCAGTTCTCTTAACCACTGAGCCATCTCCTCAGCTCATAAATTTGGTCTTTAATGGTGTCCTGTAAAGCTCAGATGCTGAGCTGTCTAGTTTGAAGTGAGCTTGACACAAGCTAATGTCATCTGGGGAGAGGGGACCTCAATAAAGAAAATGCCTTTACAAAATTAATCTGTAGGCATTGTCTTAATTAGTAATTGATGGAGGAGGACCCAGTCCATTGCGGGTAGTGGCATCCCTGGGCTGGTGGTTCTGGGTTCTGCTATAGGAAAGCAGGGTGAGCAAACCATGGGGAGCAAGTCAGTAACCAGCAGCCCTCCATAGCTTCTGCATCAGCTCCTGCCTCCAGGTTCCTGTGTTGAGTTCCTGCTCTGACTTCCTTGGCTGATAAACAGTGATGGGGAACCACAGGCCTAAGCTCTTCCCTATGCATGGTGTGTTGGTGATGGTACTGCATCACAGCAATAGTAACCCTAACTGACACAAGGTCTGTTCATGCTCTATTTGTATATTCTTACTAGTGTCTGGATGTAATGATCCATCTGACTTGTCTTCCACCACTGATATTCTCTTTGATCTAGTCTATAGGTGAAAACTTATACTGATTTTTATGTGAGTTCGCGGGCATTTTATTTCTTTCTCTTTATTAAATTTATTTTTATGTCCTGTATTGACTCCCTTACTTCATGCAGCTGGATATTTTATTTCTTTCTCTTTATCAGATTTATTTTTATGTCCTGCATTGACTTCCTTAGTTCTTGAAGATCATTATTTGCATTCTCTTTTAATTTGTTTAGAAAAAATTTTTGAACCCTTTGATTCCATCAAACATTCTTATAATTATTCTTTTCAGTTCTTTGGGATTTAATCACTCTCTTTAGGATCTGGTATCGTGGCATTAGCATTATTCAGAGGACTCAAGCTGCCTTGGGTTTTTCTCATTTTTCTTGTAATTCCACACGGGGACTTGTTCATCTGGTGTTGCTTCATAGGCTGGATTTTGTGTATCTCAGTTGTACTCTTACTGTATTCCCATAATGTCTTTAGACAATATAGTCTGCTCCAGTCGGAGTTCTCTGATGCTCAGATGATACCAGGTTGAGCTGCTCTGTCTGTCACCCTGAGGGAAGGGGAACACCCTCGGGCTCAGGGTGCTGGGTGAGAGCCCGGAACCACTCTGACATTCAAATGTCAGCTGCAAATGCAACCACAGTCACCTCTGGCTTCAATAATGACTCTGGAATAAAATGACAAGAACAGTACTGCGTGTGCTGAGGACATTAGTGTCCAGGGCTAGGAATGGCAGGGAGGTAGACGGAGCACAGCCCTCTCCCCAGTCCCCTCTCTTCTCCCCACAGCATCTCAGCCCAGGTGTCTTCAAATCCATTTGGTATCTCATCTTGAACTTAGGATTCCCTCTTTTCTCTACATCCTAAGTGCTAGAATTACAAGCACACACTTCCACATCCGGGTCAGGAGTCACTGTTAGACCAACTGAAGGGAAAAAGTCCAGGATGAAAAAGTAGATGGAGAAAGGAAACTGGGGTTGAGTTAAGACAGTCAAAGTCAAAAGAAGATTAAAGCCAGCCAGGCAGTGGTGGCTTGTGCTTTAATCCCAGCACTCAGGAGGCAGAGGCAGGGAGATCTCTGAGTTCAAAGGCTAGCCTGGTCTACAGAGTGAGAAACCTTCTACATAGAGAAACCTGTCTCAAAACAACAACAAGCAAAACCAAACAAAATAAGAAAACAAAAATATATATAATTTAAACCACAGAAAGTTAAAGGGGTAAAGGGGTGGTAAAGACAGAGACAGAGAAAATTAGGTGAAAATGAGAGTGAAAAGCACACGGATCCTGTGTGGGGGCAGTAGGTGATAGAACCAGTAAAGAAACACACAGTACAAGCATATGCCCAAATCAACAACATAAAAACCAATGCAAATCCATGAAGAGGAATTGAATTTTTAAATAAAAATAATACAGATTTTTGAAAAGTACAGTGAGTAAGGATGATGGCTAATTGGGTAAAAGAGTTTGTGAGTCAGGAACCCACATAGAAATGGAAAGAGAAAACAGATTTCACAATGTTGTACACACACACACTCATATACACACACTCACAAACACACAGACACATACTCATACACACACAGACACAGACCCATACTCACAGACACACACTCATACACATGAACACAAACACATAGACACACAGACACATACACACAGACACACACACACATACATAAACACAGACACGTCACAATAGTAATAAATAAACTTTTAAGATTCTGGTTTTTAAGCTATACCTTTACTTCTTCTGTGCAATGGATTTTGAATTGTTTTCTTTCCTGTGATATTTATGACAGCAAATTATGCAGAAGCAAAATGCAGTCTATAGCTCCAGTTCAAACCTATAAAATACATTTGTTGGTGTACTCAGTTCGCTGAGCCCCAGTGGAGGTCAATGTCTTTTGAGTTGAGCTTCTGTTCGGTTACCAGTAGGTGTCAGCCTACCCTTTGTTTTTGCCCAAGCCGGCGTGGACTCTTGCTTCCCCATCATTGCTACACAGGTATCGGGTTTCTAAGTCGCGTTCTGGTGTGACCACGCCCCTCTGTTGGTCAAGTTTAAAGATGGAAATGTTCGGCTTCCGTTGTGTTTCTTGGTGTCCACTTCTAGAGTTCCCCCAAGTTTCGAGTCGAGCCAGTTCGCGTGTGAAGAATGCACGGTCTGTGGTGAGTTCCTCGGCACACTTAGCAGTCACCCGTGTTCTCAGTGTCCAGGCCGCACCGTCGAGGACAGGTTCACAGTCAACACTTCCGCTGTCATCCCGTGTCGCTTCACAGAGTGTATCCAACCAGTTTCTTCTCTTTTTAAAATTTAGTTTGTGGTTATGGATGTAAGTATGTCTGTACGCCACATGCATGCAGTGCCCCCCAGAGGTCAGAAAATGGTGTTGGATCTCCTGGGACTGGAGTTACTGATGGTTGTGACCTGCCTTATCGGTGCTAGAGAGGAACACAGGTTCGCTGAAGAGCAGCCAGTGCTCTGAACCAGCGGTCCGCTGTTAACCACAGTTTCTTACTAGACACCGTTTTACAAATATTTTCTCACATTTTGTGGGTTGTCTTATTTTCACTTTTTAAAATTTCTTTGAACCACAAATGTTTACATCTTGTTGGAGTCTTTTTATTCTTTTTTTTCTTTTAGATTATTTTTATATATTTGAATACACTGTAGCTGTCTTCAGACACACCAGAAGAGGGCATCAGCTCCCATTACAGACAGTTATGAGCCAACATATGGTTGCTGGGAATTGAACTTAGGACCTCTTGAAGAGCAGCCAGTGGTCTTAACCTCCAAGCCATCTCTCCAGCCCCTCTTTTTATTCTTTTAGTTTTCTTTGGTAAATTATGCCTTTAGTGTGGAATTTAACAAGGCTAAGTGAATTTCCTGCCCCACTTTGCCGCCTTGTCCTGTTCAGGTTGCTGGGTGGTGCAAATGGGTAGATAAATCAATAAATGTGATCTACTATATAAACAAACTGAAAAATATCCACATGATTATCTCATTAGGTGCAGAATAGGCCTTTGAAAAAATATCCAACACCCTTCATAATAAAAGTCCTGACCAGATTAGGGGTAAAAGGGATATAACTCAGCATAGAGGAAAAACTCAAAGAATTTCCACCAAAATCATGAGCAAGACAGGATTGTTCACTCTCTCCTGACCTACTCAATATAGTACTTGAAATATTAACTAGAGCAATGAAACAACTGAAGAAGGGATACATACAGGAAAGGGAAAAAAAGTATCTTTATTTGTATATGTAAGTAACCCTAAAAATTCTACCAAGAAACCCCTTAAAGCTGTTAAACGCTTTTAATACAGTGTCACAATACAAAATTAACACACACAAAAAATCACTAGCCCTTAGGGCTAGAGAGATAGCTGAGTGGTTAAGAGTCGACTGCTCTTCCAGGAGTCCTGAGTTCAATTCCCAGCAACACATGGTGGCTCACAACCATCTGTAATGGGATCTGATGCCCTCTTCTGGTGTGTCTGAAGACAACTACAGTGAACTCATATACATTAAATAAATAAACAAACAAGCAAATAAAACCAGTAGCCCTCCTATATTCAAATAACAAATGGACTGAGGGAGGAAAACAACTCCTTTCACTCTAAGTGAAAGTGAAAGACTTATCTCACAA
Source organism: Micromys minutus (assembly GCF_963924665.1). Taxonomy (NCBI): domain Eukaryota; kingdom Metazoa; phylum Chordata; class Mammalia; order Rodentia; family Muridae; genus Micromys; species Micromys minutus. The sequence goes on from NC_137985.1 coordinate 26,837,456, forward strand.
AAACTTTAAGACACTGAAGACAGAAAATGGAGATACCAAGAAATGGAGAGGTTTCCCATGATATGGATCAGCAAGATTAAAATAGTAAAAATGGTCATCCTACCAAAAGCAATCTATAAATTCAATGCAATCCCCATTAAAATTCCAACACGATTCTTCACAGAACTTTAAAGGACAATCTTCAGCTTTGTATGTAAACACACACACACTCACACACACAGACACACACTTACCCACACACACTCACACACACAGACACACACACTCACACTCACACACATACACACAACACAGTATTTGCACAAAAGCAAGCATGTTGATGGATGGAATAGAGTTGAAGACCAAGACATAAGTCTACACACCTATGGACACCTGAATTTGGATGAGAAAAACAGAAATACATACTAGGAGAAAAGTAAGCATTTTCAACAACTGGTACTTGTCAATCTGGATGGTACTTGTGAAAGGGAATGAAAATATCACCCTGCACAAAACTTGACTCCAAAAGCATCAGAAACCTCAGCATAAGCCTGGATACACTGAATGTGATAGAAGAGAAAGTGGGGAACAGCCTTGAACTCATTGAGATAGAAAAACACTTTCTCAACAAACCACAGCACAAGCACTAAGATCGACAATCAATAAATAGGTTCTCATAAAACTAAAAATCCTGTGTGGCAAAGGATAACAGTAGTACAAACAAAAGCCCTCAGGATATGAAAAGATTTTTACCAACTATATATCTGGCAAAGTGCTAATATCCAAAATATATAAGACGCTTTAAAAAACTGGGCATCGAAACAAATGACCCAATGTAAAAATAGGGTATAGATATAAATAGAAAGTTCTCAAAAGAGGAAGATCAAACAATTAACAATTAAAGAAATGTTCAACATCCTTAGCCACCAGGGAAATGCAAATCAAGACTCTATTGAGATTTCAACTTAAATCAATCAGGATTCGAAGATGAACAAGACAAAAGAGCTCATGCTGGTGAGCATGAAGAGAAGAGGGAAACCCACCCACTGCTGGTGGGAGTGTGAACTGTAGAGGGAAACCCACCCACTGCTGGTGGGAGTGTGAACTGTAGAAGGAAACCCATCCACTGCTGGTGGGAGTGTGAACTGTAGAGGGAAACCCATCCACTGTTGGTGGGAGTGTGAACTGTAGAGGGAAACCCATCCACTGCTGGTGGGAGTGTGAACTGTAGAGGGAAACCCATCCACTGCTGGTGGGAGTGTGAACTGTAGAGGGAAACCCATCCACTGCTGGTGGGAGTGTGAACTGTAGAGGGAAATCCATCCACTGCTGGTGGGAGGGAGAACTGTAGAGGGAAACCCACCCACTGCTGGTGGGAGTGTGAACTGTAGAGGGAAACCCACCTACTGCTGGTGGGAGTGTGAACTGTAGAGGGAAACCCATCCACTGCTGGTGGGAGGGAGAACTGTAGAGGGAAACCCATCTACTGCTGGTGGGAGTGTGAACTGTAGAGGGAAACCCATCCACTGTTCGTGGGAGGGAGAACTGTAGAGGGAAACCCACCCACTGCTGGTGGGAGTGTGAACTGTAGAGGGAAACCCATCCACTGCTGGTGGGAGTGTGAACTGTAGAGGGAAACCCATCTACTGCTGGTGGGAGTGTGAACTGTAGAGGGAAACCCATCCACTGTTGGTGGGAGGGAGAACTGTAGAGGGAAACCCACCCACTGCTGGTGGGAGTGTGAACTGTAGAGGGAAACCCATCTACTGCTGGTGGGAGTGTGAACTGTAGAGCAAAACCCATCCACTGCTGGTGGGAGGGAGAACTGGAGCAGCTACTAAGGAAATAAGTATGGCAGTTCATCAGAAAGATGGAAATGGATCTACCTAAAGATTCAGCTATACTACTCCTGGGCATATACTCATAGAACACTTTATCCTACCAGAGACAATTGCTGAACCATAGCCATTACTGCTCTATTCATAATATCCAGAAAGATTGGAAACAACTTAGATATCTGCCAACAGATATCTAAGAATGTGATACATTTATACAATGGAATATCACTCAGCTATTAAAGTAAATGAAGTCATGAAATTTGCAGATAAATGGATAGAAATAGAAAAAAATCATCACTAGAAGGTTACTCAAACCTAGGAAGACAAATATGGTATGAATTCACTTATATGTGGATGTTCACTGTCAAGTCATTAAATAAGCAAGGTACAATCTGCATAACCTCGGAGGTTAAGTAGAGAGTAAAGGGCTTGGGGAGAGATAGGTCTTTCTAGGAAGCGGAAAGGGTATAGTTATAGATGGAAAAGGTGGGGACTGGAATGGGGGCATCAAAACAGGGAGGTAAGAGAGGACTGAGGGAGGTAATGAAGGAAGAGAAGCTAACACTGTGTACCATATGGAAACTTAATACAGAAGGAACCTGTACAAATATTAAGTCAATCTAAATGAATTTGCCAAATAACAGGAAAAAGAGCCCCAACTCAACAACTCATTGCCAAATGAAGCTTCCAGTACTAGAAATGGGTTACAGTGAATCAAGTTGCTGGCCAAAGGGGTCCCATGGGAATCCCCCAAACCCAAAATTTTGTCAAGGTTATTAATAACTCTCCCCTAAATAACTGATGGTAAGGCCCTACTGCTGATGCCAACACCTATACAACTCACTTGACACACAGAAGTTGAACCAGTGCATTCACCCTTAGAGACTAGTATTCATGATACTGGGAGGCACTCCACACTACCAAAGGAGAAAGATAAACACCAACCCGGCTACAAATGCTTAGATATGGGCATGACCTCTCTGAGCAAGATATGCTAGTGCAATTGTGGCCCAAAGACTGTGAGAGTAACCAACCATTATCTGACTTATTTAAAGGCCATTCCACAAGATGGAACCCACACAAAACATTGCTTGGGTGGCCAAGAACCTGAGACTAGATAAACCAAATCTAGGGGAAACCAAACTGTTTTGCTAAAGGAATGCAGCAATAAAATAACTCTTAATGACATTCTGTTATACTCATAGATTCATGCCTTGCTGAGCCAATATCAAAGATCCTTTCTCCTGCAGCAGATGGGAACAAATACAGAGACCCACAGCCAGACAGAAATGCAGTGAATGAGAGATGTTGACAAACTCAGCCCTAAACGAAATGTCTCCATCAAATCTCTCTCCCCAGGACTCAGGAAACTCTGTGTAAGAGCAGACAGAAAAGGTGTAAGAGCAAGAGGGAATGGAGGACATCAATGAATCAATGCCTTCCAGACACAACAGGGCTGGTACAGATATGAGCTCGCAGGGACTGAGGCATCATGTACAGGGCATGCATGCATCTGCACCAGATGTGGTCCTGAAGCTGAAAGGAGAAGAAGATACACATACCCATCTTTAGCCCGGAAACGATCTCCAATTGATATCTACTTATAAATTTAAAAAAAAAAAAAAACTAGTTTTTACCAAGGAAATTCTGCCAGAGAAACAAACCACTCTTGAGGTGGCAGGAGCCATATAGGAGAAGCTAAAAAGTAGCAGGTGATCTTCCTGAGATGGGTCTGCTATGGATTAAAAACTACAATAGTTCTGTTCCTTTAGACAAGGCCAAGGAGAATTTCATTTTAGGAAAGATTCCTGCTATTAATATGCTTTTCCTGGTATTATTAAATATATATAACAATTACTAGGTAGGTATTTGAGCAGATTTCTGCAAAACAATGAAGATGTACTATCTCATAGTGGTACTATATAGAGAAATAGATGACTTCTCAGTTTTTAATGATGATCCTATAAGAATTCCTAAAATTATATTAGTAATTATTAAGGTCTTTTATAATAGGACCTCTATTAAATCATTAATGATGTCAAAACTGCATTGAGAACTCTGCTAGTCATCAAGTGTCATGAATTAATTACTTCTGAGATAGTAGCCAGGCATTTGAAACTTAGAGCACATTCCAAGAGGTTGTAAAACCATTAACCAATGGTCATAAAAAGGGAACTAAAGACTGACTATAGGTGCAAGGGCAGAAGATAAAATATTGACTGGGTTTATCTATACAAAACTTTACTACTAAATTAGTCACAAAAGTTATGGGGTTTTTTGTTTTGTTTTTTTCTGTAAGTACACTGTACTTGCATTATACACACCAGACATACCAGAAGAGGGTATCAGATTCCATTACAGATGGTTGTGAGCCACCATGTGGTTGCTGGGAGTTCCAGGACCTCTGGAAGAGCAGTCAATGCTCTTAACCACTGAGACATCTCTCCAGCCCAAAGTTATCATTTTTACCTGTGGAGCTGGTAATAGATGATGAATGTTCAGCCAGTTAATTACTCTTAATGGATATGCATGTAAACATTCTCAGTTGTAAACTTCTTATTCAATTTATATTTGAATGTCTAGTGAATTTTTGTCTTAGAAGGGGGAGGAGATGCTTGGAAAAACCATGTGGTCTATTCCCCTAGAAAAGGTACAAAAGACTAAGAAAGACCCCCCATTGGAGGATATATATTGAAGAGAAAGCATTGAGCTAAGTCATTAGAAGCAAGAGCATTGTTACATCAGAGCAGGAAGAGAGAGCAAGATTATAAAGAGAATGCAGATTGGAATAACTTAGAAATTATAAGGCAACTTACAACATTAAGAGAGCTCTATGCAGAATGAAGAGTGAAAGAGGAAAAAAGAAGCTGCACAGAGAGCAATAGGAGCAGGCAGGCTTCTCCTTACTATGGAACAGAACAGGTCTTTTCTTAATAACAAGGCAGGCTTAGTCTTATTAAAGAGAACAAAGCTTTCTTCTTACAGACTTAGTTTTAATTCGTTTAGCAATAAAAGGATGGAAGCTTTCTCTTTCTGTATGAAATAAAGATTGAAGTTCATTTTTCATCCAGAATGACTGAGTTCTTTTTGCATTGGTGCTTGGGTTTTTACTTCATATACATATGTAAATATGGCAGTGTGTGTAAGTATGTAATTATGAGGTAGTATGAAAGCTGGGCCCAACTGATTCAAATGGAGATTTATGAGTATGTATGCATAAATCTATATATAAATTTTTGTGTGAGTTTAATCCATATTTGCTTGTGTAAAAGTTCTTTCTTCTATGAGCATGTCCACTTACCTTCAAGAGAGAACCGAGAAAGAACAGCTGGGTATGGACCCCAGCATTAAGGATAAGCCCCATGGTCAGCAATAGATCACCTGCACAAAATGAACACAACGGGATCTTTTGGGGTTCTTTGTCTCATAGTGTTAAGTCAGGGCAGTTGTTTGTTTTATTTTTGCCACCTTATAGGGCCCTTTCGTGCATATATTAAGGCTTCCAGTTTGGAGTTGTCATCAGTGTGTGTATATGGTGTCTCTGTGTGTATATGGTGTCTCTGTGTGTATATGGTGTCTCTGTGTGTATATGGTGTCTCTGTGTGTATATGGTATCTCTGTGTGTATATGGTGTCTCTGTGTGTATATGGTGTCTCTGTGTGTATATGGTGTCTCTGCATTGCTATGTGTTTCTTCTGCTTCTTTCTTTGGCTCTTTCTATTGTTTGGTTGTTTTGTCATATTCTAATTTTTGTGTTATTGATTTATTTTATTTTGTTTCATTATTATTATTACTTAGATTCCTTTCTGTTTTTTAAGAAGAGAAGAAAGGGTTTAGATCTAGATGGAAGGAAGGGAAGGAGGAACTGGGGAAATTATGATTGAAATACACTGTATGAAAAAAGCTACTTTCAATAAAGGATATGGGGAAAAAAGATTATTGAGCAGGTAGCAACACACAATGAAGGCCAAGGTGAACATAACACAGAAGAAAGTATGAAGCAAAGAAGTCTTTGCTCTGAGTTTTGGGTCCACAATTGTATTTTTATCATAGATCACAACAAGCAGCCCTGCCCAGCTCTCCATACAAACTACTATTAGAGAAAGAACCCGTTTATGTTTCCTAGAAATAATCCTAAGGGCACATGAAGAGTCAGCAATTTGGGAGAATCTAGTGCCAAAGGTTCTGTGTGTGGTTCAAACACAGACAGCTCCGTTTAATCATCCTAATGGGAGAGGAGATCATTCTAAGCTCCTTCCTTTTGATTATCAGAATATTACAACCACAGGATAAGAAGAAACTGGAATTTTCACCAAGAATCTCTTTCTGGGAGAAGCAAAATGTGGATGCAGCCACAGGACGAATCTGACTCCCTGAAAGAGACTTCACAGTTCTGTCAACATGTTAGAGTGCCCAAAGGAGAGACTGGATGCAAGACCAGGAAGAATCAGTGGGCAGGGCTGGACCTTGACCAGATCTGCGTACTTGCACATAATTTATCTAGTGCCTTCTACTTAAACCTAAGCCTCACTTTAGGACTATAAAGATGAATTTGGTGCCACTGTGCCCCTTTATCTCTTCCTCTTCTTAATGTGGCCACAAAGAGTAAATAAATCTTCTTTCTCTGCTTCTCACCATTATTTTCTTCTTTAATTGTCCCATTGAGGATGGGAGGACAAGCCTTAGCTTGTTAGCTGCCAGGGCCCATGCTCTGACCCTAACAACTCTGGCAGCATGCCCTCTCTCATGACTCCATGCCAACTGGGCTCCAGCTGACACAGCTGAGATGATAAGACTCCCTCCCCCTTCATCCCCAGGAAGAAGGTTTTCTTTTCTGCAGGAGTAGGACCTCAGTGTCTCCTTTCCTGTCTCTATCACTTCTTGTTAGAGGGGAACTCACTAAAGAGATTGCCCCCTTCTGCTACTCAGTCCACTTATAAAAGGAAGGGCCAACCTTGGGCTTGGCATACGGAGAAGACTGGAACCCTGTCACCTTAGCAATGGCCAGTGCAGTGGTAGAACCCTGGAAGCTGCCCTTACCTCTACACTGAGTACTCTAGGGCAGCAAAGTTTGCTATAGTCAGTCCTCACCCAAAAAAGCACTAGACTGATGGCTCAGAGAATTCACCTAGAAGGGGGAAATGAGCCATAAAAGAGGGAATTCCTAATCTCCTCCCAAAAAGTATCCACTCTTGTGGTGGGTTGAATAGGTATCCCATGCCTCCCCATCGACTCATCTATTTGAATGCTTGAACTTAGAGAAAGTGGCACTATTAGGAAGTGTATCACTGCTGGGGCAGACTTGGAGGTCTCCTTTGCTTAAGCTACACCCAGTGTGACACACAGTTTCCTTCTGTTGCCTGCCAATCAAGATATAGAACTCTCAGCTTCTTCTTCAGTGCCGTGTCTGCCTGCCCACTGCCATGCTTCCTGCCATGACGATAATGAACCTTTGAAACTGTAAAACAACCCCAATTAAATGTTTCCTTTATAAAAGTTGCCTTTAATCATGAAGTTCTTCACAGCAATAAAACCCAAATTCATTTGGAGCAGAGCTTGGAGAAGTAGGTTCTAAATAGAAGCTGTGAGTGACCATAGGGAGCAGAATCAAGGTCCAAGCCAAACCACAGACTGGCTGCTGCATAGGACAAGGGCTCAGGCTATGCCAGATATATGAGGAGCCCTCTTGAGAAAATACCAAGTGCTGACCTCAGAAACCATTTCTATAAAGGAGAAATGATTTTCATTGCATTTGTTGGTAGAACAATTTATGTACCAGGAAATTCTTGAAAACAGATAAGCAATCACCTGATGTTTGTGGTCAGGAGAAAGAAAAAAAGTGCGCTGAACAATTGGTTTATAAGAATGAATATTTGTAAGGCAACAGAATCCATGACTCCCAGGGGAGAAATATTAGATCCTTACTACTATAACTGGAGGTGTTATCATTGACCTAGAGTTACTAAACAAGAAAGTCACCGAGGCAGGGGAGTTGAAGAAGAAGGAGAGGGAGGAGAAAGAAGAAGACTTTAGACATTGGATGTTTAATAGTTATTTTAAATTTTTAATTATGTATATTAAAGTGGTATGTGCACATAAATACAGGTGCCCCCAGGAGCTGGAGTTACAGGTGGTCATAAACCACCTCATGTGGATGCTTAGAACTGAACTTGGATCCTCTCCAAGAACCATGTCGGCAAAGAATATTACTGGGGTCCTACAAAGAAGCACAGGACGAAGGCAAAGTAATTCTGCATAATGAGCTATATAGTGAAACATTATTATTATTATTATTATTATTATTATTATTATTATTATTATTATTATTATTATTATTACTATTATGGAAAAAAGCTGTGGTACTTAGAAATGGTCTCCATAGATGCATGTGTTTGAATGCTTGGCTCATAAAGGATAGCAATATTAGGAGGTGTGTCTCTGTTGGAGGAAGTGTGTCACTGTGGAGGCAGGTTTTGAGGTCATAATGTGCTCAAGCCACATCCAGTGTGGCACACAGTCTCCTCCTGCTGCCTGCAGATCTAGAACTCTCAGCTCCTTCTCTAGCACCGTGTCTGCCTGTATATTTCTATGCTTCTTGGCATGAAGATAGTAGAGTAAACTTCTGAAACTATAAGCCAACCCCAAGTAAATGTTGTCTTTTATAAGAGCTGCTGTGGTTGTGGTGTCTCTTCACAGCAATAAACCTCTAACTTAACAAAGACAACAGTTTAGCGTTTCATTTTTATCTTCTTTTTAACTGTCTTGTTCCTTAAGTGTCCAAAATCCAGTACTAACATTGGCAATAAAAGGCCACACTGACCTTGGAACAAATTTAAGATGGTTAAGGACTCTGAAAGTGGATGGTCAGTTGGTGATGGTTGTTTACCAATCAGGCCTGCCCATGCACCACAGCACTGGTCCTGAAGATCAACAAGGAAGTGATGGTGATCATGAAGAGGTTGGCTTTATTAAAGACATCAAGACTAACAAAAATTTGAGGATGCTCTTTGACAGAAACAGAGAATCTTACAATGACAAGTGTAAATTAATGTCAATCAAAACTTTAAATATGAGTAAATTAAGCAATCCAACAAAGAGACAGAGATTCTAATAGTAATTCAAACTGACCTATAGTTCACCATATTTCCACTTGAGTACCCACTGATTCCTCTGGAGAAATTAACAAGTTTCTTTTAAAATTTGTAAGGACCAGCAAAGCACCCAGAATTAAGCAAGTGTTTTTGAAAAGGAAGAACAGAGAGAGCTCACATTTTCAAGCTTCAGAACTTACAGCAAGGAACTGGGGAGATGACTTAGTGGACAAAATGCCTGCCATGCAAGTATGAAGACTTGACTTCCAATCCTTTGTACCCCATTTAAAAAGACAGGCCTACTCCTGTGTGTCTTAAACACTAACAAGGTGTGTGTGAAGTCAGGCACATCTCTGGTATCAGATGGCCAGTTAGTCTAGATAATGAATATCAGGTTCAGGGGAGATGCTATCTCAAAAAAATATAAGGTAGACCGGATATAAAAAGATAACCAACATTGACTTCTGATATACATGGATCTATATACACACACAGACAAGAACACACTACACACACACACACACACACACACAAACACACACTATACACACACACACATGCACAGAGAGAGAGAGAGAGAGAGAGAGAAGGCTTACAGCAAGTTGAGTAGTAGATAAAGAAAAAGTGTGCTACTGAAAAACATGAACACAGAGACCAGTGGAGTAGAACTGGAAATTAATATAACCTATAAGCAACAAGGTGACCAAGACCACTTCAAGGCAGATGAACACCCACTTTGAAAATAATATTGGACAAAGCCATTGTGCTGAGACAATTGGATGGCCAAATGCAAATGAATGAAACTGGAACCTTACCTCCCAACAGATACAAGAGTAACTCAAAATAAGTCAAAATCCTAAATATTACAGCTGAAAACTATAAAGGTTTTAGCATAAAACACAAGGCTAAATCTTGATGACATTATGTGTATCCTATCTGGAAAATGTTTTGTTAAACTAAAGCCATGATAACTTTCTCTGCCTTTTAATTTATCCGCCTTACATCCCAAACACAGCTCCCTTCCTCCTCTCCAACCCTTTCCACCCTCACATTCCCCTCCCCCCATTGCCTCCTCCTTTTCTCCTTAAAGAATGCAAAGCCCTCCTGGCTGCCAACCTATCCTGACACAACAAGTCACAACAGGACTACTAAGTACAACTTCTCCGACTGAGGCCAGACAAGGCAGTCAAGCAAGGAGAAGGAGATCCAAAGGCCGGCAACAGAGTCAGAGACAGCTCCCCATCCCCCACTCCAGTTGTTAGAGGACCCACATGGAGACCAAGCTGCACCACTACTACAAATGTTTAGAGTGCCTACGTCCAGCCAATGCATGCTCTTTGGTTGGTGGTTTAGACTCCATGTGTCCAGCTTAGAGGACTCTGTAGGTCCTGAGGTGTCCTTGACTCCTCTCGCTTCCTCAGTCCTTCCCCCAATGCTTCCACAAGTCTCCCAGAGTACTGCCTAATGTTTGGCTGTGGTCTCTGCATCTGTCTCCATCAGCCGCTGGATGAAGCCTCTCAGAGGACAATTATGCTAGGCTCCTGTCTGCAAGCATAGCAAAGAGTCATTAATAGTGTCAGGGGTTGTCTCTCACCCATGGGTGTGTCTCTAGTTGGGCTAGTCATTGGTTGGCCATTTCCTCAATTCCTTCTTGTAGGTAGGACAAATTTGGGGTAGAAGGTTTTGTGGGTGGGTTGGTGTCATTCTCCCTCCACTGGAAGTCCTGCCTGGCTACACCAGGATGGCCACTTTAGTCTCCACACACCCAGCTGCTCAGAGTGTCAGCTAGGGTTACCCTGTAGACTCCTAAAATCCTCCCTTATCCAAGGTCTCCAGCTCCTCCCAGAGATGTCCCCCCAACAGATTTCTGTTCTCTCTCACAGCCCTCTTTCCCCTCCACTCTCCCAACACCTCATTCACCTCCCCACTCCTACCTAGTTCATCCCTTCATCCCCCTGATGTCTATTCTATATCCTGTTCTGAGTGAAATTCAAGGATCTGCCCTTGGGCTGTCCCTGTTACTAGGTTCTTTGGGTCTTTAGATTGTAGCATGGTTATCATTACTTTATGGCTATCCATTTATAAATCAAAACATACCCCGCATGTTACTGGGTCGGAGTAACCTCTCAGTATGATATTTTCTAGTTCTATTAATTTGCCTGCAATTTTCATATCTTTGTTGTTAATAGGTGAGTAATATTCCATTGTGTAAATGTACTACATTTTCTTTATCCATTCTTCAGATGAGAAACATCTAGGTTGGGTCCAGCTTCTGACTATTACAAATACAGCTTCTGTGAGCACAGTTGAATAAGTGTACTTGTGGTATGGTAGAGCATATTATAGGTATATGAACAGTAGTGGTCTCAAGGTAGAACTATTCCCAATTTTCTAAGAAACTACAAGATTGATTTTCAAAGTGCTCATACAAGTTTGCACTCCCACCAGCAATGAAGAAGTGTTCCCCTTGCTCTACATCCTTGCTAGCATGTGCTGTCTCTTGCATTTTTTTTATCTTAGCCATTCTGATGGATGAAAGATGGAATGCTAGCGTCATTTGATTTGCATTTCCCTGGTGATTAAAGACATTAAGTATTTCTTTAAGTGCTCCTTGGCCACAAGAGATTCCTCTGTTGAGAATTGTTTAGTTCTACACCCCGTTGTTTTTAAATCCACCTGTAACCTCATGTTTTAGCACCTGTCCACTTTGTTCCAAGAAATAAGAACTGAGGCTTATTATTTTATAAACACATGCCTAGACCAAAAGCTTTACTTGTTCCCCAGCTAGTTCATAACTTAACGACCTATTTGTTGTATTCTAAGTCATGCCTTGTGGTTACCTGGCCCTCGGTCTCATATGACTGTCTTCTGTATCTGGGGTGAATCTGCTGTTCCTCACTATCTCTCAGAATACTTTCTCTGGACAGAAACTTCTGTCTCCCCATTTCCTGCCTAAGCTAATAGGCCAACAGTATTTTATTGACAGGTGATTCTTCCATACAATGTAAGAGATTCTCTGTACCCCCACCCAATTTTTAATTGGGTTATTTGGTTTGTTGATGTCTAACTTCTTGAGTCTTTATATATTTTGGATATTAGACCTCTGTCAGATGTAGGGTTGTAGAAGATCTTTTCTGTAGGCTACCTTTTGTCCTATTGATGGTGTCCTTTGCCTTACAGAAGCGTTCCAGCTTTATGAGGTCTTATTTATTAATTGTTGATCTTAGTGCTTGAGATATTCTGTTCAGGAAGTTGTCTCCTGTGCCAGTGTACTCAAGGTAATTCTCCACTTTCTTTTCTATTTGATTGAATGTATCTGGTCTTCTGTTGAAGTTTTTTTGTCTACCTGAACTTGAGTTTTGTGCAGAGTGATAAATATAGGTCTATTTGAATTTTTCTATGTGTAGCTGTCCAGTTAGACCAGCATCATTTGTTAAAGATGTATTCATTTTTTTCCATTGTATGTTTCTGCCATCTCTGTCAAAAATCAAGTGTCTGCAGATGTGTGGGTTTCTTTCTCGGTCTTTGATTCTATTCCATTGATCAGTCTCTCTGTTTTTATGCCAATACCATGTGGTCCTTATTACTATTGCTTTGTAGTATAGCCTGAAATCAGGGATAGTGATACCTCCAGGAGTTCTTTTATTGTACAGAATTGTTTTACATATCCTGGGGTGTTTGTTTGTTTTTCATATGATGTTGAGAATTACTCTTTCAAGGTCTGTAAAAAATTGAATTGGAATTTATAAGGGAATTGCATTGAATCTGTAGATTGCACTTGGTAAGATGGCTGGCCATTTTTACCATGTTAAGCCTATTAATCCATGAGCATGGAAAATCGTTCCATCTTCTGATATCTTTCTCAATTTCTTTCTTCAGAGATTTGAAGTTCTTGTCAAACAGGTCTTTCACTTGCTTGTTTAGAGTTACACCAAGATATTTTATATTACCTGTGGCTATTGTGAAGGGTGCTGTTTCCCTAATTTATGTATTGGACCATTTATCATTTGTATAAAGGGAGGTTGCTGGTTTTTTTAAGTTAATTTTGATTCTGGCCACTTTGTTGAAAGTGTGTATCAGCTATAGAAGTTCTCTGGTAGAATTTTTGGGGTCACTTATGTATACTATTATGTCATCTACCAATAACAATACTTTGATTTCTTCCTTTCCAATTTGTATCCCCTTGATCCTCTTTAGTTGTGTTATTGCTCTAGCTAGAAATTTAATTATAATTTTGAATCGATAGAGAGTTGGCAGCCTTGTCTTGTCCCTTATTAGTGAAATTGCTTTAAGTTTCTCTCTGTTTAATTTGATGTTGGATATTGGCTTGCTGTATATTGCCTTTATTGTGTTAAGGTATGGTCCTTGTATCCCTGACCTCTCCAAGACTTTTAACATGAAGATGTGTCATGTTAAAAATGTGGATTTTGTCAAAGGCTTGCTTAGCATCTAATGAGATGATCATGTGATTTTTTTTGTTTGTTTATATGTTGTATTACATTGATGGATTTTCATATATTAACTCATCCCTGAGATAAAGCCTACTTGATCATGATGGATGATGTTTTTGATGTGTTCTTGGATTCAGTTTTGTGAGTAGTTTGTTGAGTATTTTATCATCAATGTTCATAAGAGAAATTGGTCTGAAGTTCTCTTCCTCTGTTGAGTCTTTGTGTGGTTTAGGTATCAGGGTGACGATGGCCTCATAGAACTGAGTTTGACAATGTTCCTTCTGTTTCTATTTTGTGGACTTCAATAAAGATTTTCTTCATCAATGTTCTTTCTAACAATTCTGTGGGTTTGAGCTCAAACAATTAGTATTTTGATCTATTTAGGCAAAGGAGCTGAAATTAGGCAAAGGAGTCTCAAAACAAACAAAACAAATAAAGCAACAAGAATGTCAAATGAAGTCCTGAATGAGTCAGCACCACTAGTTATCAGTAACAAGCAAACTAAAGCCACAGTGACAGCTGAATGTGGTAGCCTGCAATCCAAGCACTCAGAAGACTGGTGCAGGAGGATTACAATTTCAAAGCCAGCATGTACAACTCCATGTCACATTCATTGAACATTAGCTATGAAACCTACTGCTAGATATCAGTTCCTACAACCAGGTTGACAGGGTTGTCTACAAGACTTTCTCTGATTAAAGAAAAAATTAACACAGGTAATAGGTAACCTCTAAGTTATTTTCCCAAGAGAGCAATGGGGCTTTCTTACATAATTCAGTGTATTACTGCTATTGTCTTCTTTCTCAGAATGATAGCTCTCCCCCAACCCCATGCTTTGTTACTCCCCTGCTGACCCTGGAGAAATGAGACTGCATGAGGTATCAGACCCTCTCAGCTCTGCACCTCAAATCTGAGCCCCCATGCAATTACTTTCTTTCCCGAGGTGTGCAATCAAATATCACTAGAATCCAACTTAGAAATAAAACGTTCCTCTCTATCCATGGTCCCATGTTGCTTTTTCATGTATAATTGACTTCCCTGAAGAATCTTTCTTTGGGATCCAGGTTAAATTCCCATCACCAGATAGTTCACAATTAGCTATAACTCCAGTTCCAGGGGATCTGATACCCTCACACAGGCATACATGCAGGCAAAATATTGATACACATTAAATAAAAATAAATAAATTTAAAAAAATTATCCGAGCTCTCATGTAATTATTTGCTGGCTTTCCTGAGGTGTTCAATCACCCATCAAGTCAATCCCACTTAGAAACAAAAACATTCCCCTCTGACCATGGTCCCATGGTAGTACACACCTTTAATCCTAGCACTCAGGAGGTAGAGTCAGGTTGATCTCTGTGAATTAGAGGTCTAAAGAGCTAATTCCAGAATGGCCAGGACTGCAAAGGAGATAAGAGAATCCCTATCTTGAAAAAGCATACAAATAACAAAAAAAAAAAAAAAAAAAAAAAAAAAAAAAAGAATCTCTTTTATAGGTATGCACTATAGTTTTGTCAGGTTATAAGCAATTTGGCCTTGTCAATTTCTCCAAGAAAATACTTGAGGCTGAAGGGAGTTCAGCAGTTTAAAGTGCTTGCTTTCCTCCCAAATGACTCAAGTTCAGTTCCCGGCACCCACATTGAATGGCTCACCACCCTCTGTACCTACAACTCCAGTGGATCCAGTGCCCTCTTCTGGCTTCTGCAGACAACTAAACTCACACACACACACACACACACACACACAATGCTGTGAGGTATCTACCATAGAAAGTCTTTATCAGCCAGCCAGTGACCACATTGGGTGTTCTAGGCCCAAGTGCAGTCCAGACAGTCCAGAGTCTTTCACAGTGAGCTTCTAAACACAAAATTCATGTCCTGAGTTGACACACCTCCCGTAGCAAAAACAGCCAGAAGCAGGACTACAAACGTCAGAAAGCAAGGTTACTACCTACATGCTGGGTTCCAAGGTGTAAGTGGTTCTTCCAGCCTGGTTTCAGTTTTGCAAAGGTCTTGTGGTCTGTTACAAAATAAGAATAAATTTTAAACTATACAAAGAATTATAATACGGTTCAATTTATTTACTGGTTAATTTTTGGTTTCTTGAGATAGAATTTCATTTGCTTGTCTGGAGTTTTCTTTGTAGCTCATCCTGGCCTTGAACTCATGATCCTTCTGTCTCTGGAGTGCTGGGATTTTAGTAGGCATGTGCCACTACTCTCAGCTAAAAGTCGTTTTTAAAGTGTTAAAATGGAATTAGACATTTTCCTTACTATGAAGGTTTATTTTCTTTTACCTAAAACAGGGGGGGAGGGTATGTTTACTTTAATAAGTGAAACCATTCGAAGGTCTCCTGATGCTATGGTGGGATCCAGGTGCTGGACCTTCTGAGTCCAGCTTACTAAACTGGCCCTGGTCTTTCTGACTTTGTTTTCTTAGTCCCAAGTCTGTTCACAACTAATATTCAAGATGCTTATTTTTTAATGAAATTAAAAGTTGTTTTATAGTCAAATGAAAGAGGAGTTTCAGAAGCAATTTATAAGCACAGTTCTAAGCGGATGTGGTGTACAGGATTTTTGAGTTCAAGGCCAGCCTTATCCACAAAGAGAGTTCCAGAAGGGCCAGAGTGACATAGAGAGACCTTGTCTCAAAAACGAACAACAACAAAAATACCAGAATCTAGACAAATAAAAGAAACCTCGGGTGTGGAAAGGGATGTTCGCTGGGGGCCTGGAATTAGTGTTTCCTTCCATAGAAGGAAAGGGCACCCAGCTGAAAATATCATTAGTTTGGGAAGTAGAGAAAAGCTGTGTCTTCCTCGGCATTTTACAGAGGCTCCAGCCTGGGTAGTGCTGGCCCCTTGGATCTGGACAGCTGTCAGGAAATCAGCAGGAGGAGGAGGAAAACATATGTCAAGACACAGGCAGCATCTAACTGCAAAAGCTGATCCACAGGCCCACCTCCACCAGATGGCACTGTGTTGACAGGGAGCCTGGCTACAAGCCGGGGAGCCCCAATAAAATGACCCTGTGTGGGTGCAGGAGCAGAGAGACTGTTTAGATTGCTGCTGATAACGTTTCTTCTTATCTAATGAGGATTTTTTTTTCCTTAACGGCGAAGCCTGCAATAGTGAATCCACTGCTCTATTCTCTGTCCACAATAAAAACTATGATCAGGATGGAGAGTTATGACACAGAACAAGCCTGTGATAGGGACAGGCATTGTGTACCAATTAAATCATCGGCCTTGTTATTGTCAATTACAAACACCACTGAACTGGCGCTCCAGATTGTCTGAGTGACCCTGTAAATTGTACAGGCAGCCCAGGCTGATAGCCATTCCAAGAATATTCTCTGTGAAGATAAGAGGCTTGCTGTGTCAAAGGTCAGACTCACCAGCCACACACCATCCTTACCCCAGCAGCCAAGGACAGGCAGAGAGTTGCTGCACAGCCCAACAGCAGGCTGCCAAACAGCCACAGGAGCAGGCACCTTGCTGTTAGGATTCTGGTCTCACTCTGCTAGGGTTGCACACTGGGTGGCTTACACAGCTCAAACTGATTCCTCGCAGTTGAGGAGACTGCTAGTGTAAGTTGGTGTGGTTGGCTTCTGAGGTCTCTCCTTGGCATATGGACGCCATGTTCTCTCCCTTGATTTTTATGTAGACTGTAGACCTCCTTCCGTGCTAATCAGTTCTGATTTCCTCTTCGTGTGTGGCTATCAGGCAGATCCCGTGGTACCAGGGCTTAAGGTCAAACTCTTACTTGGATGCTCTCACTGACTGTGTGGGCGATGTGCTGACACTAACCGAAGAAGCCACTGTCTAGGTCGAAGGGATGCCTGGCTATAAAACGAATAGGGCAGCTTACATAATCTCTGTGGTCTCACTCTGTGATCACATCAGCCTAAATTGCAAGTCTGAACTTTGAAAAACAAAGAGCAGGGTTTTCAAACCAGCCACAATAGGACAATTGTCCATTTGCATGGGACTCGGTGCGTGTCTGCTCACCCAAGTCTTCATGGAGTCACATCTGTAAAAATGACTTGATTTGTTCAAGAAGGTCACACCCAGAATAAAACATAGTAAGGATGTACGTTTGGTAATTAATCTTTTGGGATTTAATACACTTAAGGATCCCACAAGTCATCAGTCTTCTGGAAGTTTCCCTGTTGACTCCTCCTCTTTGTTACCACAGATGTATTTATTTAAGTATGCTTTGCCTACATATATCTATGTGTACTACATGTGTGCTGATGCCTGAAGAGGTCAGAAAAGGGCATGCGATCACCTGGAACTGGAGTTACAGATAGTTGTGTATCACCACATGGATGCTGAAGATCAAACCGTGGTCCTCCGCAGGAACAAGTAGTACTCTAGCTCCCCTCCATCTCCATCATGAGTCCTTGCCGATATCAGGGTGGTATTCTGTCTCCAGGGATAAACTGTTCCTGTGTCCATCCCTGCAGGGCAGTCACCACCTCCAGTGTTCAACTCAAATGTTACCCCCTCCATAAAACTGTCATAGCCTGAGAACTCTGCCTGCCTTCCTTCCTGTCCATAAAACCTGATACATGCGTCTGTGGTAACAAATACAGACTGTGTGTCCCTGACCTAAAACACTTGTGACCAGAATTTTTTCAGAGGCCTTCCATGATTTAGAAAAGGCGCAAAGACAGAATGAGATATGTCAGGTGTGAGACGTGCATCTAAACCCCAAGCCCATCTCTGCTTCTTATACAGTGCTATGGCTTAGACAAGGAATGTCCAAAGAGTCCACACACTGAAGGTTTTCTCTCCACTGAATCCATACGCAGAGGTATGGCTTTGGAAAAGTGATACATCATGGGGGTTCTGGCTTAAAAAAAAAAACAAAAGTGTTTATTTCTTCAGTCTTATACGTTTATATCTTATCATAATTCCCCAATTATTTTTTCATTCATTCCCTTTCTCCTCCCAATAAACCCTCACTTCCTCTCATGTCTTTGGGGAGGGGGCAGTTTCAAGACAGGGTTTTTCTGTGTAGCCCTGGTTGTCCTGAAATTCTATGTGTAACCAGGCTAGCCTTGAACTCAGAGACCCACCTGCCTCTGCCTCCCAAGTGAAGGGATTAAAAGCATGCACTATCACCCTCTTGCTTCATACATATTTTTATATGTGTGGCTCACTATAGTCAACTAAGAGTGCCTGCATAAACATGAAAGAACGGTTGTTTACCTGAGCAGGGCTAACTTACCGGTGGCTACAGCACTAAAGAGTGTGACTCCCCCTCTTTTAGCAAGTGTCTCAGTTACTTTTCTAATGCTGTGAAGAGACAGCGTGATCTAGGCAATTTACAGAAGAAAGCATTTAATTGGGGGCTCACAGTTCCAGAGGGTTAGTCCATGGTCCTCATGGTGGGAAGCTGGCAACAGGCATGGCTCTGGAGCAGTAGCTAAGAGCTTATTTCTGATCCACAAACAGAAGAGGGAGGACAAGACAGACAGACAGGAAGGCAGACAAACAGATAGATGCACAGACACACACACAGAGAGGGACAGAGAGAGGTAGAAGGAAGGGGGGCTTTCTGGGAATGGCATGGGTTTTGAAACCTTAAAGTCCACTCCCAGGAAGACACTTCCTCTAACAAGGCCACAGTTTCAAATCCCACATAGCTCCACCCACTGGGAACTAAGCATTCAAACATACGAGTCTGCGTAGACCATTCTCATATAAGCCACCATAGCAACCTTTAGGTGCCTATAGCTTCTCAGCAAAGTGGGGAACCTATGACCACCTTTTCCATTCAGAATAGAGTGCTAATGGGCCCAGTCTTGTGCAGGTATCCAATGAGTTCATAGGTGCAATAGTCATGTCATGTACACAGTACATTTCACAGTACTGCTTCCCAAACTTCAGTGCTTATATTCTTTCTACTCTCCCTTTCTATGGTATTCCCTGAGCTTCGGGGAGTGCACTATAGATGCCCATGTCTTAGTCAAGGTTTTTATTGCTAGACCAAAAAGCAAGTCAGGAAAAAAAGGGATTATTTGTCTTATGCTTCTACTGTGTAGATCATCACTGAAAAAAGCCAGGACAGGAACTCAAAGAGGGTAGGAACCTAGAGGCAGGAGCCGATGAAGAGGCTATGGAGGGGTGTTGCTTACGGGCTTGCTCACCACAGCGTGCTCTACCTGCTTTCTTATATAGTGTATAAACTGAGGGTTTTGGCATCCGATGTATAAAGTGAGGACAGAGCTGCTCCAAGGCATGGTTGAGGACAATGTTTGTATTGTAGAAATGAGGGAGAGAACAGCCAAAGGCATCTGAAAGAGTCCAAAGCAAAGATAGAAAGTACTTGGCCATGAGAGAGGTGCCAAAGAGCAAGAGAGGAAGCCAGAGTGTGGGCAAAGGAAACCATGAGAGAGGGGCAAGGAGGGGACCAAGAGAAGAAAACACAAGGGAGAACCAAGTGCATGCAGGGTCAAAATGACAAAGGTTATACAGGGAGGAGAAGCTAGCAGGAGGGAAGCCCATTAACTGGAGACATTAAGAGAAGAGGTGGGATGAGAAGAGCTGAGAAGGCCTCAGGTACTGATGAGCTTGCAGGCTAGCATGAGCTTTGGTGTGCTAATAGGCACCACAGATAACCACTTGTCAAGAGTTTCTTTTGAACAAGACACCCAGGACCACCAGCCCAGGGCTAGCACCATCTACAGGCTGGGCCCTCCCATCAAGTACACATGGATCTTACAGAGGCATTTTCTCAAATGAGGTTTCCTTCTTTCAGATGACTCTAGCTCATGTTGAGCTGACGTCAAACTGGTCAGGAAATTCTTTTTAGGGCTGAGTACTCAACAGTCCCTTATTCTTAGCAGAGGATTCTGAATTTGTCCAAGAATTGATGCATGAAGGAAGGGGTTTCCCACTTGATGGGCTTTTAGCAGGTGATGTAGACTGAGAATGCAAAGCCTAATTGAAAGGCATCATCCCATGGGGCTGGAGAGATGACTCAGCAGTAAGAGCACTGATTGCTCTTCTAGAGGTCCCAAGTTCAATTCCCAGCAACCACATTGTGGCTCATAACCATCTGTAATGGAATCTGATACCCTCTTCTGGTGTGTCTAAAGACAGAGATGGTATACTCACATACATTAAATAAATAGATAAATAAATAAATATTGAAAGATGTCATCCCTTGGGTTACACCTCACCCTACCCCTGTCTGCCGTGAGACCAGCTGCCTTGCCCTACCACAGGTCACTTCCGGTCCCTACTGTGCTCACACAGGCTTGGAAACAAAGAGTACTGAGACTCCTAAACTATGAATCAAAATAAATCTTTCCTTCCTTAGCTTGTTCCTCTCGGGTGTTTGTGTGTTTGCTTGTTTTGTTTTGTCACAGGCCTAGAAAGCTGTCTATCACGCGTAGATTCCTTGTCGTTGTCCACACAGTTTGAAAGTAATTTTGTGCAATGTTTTTACTGCAACCTGTCAAAGTCAGGTGGAATTTCCCTTCTTGTAGTATCAGCTTACCAGTCCAAAAACGTTCAGGTTTTGAATTTTCCCCCTTTAAAGTATTTTTAACTGTTTATTTGTTGTTTGCTTATTTGTTTTTATTTTATGTACATTGGTGTTTTGCCTGAATTTTGTTAGATCTCCTAGAACTGGAGTTACAGAGAATTATTAGATGCCATGTGGTTACTGGGAATTGAATCCAGGACCTCTGGAGGAAGAGCAGGTCCTCTTAACTGCTGCTCCATCTTTCCAACAATTTGGGGGGGGGGGGTTGTTTGTTTTGTTTTGATTTTGTTTTGTTTTGTTTTTTGTGAGGTTTCAGACTAAAGTGTTCAACCTTCAGGCCCAGTCAGTGATATTAACGACCTTGGTCTAGGCAGTTGTTCTTCTGAAATGTCCTGTGTTTGTTCCTTAACAGAAGTCTGGAAGCCACTAACCTCAAAGTTGAGGCCAACTCAATGTATCCAATCCAGACCAGCTTCAATAAGGATTGACTATCATTTTTCATGCACAACTAAATGCTTCCTTTCTGCTGGAGTGCTAGCCTGCTGTTACTTTAGAATATGCAAAGACCACCAGTCGCCCTGGGTTATGTGCCAAAGACCAGTCTCAACTTGGAGAGGGGTTCCTGAGAAAAGGGGTGTTGGAGAGCAGTGAAAAGAGCAACTCAAAATTAAATCATGGGTACAAGTGAACAGCCTTGCAGCCTAGTAGAGATGGTTCCCAAGACAACTCTCTGTAGAAAGCTCTTGGCTCTGTCATCTGCTTGAGAGAGCTTTTTGCTCAAGACCACTCCCTGCTCAAGACAGCTCATTGCTAGAGACAGCTCTCTTGTGGTAGAAAAATTCTAAAAATTTTCTGAGGAGCTCATGACTGTTCTGAGCTAAGTCAAAAAAAAGCTGCTATTTAAAAAAATCTTGGATTTTCTAGAAAAGCAAATTCTAAAAGAACTGTGTTCGCTCTCCAGAGATCTCCAGACAGCTCAGCTCTTGATGGAAAAAAATTCTAAAAAGTGAACTGCAATCCCTCTTGGCTGGCTTATCTCTAGGTAGACCAAAGCCCAGTTTTTTACTGACATATCAATTCAGTCATTTTTTCCAGGTTACCTTTTAACCATCTCATGAAACAGCATTCTACGACCTTAGCCCTTCGATTCTTAGAAGATAAGCAAGTACATTTTTTTTAACATTGCAAGTGAATTCATAGATCTGCCTGCCTTTCTAAGCACACACACACAAAAAAAGATCAATTTATCTGGGTGGGATCACATCCTGAGATTACCATTCCAGCCACTCCTGGACCCAAATTCTCTTTGTTCTAGGCTGACCTTGAATTTACGAATCTACCTGTCTTTGTATCTTTCTGACAATCTGTCTCATAATGCAGCTGCCTTTGTTTTTCTAGGTCTGTGAAGCCCCTCATACAATTCATATTGCATCCTCATATTTTGCATAGTTGATAATTATATTTTTTTGAACTCTTATTTTCCAGAGTTCCTTCCCACAGCCTTAAGGGCTGTCCCAAAGATTATTAGCATTCATCATTTTGCTGAGACATTAAACACACCCTCGCCTCCCCCACTCATGCTATCTATAATTATCTTGGAATAGTTAACCTTGTCTGAGAGGACATTCCCCAAAAGGAGGACCATAAAGTTTTATATATATATATATAAAACTGTCTCCTGGCATCAAGGGCAGCTTGCCCAAACTTCAGTGACAAAAGTCCAGGAGCCGGCAGTAGAATATCCTGTTAGGAATTAATAGCTGGCCAGCAGCTAGCTGTGTAATTGCAAGAAAATCGGTAGGGAGTTTTCTCCTCAGCAATAAACAAGTGTCGAACTCTCCCATCTCCAAGATGCCCCTTAACTATAGAAAGTAAATTCTATCAATGTACTCCAGGCAAGTGTGGAACTCTTTGGCAAATTATTTCTGGAATAGAGGGTAGAAAGAGAGAGACAAAGAAATAGAGAGAGAGAGAGAGAGAGTGTGTGTGTGTGTGTGAGAGAGAGAGAGAGAGAGAGAGAGAGAGAGAGAGAGAGAGAGAGAGAGAGAGAGAGAGAGAAGAGAGAGGGAGGGAGGGAGGGAGGGAAGGAGGGAGGGAGAGAATGACTTCAGAAGGAAAGTATTAAATAAAAAATTACAGAGGTTTTTTTTTTTTTAATTGGCTGAAAGAAAACAAATTCACAGTACATCATTCTGCCAACTGGCTAGGGGAAAATGCAGATGTAAGAACACATATTTATTTCTATGTCAGCTTTTTTTTTTTTTTTTTTTTTTTTTTTTGCTGGTGAGATTTTTTTTTTTTTTTTCATCTATTTCAATTAAGCAGAGCAATGAATTTGCTACGGAAGGCTGCCAGGATAAATGATATAACTGCAAACTATCATTTTTGTTCCACTTTAATCATGCATTTTGTAGAAGAACAAGTGTAGAACATTTTAATGCAAAACTCATAGAATACAAGCACATTGATATGAAATTTAAATGAAATAATTTTTCTTTGCTAGCTAAACTTAGTAACTTGAATCTTATGGCTGGGGGAAGTCACATATGCAAAATAACATTAGTCTTAGACTAGTTTAGACACTGTCAAATTTCAGAGACTGTTTAATCATTCGGCTTTGGGTTAACTGGGGGAATGACGTGCATTGGGAAGGTCTTCTAGATCTTTCTGCTTCTCGGCTTTATCCCATGCCTTTTTTCACGACTTCTTTTTTAGTGACATCTCCCCTGATTTTATCCCTTGACTTCCCTGGTTCCCCTTTGCCGCTCCCATTTCTTTGCTGTTTCCGGGGGGAACACAACAGGAACAGGAATAGTTCCTGTTGACATTAGGACAACTTCTACCCCAGCGATGGCACCACTTACAGGTGACAGGAACCTGGCACATCCATCGCCATAGAAACAGCCAAAGCATTCCCAGAAACCCACCTTCACCTGGGGCAAGTGACGCCACTACCCCTATAAAAGACTAAAACCCCTCCTCCTCTCTTTGTTCTCTTCTCTTCTTCCCTTGACCCTGACCCCTGTCCCTGTTCTATTAAACCTCTCCACGTGGAACCGTGTTGGTTTGGTGTGGTTTGTCCAGGCATGAGCCGAGAAATCTAAATAACAACAATTCCCAAATTAGTTCTGTTTCCCCCACAAACATCTCATTTCCCAGCTACCATTTCTCCACCCTACTTTCATCAAAGCTAGGCTGTCATGGCCTCCAGGTGCTCCAGTCCTGAGAATCAGCCTTCTCTGACTGTGTCCTCCTAAGGACTCTAAGTGCTGTTAGAGTCTGCAGGTAGAAGCAGAACACTCACAGCAAAGGAGCCGTCAGCCCTGAGGGCACTGAAACTTGTAGGACAGTCTCTGGGTCTCACCTTTAAAAGAGTATTAACAGATTGGAGTGGTCTCAAGGAAGAACGCCCCCATAATTATTAATAGGTGTGGAGAAAGTTGTTTCTGAATGCAGGAAGGTAGGCCTGTAGTCCAAGATGCTTGAGCCCAGGTCCGGGCAATAGGGTGAGACCCAATTCCAAAGTGATAACAACAATAGTGGAGGAGGAGGAAGAGGAGGAGATGACTTAAGAGAGGTCAATTGGGTAGTCAGTACTATGAAAATCTGGGGAGGTATTAAGGGGTTTAGTTTACTAATAGTGCACTTGCCTAGCACATGCAGGGCCATGGTTTCAAGTCATACCATTAAAGAATAAAATAAAACTTTTGTTAAAAGATAGAAAAAACAGACAAAGTAAAGGAGGTTTAGAGGATGGATAGAAGGTTAACAAAGCAAAACAAAATCTGAGAGATGAGGGAATAGCTTGCTTTTGCTCTGATGTGCAGTAAGGTGGTCAGCCTATCCAGATGTATCGTGTGTCTCAAAGTTGTTCCAGGAGTAGATTTCCAAAGTATATAAAGGACATTTTCTTGATATAAGCATTCCATATGTTATCAGACCAACTCATTGGTGCCTCAGAAACATATACTGTTGTTATTGTTTTAATTAAAAACAAAAAGGAAAATTCAATGCTTTGGGAAAACTTTCAGTCATTAGAGGTATTTAACACAGGAGAGGAAACAAAGTATCACAGGGGAATTCATAGCTGTCTTACCGTTTGCCCCTGGAAAATGAAGGAGGAAGAATCATTACAAGTTACAGAGAGGCAGAGTTTGACTCCATACGCTGTGGTTTGGCA
Source organism: Micromys minutus (assembly GCF_963924665.1). Taxonomy (NCBI): domain Eukaryota; kingdom Metazoa; phylum Chordata; class Mammalia; order Rodentia; family Muridae; genus Micromys; species Micromys minutus. The sequence goes on from NC_137985.1 coordinate 26,862,494, forward strand.
GCGAAGCATCCCCTGAAAAAGCCTACGTGTTGGAGGTTTGATCTCCAGCTGCTGGTACTACTGAGAAGCAGATAAGTCTTGAGACTCTGACCTAATCCACAAATCAATCTACCAATGACTCATAATTTATTGGAGAGACATAAAAGCTTAAGGACATGGAGCCTACCTAGAGGAAGCAGAAGGCTGGGTGCCTGTCATCAGAAGGATGTCCCAGCCCCTTTCTCCATGCCTCTTTCTGCTTCCTGGCTGCACTGAGGTGAGCATCTCTGCCTTTCCATATCTCTCAGCATGATGCCTGCCCTCACCACAGATCTTAACCAATAGACTCAGCTGAATAAAATCTCTGAAACCATGAGCCAAACAATAGTTTTTTCCTTTAAACGTTGTTTATTTCATCTATTTGTCCAAGCACTAAAATGATATCCGTGTCTGTTTATGGGATGGACTGGTCCATGAGTGAAGAACTTGCACGTGGCTAAACATAACCAAATAGAAATGACCATGAGGTCATCTGGAGAAACCATTTGTCAAGAGGGAGATTTCTACAGCTGTCATGCCCTGAGCATTCCTATTTCCTCGTCCTCCTCTGCTTTTGAAAGAATGATTTCTTTATTTCTATGGTATGTGCATGAGTGTTTTGCCTACACATATATATGTGAATTGAATGTTTATTCTTTAAAGAAAAAGCGTGCTCGCTTGTGCATATATGTGCTTGCTCAGTAGATGTGTGTGGTGGTTGTGCTTGTGGGTTTGTGAATGCATGGAAACCACAGAAGATGTCAGGTAATGGGCTTTATCATTTTCCCTCTTTATTTCCCCCAGGGAGGGAGGGCTTCTCCTGAACCTGGAGCTAGGCTAGTGACCACTGAGTCTTAGCCATCTTCTTTCCTCTGCCTACCACAGTCCTAGAGGTTACAGGCACAAGCACAGCCATGGCCAGCTAGTGATTGAGGGTTAGTGCCCATGTCTTCACATGTATACAGCAAGGGCTCTTAACTACTGAGATATGTTCCCTGCCCATAAACAAACACGTTCTGTTCTGTAGTGGAACTCTAGACTGGGCTCCAGAGACATAAGTTGTCTTAATCAAACAAGAAATGATGCTAACATGTAATGATAGCATAGGTAGTCTCTTTCACTAGCTCACTACCTAACAAAATTGACTGGACTTGTTTTTAATTTTTGTGGGGTGTGTGTGTGTGTGTGTGTGTGTGTGTTGTATGAGTGTAGGTGTGTGTATATGTTCAGTGCAAGTGTGGTGTGTCTGTGTGTGTAGTGTATGTAATGTGTGGTGTGGATGTGTGTGTGGTGTAAGTGTGGTGTGTGTGAGTGTGTGTGTATGAGTGTGTGTGTGGTGTGTATGAATGTAGGTGTGTGTATATATTTAGTGCAGGTGTGTTTGTGTGTGTGTGTGTAGTGTATGTAGTGTGTGGTGTGTGGATCTGTATGCAGTATATGTGTGTGTGTGAGTGTGCATGTATGGGTGTATATAATGGTTGTGTGCATGTGTGTATCATGTGTGTACATGTGTGTAGGGAATGTATGTGGTGTGTGTGTGTGTGTGTGTGTACATGAGTGTGTGCATAAGTGTGCCACACCGGGCATATGTGTCAGAAGACCTTCAAGAGTGAGCTCTCTCTTTCCACTGTGGGGTTCCAGGGATCAAACTCAGGTCAATAGACTTGTGTGGCAAACACCTTTACCAGCTGAGTCACTTCACTGCTTTTTATGTACTAAAAGTTTTCAGCACCAACTCCATCCACCTAAATTCCAAGATATAGGTCCCTGTCTCCTGGAGGAGAGTCTTTTTATCTAACCTAGAACTGGAGGCTGTACTTGTTTGTTTTTTTCAGGTAGAATTTTGCAACGTAACCCAACTAACTGACCTCAAACTCACGATCCTCCTGCCTCAGTGCTGGAATTATAGGCATGCACCATCACACCTGGCTTAAAATGATAGGTTTGAGGAAAGAAAATTATGGCAGCCCCTTAGAGGAGTGAGATTTGAGTGGTCTGATCGACTGTTCCTGTTGCTGTGGGGTCATCTGGACAGAGAAAGGGACCTATGTGTGCTGAGCTGATATTAGACCATATCCAAAGCAAGCAGGGTCACTTCTCTGTGTGTGATTCCCAAGCTCCTCTCCTGTTGCAAACCCTGAGGAACTAATGACCTCATTCTGCTAAGGCAGGTTGTCAGAGAGATGAAGTATACAGGCCATGTTTACAGGCCCAAGACTAAGGAGGACAGAGCCCTCTGATCACAGCTGAAACAAAGCCAAAGCTGTCAGGTTGCTGCTGTGTGCTCAGTCACTCGGGGCTCCTCGGTGACCTGAGGTAAGAGAGACCCAGAGTTTCAGAGGGTTTTTTTTTTTTTTTTTTTTTTTTTTTTTTTTTTTTTTTTTTTTGGTGATTTTGCTTATATGGGAAAGTGTCCTGATGTGACTCAAAGAAATCGGACAGTTCGTGCTCTGTACTCGGGGCTCAATGTCACTCAATGGTTAACGCGGGGTCACTGCTTCAGACGCCCTGTGCACTGCTCTTACTGGCATTTACTCGCCGTGACAACTCAAACCCAAGCCTAGAAGGTCAACATCGCTTCTGCTTCCCCTCTCGTCCCAGCCCTGTCTCTTGAGGCCAGGATGCTGATCCAGTACAGATGGGATTCCTTTGGCAGAAGTGACCCCAAGGCTCCGTGAGTGTCCTAAGGGGAAAATTTCATTTGGCTGTTTGCAGCGCAAACAGGATGCCACATCCTTCAAGCACAGCAGAATAATGAACCTCCCGGAAATGCCAAAGAGTCCTTGAGGAGCTGAAACAGCCTTGATTCCGGAGAAAGGGAAAAACTGTGATAATGATATTAACCCAAAGAAACTACTCAAGAGGACTCAGTTGAGGTTTTCCATTAAAAAAAAAAAAAAAAAACCAGACCTGAAAGAGAGACATCCCAAAAGGAGGCCTCTTGAAAGAGTGGATGTTGCAGCAGTATATCCAGATGGTTCTTTGTAGCCTAGATTAACCTATTAGGGAAGAGAAGGGAAGGAGGTAACAATCTCACCAGGCAAGCAAAGGAAGCATGCACTTAATTTTAAACAGTGCTTCTGGGCTCCCTGTGGCTGGACAACAGGGGCATGGAAAACAACAATATTATTTTAAAATAATGTGTGCCGGTGTGAGGGAGTTGCTTCTGCAGACAATTCCGATGTCTGTGATGGAGATTCCAAAGGGACTCCAAGCCAACCAGCGCTGATCCTCAGAGGACTCATCTGTATTACAGATGTGGGGCACAGATGCCATTTGATCAGATTATTACAGAAGCACCCGATTTATCAGAATTTTCATTGCCACTGTACAGCAAGGTATCTAGGTACATTGCCAAATCCCAGAAAGGAGGCTGTATGTGTGGTAGCTCTCAAATTTAGATAAAAGGGCATTTTTCATGAACTGTTCCTTGAACCTAGCATTCTAGTGATGCTGTCTGGGAGATGTCTTTTAATCCCGTGTTTAATATGTCATTTAGCCTGGCAATGTTACTCGAGTTGATGGCTCCCTCGGCTGACCTCCTATTCTAGTCCCAGCCTTAGACACCTCAACCATGTTCTTATACTATTCAGTTAGCTTTGCCACATTAATCTCTTCGGCTGCATCTGTGGGGTTCCTCTCTTCAGAGCAGGCAGTGGGGATGATGCTCCCAGGTTTTTCCTTAGGTCCTAAAGTGACACTGTCCTCAAAAACACCTTCCCTTGGGCTGATGAGCTACTTGGGAAACAATCTTCAGGCCTCTTTTAACCATCTCCCTCCCTGCCCAGGGAATGGAACCTAGGGCTTCCACCATGAGAGGCAAGCTCTCTACAATGAACAGTATTTCCAGCACCATTTAAAAGAAATCTACAGGTCTTAAACCCATACTCAGGGGTCTGCGCTGCCTTTGCCAGAACAGATGGTTTCCAAGTCACTAAATCAAACATCTTAAGCCAAAGATCTCTCTGTCTAGTCCAACTTATATTATCCTTAACTTCATACTCAGACCAGATGACCATCCTCCCCAAAGTCACACAGAGAATAATTAGAATGGTCACTCAAGGTTATTACTTAATAGTGTCCTGGTGGTTTGGAGTGTCAGTGTGGAAAGCAATCATAAATACAGTGACATTTTCAATATCCAAAAACTAGGACATTTGGTCTGGCAACCCCTAGTACGTTCCGGGAGACAGGGAGAGGGGGATATGAACTGGTGCTGCCCCCAGAAAACAGGATCTGTGGTCCTGACTTGCAAGGGATCACCCAGTCTGACCTGCTTGTTCGTAGTTGAGGCCCCCGAAGCCGGAAGAAGCTCAGTGACTTGACCGAGGAGGAGGTGGTGGGCAGAAATGTTTTTTGTTTTCTCAAGCCTCAAGGTTGAGTCAACAGGCGTGGGTGGATGGAGGACAAAAAGGGGCCATTGTTCCAGACGCACTCTCTCAGATGCACTGGGCTGACCCACAGTGCCTTCTGTAATCCACAATAGGTGTGGCTACCTCCATTCCCCATGAGACCGCATTGGAAACCGGATGAAACTGAGGGTCTTAAGATCCTGCAGACCCACGCGGTTAAAAAGGGCCTTTGGACAACTACACAGTTTTCCTTCAGAGGGTTACATTCCATGCAAAGTAGCTGACATCTCCTAAGGTTTTCTTCTTTTTTCTTCCAGAAGCAGGATATTAAGCTGACAAAATAACCTCCCCAGCATACTAAATTCTAGTGAAAGTCAAGGCAAGAAGTCAAACTGACAGTAGTTTAACAGTGATCTACATAAGCCCCGCAGTAAGCTAGGCAGCATCAATATTTATTAGCGAATCCTCAATTTGCTTCTAACCCCTACTGCATGTACCGCGCCTGACCTCGTTTTATATTTAGTAAGAGAAGACTCTGGGAAGAGTCAGCTCAAGGGCTCCCGGTGGGTCCACTGTCCGCTAGCTGCCTCGCCCTGGGGATTCTCTAAATCAACACTCTTCCATATTGAAAAACTTATCTGCTAGCACCCCTTTAGCAGGGCTGTTATCTAAATTGGGGCTCTGGGCAGCAGATGGAATCCTTCCAGTGGTCAGCTCAACCTCTTCTCTATACAAATGCACAACCTGGAAGCTGATGGAGAAATTGCTTCCTGGGAAACCAATTTCCTCCCTATTGTCCTATGGGCTGGTAGGAGACACCCTGCTGTGTGGGGTGGGCTCCCGGCCTGTGGAACTCCACTAAGGGACTGTATAGCATAGGCAGTGTTGCTGAGCCCGAGGTTCGGAAGATACATCTGAATGGGAACTGTGTTCCACTTCCCTGATTTAGACTCTCCCCCACCCCCTGCTTATTTTCCGTGTGTGGAGCTGTTTTGCAGCCTAAAAGGGCCTGGAGCTAGTGCTCTCAAAGCCTTGCGCTGCCCACGTTACACCCACTCTCACCAGGGCTCAACAATTATTTCATTCATTACTTCGTTCATTCATTTCCTTGGAGTTTGTTTCCAAAGCAGCGTAACCCGTCAGTCAGGCTTCATTCTCTATTCCACTGGCGAGGAGTCTGGGTAGGAGGTGAATGGCCAGACCGCAATGTGCTCTTCTCTGTTCGCTGTCGGCCTCAGCCTTCAATCCGGCCTTGAATGAGAGCTAGTGCCGGTGAACTTGAGAAGAGCTAATAAAAACCCGAGCTCCCTGATAGCATCGTCTTTAATTATTCAGAGAAAGGGACAGGCTGTTTAAAAACACTTCCTGTTCTAGATCTTGGGCTGAAACTCTCGGAGTCGGTGACAGGTTGTAGAGCAGGGAGGGCAAGAGGTCGCCCCGTGGAGAGGCCGGAACAGAAAAGATGCTTTACGTCAATGGTTCTCAACCTTCCTAGTGCTGCAACCCTTGAGTGCAGTTTATGTTGAGGTGGCCGCCCCAACCATAAAATTATTTTGTCGCTACTTTATAATTTCATTACTGTTATGAATCGTAACGTCAATATCTCTATTTTCTGTATTTTCCTCTAGTCTTAGGTGAACCCTGTAAAAGGCACAGTCTCCCCCAAAGGGGTTGGGACTCACAGGTTGAGAACTGGTGCTTTAGATGCAGGAAGATGGACAGAGTTAAAGACTCACCACTTAGAAGAAGCCGTTACTAACATACATTCCTTTGGCTGCCCGAAACATCGGCAAATATTCTCTAAGCCACAGAACGGAAAGGAGAGGGCCAGCGAGCAGCCGAGGACAACTCCTATGGGGCCGCAGTGGCACCTGTGAATACAAAATGAACATGAGAACTGGAGTCATGTCAAAGGACTGTCACCAGCTGTGCATCCTAGGACAAGCCTTAAACTTCATCCTCACCTACAACATGTAGTATCAACTACCTGACAGAAGTGATTTGAAGATGAAATGGGGGGCACAGGGAAGCCTGAAAGAACTTACCAAAGACCTAATACACGGTGAAATGTATTCCTGATAAATAAATATATGTGTATATACACACATACATACACACACACACACACATAAATGTGTTTGGTTTCAGACCCCTAGACAAGGGACTGAGATGCATATTTTACATACCAAAGCAGACCTGGTCTCAGGGTTCTCCCAGCATCTTAGTCCCTACTGGCGTACCCTGCCCCCAATCTTGAACTTTCCAGTCCACGGGCTGGGGTGCCTTTCCTCCAGAGGGTCCTTCCTATATAATCCAGACACTGTGGTCTTGCTTCACCTTCTTTTCTTTCTGTGTGAGCTCCTTTTTTCTCCCTCTCCCCACCCACATGTTGTCTCCCCTGAAATCCTCAATCCTTGGGGTCAGTGAACTTGCCCAAGAGCAGCTTTCCAATAAACCTGCCTTTAATATAATCTAATCTGGCTTGAATTGGCATATTGCACTAGCAGATAAATAATCTACCAATATATAATATAATCTCACAAACAAATAAGACAATTATTAACAGAAGAAAGGAAGCCAACTAAACTGTTCTGACATTGTTTCTGGTACATTTCTTAGGCTTTATACCCAGGATATGCACTTAAATTCCTCATAGAAATTTAATGACCATGCCTCTCCAAACATATGTAACAGATGTGCGGCTTGGACTTCATGTGGGTCCCAAACTACTGGAGCAGAGGTATCCCAAAAGCTGTTGCCTGTGTGTGGGATATGTTCTTTTTGCTGGGCTGCCTTGTCTTGCCTCAGTGGGAGAGAATGTGCCTAGCCTCACAGAGACTTGGTGTGCTAGGGTTGGGAGGGATACTCAGGGGGCCTCTGCCCACTCAGAGAAGAGAGAATTGTGGGAGGGGTGACCAAGAGTAGGATATAAAGTGAATAAGTAAAATAAATAAATATATAAATAAATTAATTAATTAATTAAGATTCAAGATGGAGACGAAGGAGGAGGATGGTTCAGATCAAGGTTGATTTTATCTTGTCTAGGTGGGTGGTTTATATTTTTATTAATTGGCAGTGAATTTATTGTTTAGATGTACTCTCTTCTTCTAACTATAAATTTAATCACACTGTGGATTGAGAATTTAACATATAAATCTGATTAATAAATGACTGATTATTGAGTCTTGGTTTTACTGGGCTGTGGAGGACAGTGTGTGAAAGCAATGGCTGAAAGGCAGTGAAGTTCCAGCTCAGTTGCCCGTGTGAAGTAAGAACACGCAGACCAGTAGCAACAGAACATAATCATATTTTTACTGAAACAGGTGGCACCCAATGTGTTAGGCAAGAATCCACTAGAAGTTTAAGATTAGTAGCCTGAGAGTGTTATTCTCTAAGTAGAGGGGGTCAGCGCTATGTTGAGTCATGTGATGCCTCAATCACGGGGAAACTTAAAAGAAACACAGAAGTGGTCTAGGCTTGCAAGCTATAGGTCTTCTGTGAGAAGGCAGGCTACTCTGAACACAGAGAGTTAGAGATTAAAAGCTGCTTGATTCTTTAACAAAATTGCTTAGAATATATATTTAAAAGCTGGTTTATTTGTTCTAAAGATGGTAGAAAGACTTAATGTGATTAAGTTTGTTTTTATAGTTAGAAGAAGAGAGTAGAGAGTTCACCCAAATCACGTGGGGATTTTTCACTCGAGGTTCGGAACAAAGATAGGGAAAATTAGTCACTGACACTAAGTAGAGAGTGATGATATTTACAAGTTAATAAGGTGATTAAAAAATAGAAGTCTGTATACCAGGCAGAATGAATACAGACATATATTAGGGAAGTTAATAATAAATGAAGATCTAACTCTCCAGTTTGAGAGCTTGACAAATCGATATATTTTGGGCTAAGGTCCTGATTTTTGACAAGTTGCTATACTTCTTATTGACACTGAAATTGATAGGTGTTAGTTTGTTTTATAAATTACCTTGTTCAGGCCATCGATGTGCCTTGTCAGATGCCAGCTAGCAAAGGTTTGTAATTATTTTTAAAATTGCCACAACAGGAGGCTCGTACTCGTTAACATGGGCTCCACAGGATCTTGAGTTGATTTCCTGACATGACAGATTATTAGAGACCTAAGAATAGAATCATACCATGTTTTAGTTTATTTATTTGTTTTACATTGTTTCACATTTCAAAATGGGTGTTGTGTTGAGCTTTGTGGTTACATTATTTTCCTCAGAGAGAATACAAAATAACAAGCTTTTCTGGTTGCTGACTAAAGGACACTTCTTTTGGAAGAAAAGTCTAGTCTTTGTGTTTTTAAAAAGGGTACTGATGCTCTGGATGCCTTCCAGAGTTATATGGATCAGATCTGAAAGAGAAAGACTACCTGAAAAACTAGATTCAAGAGAACCAAACAAAAAGATATCTTGATACTAAAATGTTTCTTTTGAGATTTATATATGGCAGAATGTGCAGCTTTGTTGAAGCTCTTCAAAAGAATGCTGAACTGGCTTGCTTAGATTCCTGATCTCAGAGACTTTCAGCCAGATCCAGCCAGGACAGACATCAGAGACTACAGCAATCTTCTGTGTAGCCTTCCTTCTTGAGGCCTGGTTGGCTTCCTCATCCCCTCTCCCCTTCTAGATATCTCAACGCCCATATGCAGCTTGAAGAAGCCTATAAAGAGTTGTCACTCCAATTCCCTAGACTTTGGGGACTAAAGGTGGTTATTCTAAGGTTTTTTTTTAATGAGGAATTTTTAAATGGTCATAATTTAACAGGGAGGAATTATCCAGATTGATTTGTACAGCCATAATCTCCTTTTAGTACTAAGCTGAAGTTTTATATCTTTATATTGGTATAGAACCTATTTATTACAAAAATTTTTAGCGTACAAGGTTTGGACTCAGTGCTTCTATTGATGCCTTTGCAAATCTCTGAGTTGATTAAACACAGTAATTAGGGACCAAATAACAAATTCATGGCTCCTAGTTCACAGTAAAGGTATTTTAAAATATTCTCGTCATAAATAGCTGAGAATAGTTAACAGACAACAGATCAGATTCCCTTATATAGATAGATGATTTTCATAAAGGTCAGAAATCCACAAAGTATGACATTTATTGTTATTTAACTTTTATTGAGACATATCTGCTCCTAACAGTTTCCCTTTGGTGGATTTAACGAAGATATTGATCATCTCTACTTCCAGGTGAGGTCTACCTTGTGGCTAGATAGTCAGCCACTGGGCAGGAACTGCCTATTTTACCTACAGATTAATACTATCCAGAAAGGGACACATTATGCAGAATAGTAGACTAATAATCTTTGCTGAGCCAGAATTATCAGCTATTCAAGGTTTCTGCATTTCAAAAGTCTGTCAGTGATCCTAGGCCAGAAGGCTGATGACTTGCTATCACATGTTGTTAACAGGGGACTGCTAGTGGAGATTTGTCTCTACAACCTGTTTCAGTTCTGGAAGCCATGTTAGGCTTTCTATGTTTTTAGCTATTTGGCCATTCTCAGATTTCTGGTGGAGGTGAAGACCAATTTAGTTTTATAGCCTACCCAAGCCAATTAACTTTGAGAAAACACAGTCATTTAAATGACTTGCAAATGGTAATAGTTATGTACAGCTTACATTTGAGAGAAACGTTTTTTCTGTAAACAGAAAGGGTGATGTGTAGGTTGATGTCAAGGTGATATGTGATTGGACAGTAGAGAGTGGGGCGGGAACAAAGTTTTGGTAAGGCACAAGAGAAGGAGAAAGGAGATTCAAGATGGAAACAGCAGAGGAGGATGGTTCAGATTAAGGTGAACTAGAACGATTTTATCTTATCTAGGTGGGTGGTTTATATCTTTATTAATTGGCAGTGAATTTATTGTTTGGATGTATTGTGGATTGAGAATTTAACATATAAATCTGATTGATAACAAAACAAAAAAAACCAAAATAAATAAATGAAAAGCTAATAACCATAGACTTAATTTGGGCTAGACACAATACTCAGAGAAATTCTGGGCATTTTAATGAAAAGTCACAAAAGGAAATCCTAGAAGCAAGGTGGTAGGTAGAAGGGTAACATGAAAGGTGCAGGCTGCACTGTGGTGTCTGCTCACAGGCTTACCTGGTAAAAGTGAGATGTTACAGCTCCTTTTCTGGAAGAGAAAACACTGAGTAGAGGGGGCGGGGGAAACAAAAACAAAGAGGGCTGATGAATGAAAGCTAACAAAATATCAACAGTGGTGTATTTTATAAACAGCAGACATATATTCTTACAATCAGAGGCTGGACATTCAGAGACCGATGAGCCAGCAATGTTAGGTGTCTGGTTAAGGCACAGTGTCTGCTTTTCAGATAGAGCCTTGTTGTTCTACCCTCAAGAGGGGACAAAATCTATCTTCGTGTGAGGAGAGGGATGGAAGGACGCAAGGAACTTACGCTGGTTTCCTTTAGCCTTTTTATTAAGTATTAATCCTGTCTGTAAGGTCACATCACTATGGTCTAGTTACCTTGGAAAGGCTCCACCACTTCTTAATCCTGTTGCATTGAGGGAATGAGCTTAGACATGAATTTTGGGAGGGACTGAGCCATTGAAACTGTAGCAGGGTACAACCTGAGAAATTAACAGTGAAGGAGAATAGAAACAATAGCCATCTCAGGAGGAGCTCTTAACTCTTTCATATCCTGGTGTATGCTCTGAAACTAATTTCAACAGTTCTTCTCAGGACGCTACCTGCACAGAGCACTGGAAAGTAGTGGCGAGAACAATATTCTTTAGTAGTATTCATCCAGAGTTTACTGTGCACTAGGCACGTTCCTGACACTCTTACGAAGATTAACTAGGTTAGACTTCAAAGCAACTCAATTGGATGGGTAGTTTATTATCACCTCCCTGTTTTTCAGCCATCAGGAAACCTAGGCATGATTAGGACTACCGCACTCTTAAGAAGCATCTGTGGACAGATAGTTCTTAAATGTAGTCCTTAGAACACTGCAAAATAGGATTCCCGATGGTTATTATTTGTACTTTATAGAGGAAGAGGCTGAGTTCAGGGAACTCAAGACAGGTGCTTCCAGTTATGTGTGCACATTGTAGCAGAATTCCACTACACCAAAACATCTCCAGGGTTTTTAGGTCTTCTGCCCTCAGGGAGTTTTGATGACACAGGTGATAATGTAACTGGTCCATCAGGAATGGATACATTCTAAAGAGTTACTCAGTGTGCCCCAGTGATTGAGCTGTCAAATTTTTTGAATATTAATTTCCCCCAGCAACCTGCCCTGGAGGCATCCAGGCATGAAACTTATCTCCGGGAGAAAGATTTACAATTGGCTAAATGACCTTGTAGCAGAGACAATGGTGGACAGGGACCACACCTCACTCTTTAGTTAGGCCTGTCTCTTGCTTTCTAGTTAAACAGTACCCATACCCTTAAAAAGGCAAACTTGGGGAATTGCTGGGTCTCTTTGTCCCTCTTCCCCATAGGGCCATATTGAATAAATCTCTTTTTTCCGAATTTCACTATCAGTTTGACCCTGTTGATTTGCTCACTGAGGAGAGGGTGGGACTTAGCTTGTTAGAGTACAGGGTGTGACCCAGAAGCTCAAGAATTGTCTCCGTCCTGTCACTCTCCTTTCTCTACTTTATCACCTCACACGATTAAGTGTCCATCTCGGTACGGTTGGAGTAGGAGAGAGAGAGAGAAAAAAAAAAAAACTAGACAGACTTGGAGACCCAGCATTTCAGTTGGGCTGCTTTAGTCACTTTGGCTAAGATACTATCTCTAGGAAAGTAGTTTGACCTTAAGCCATGCTGAAGAAATAGGTAACATTGGTTTTTTTTAAATAAATTTATTCATTTTACTTTTTGTGTGAGTGTTTTGTCTGCCGGATGTGCATGCAGTCCATGTTTGTATGTGTACTGTGCATGCAGTCCATGTTTGTATGTGTACTGTGTGCGTGCTTGTTGATCACAGAGGTCAAAAGAGGACATTAGACCGGCTGGAACTGGAGTTATAGATGGTTGTGTACTACCATTTGTGTGCTAAGAACTGAGCTCAGGTCCTCTGCAAAAGCAACAAGTGTTCTTAACATCTAAGCCATCTCTCCAGCCTCAGAATAGATGGTTCTTTATTGAGTGGAGATACTTTTCCTTCCCAGCATTCCTAGCCCTACTGTAGTACCTTTACAGGCATCAGCCATGCACATGTCCTAAGTCTCCTCCATGCCCCTTCCTTTCCTTCTCTCTCTTTTAGCATGCTTTCCTTAACACTTTTGGCTTTCTTCCCCTATATCCTGGGCTGGTGGTCCACCATGTGTCTGACTGCCATTCACGCCACCTTTAATAATACAGCTTTTCCTTCTCTTCTCCTCCAGGAAGTGAAGAAGTTTACACCTTTCATATTTGGCTTTCTGTTTTACTTGTTTGTTTGTTTAGGTGAATGTCTGTGCGTGCGTTCATGCGTGTGTGTGTGTGTGTGTGTGTGTGTGTGTTTAGTTTTGTTTTTGTTTTGAGACAGGGTTTCTTTATGTATCTCTGGCTTACGTGGAACTCACTATGTAGACAGGCTGGCCTTGAATACATAGAGATTCATCTGCCTGCTGCATGCTTGAATTGAAGGTATGCACTGCCGTACCCTACTAAAATATATTTCATTTTATTTATGTGTCTGTGTGGATCTTTGTCTCTGAGTGCAGGTGTCTGTGGAGAACAGAGATGTCAGACCCCCTGAAGCTGGAGTCATTTATGTTTGTGAGCCCCCAACATGGGTGCTGTTGGGTCCTGAACTCAGGTTCTCTGGGAGACTAACCAGTATATTTTCTTAACCACTCAGACATCTTTCCAGCCCTTTCTTTTACAATCCTAATAAAACTGTCTTTGAACTTTTGTTTGAGTCTATTCTTCTTATTTTATTTAATGAGACTAAGAACCCCAAAAAGAGACCCCTCTCTCCCATTTATCAGTATGGGTGGAACAGAAGGCATCAGATTTACAGGGGAACTGCAGCCACAGCTGCTCCCAGCCACAGCACTGCCCTGGGCCCCAGAGGTTTACAGATAAACATTTTATTCCACCTTTCTAACTTCTGCTCCCACCCCCACATCCAGCCTGTTTTATCATATTTCTCAGTCTTTGAGAGAATGAAGAGATCTCAGTGGACCAAAAGAGACGAAAAGAAGGTGGCCTGCAGAGTGCCCCCAAGGAAAAGTCTAGAGCTTATTCTCTGGGAAGACTGCCCAAGTCAGAGAAAGACAAGGGCTCAGGGCACAAAAGGCTAAAATTCAGTGGAGATTTCAGAGTTGAGTCAGGGAAATCTCCAAAGTTCTGTGGTAAAATAAATGGACTCAAAGAACACCTTTTGTGGCTATTTCTACCTTCCCTGGTCTCTGCAGGAAACAGAAGTCCCAGGTTTGGTGCTCCTGAGTCTTTGAAGTCATCTTGTTCTTTGTCCTCTGCTTACTGAATGGATCAGCCTTCCTACGGCAGTACCTGTATTCCTCACACCAAGCTTTCAAAAAGGACCAAGTAAACCTGGTCTAGCTGGTTGGTGCTGGGGAGGAACCCAGCTAGCCCTGCCACAGTGCAATAGTTAGATGGAAAAGCCAGGAACCCAATGGGAGAACACCTCTACATCAAGTCAAACCTCCTGTTTGCTTTCTCTTCTCCTGCCCCCCAGCCCCCAGGGACAGAGTTAACACAGACCCGTAGATTATTCTGGACAGAGCACCAGCCTCTCCATCATGTTTGGTAAGGATGAACTGTGATACTAAGAGAACAGGGGGAATGGAAAGGCAGGTGCAGAGAAAGCAGGGAGTAACCAGTCTGGGACAATTACCTGGAATAAATACAATTGTCTGTGCCAGCCCAAGCTTGCTGAGCCAACGGTGTTTAAAGGGCCAAATGTGGACTTAGAGGCAAGCTGTTATCATTTGAGTAGTAACTGATCACAGCAAGAAACCTAAGATTCATCATGATATAGAAAGACAGAAGGCAGAGGCAGACAGGACAAGAAAGACTCCGGGGAGGAAAAAACATTACCCCATCTTTCCGGATATGTGGGGCCAGCAACATGTACCTGTTGCCTTCTCCACTCATACTTGATCTGTGTGACCTGCAGAGAGCAGACCTCTCTTCCTTACTGGTCTCTCTGATGCCAGCGGCATTTACCAGCTCTCAAATGCCAGCCTCCTGTGTCGCAGGAAACTCACATTTGCCTCTTATAATCTCCACTGCTCTGAAATCCAAACAGTGAAGGTAGGAAGATTTAAATGTACTAGGCACCACACTGAGATGGAATTCACCTCCTACCTCCTAGGGGAAGATTTACAATCTTTTTCTCTTCTCCCTTCATAAACTCTTAGGAAACTGACTGGATTAAAAGTACATGGAAGAGGGCACTAGTGTACTGCCCTACAGAGAGCCCATGCAGGACAGGACAAACAGTTCAGTTTCCTGGGAAATGGTCCCTACCTTCCTCCTGCCTCTAGACTTCTGCAAGACTTTCTTTGTTCATTTGAAACATCTTATAAATACCAGGCAACCTTGAACTTTATGTAGCTGAGGATGACTTCAACCCTCTAGCCCTCCATCCTCTACCTAACAAGTTCAGTGATTGCAAAAGTATATAGTTATGGCAGTGATGGGAGCTGGACCCATGGCCCTTGCATATTAAGTAAATGCTCTACTAACTCTGCTACATTCTCACTCTCTAATAATTTCTCAGGGCCAACCAATACCATCTTCCCAGATACCTTGGTGCTGGTGATCAAAGCCAGGAAACTTGGTAGGCAAGATACCTACCAAGTGATCTATACCCCTGGTGTAAGGCTCTGTTTTTAATTTCTTACCAAAGAGAAGGGGGGTGTTAGATCAGAATTGATAGAGGCAACTGGGAAATACAAGAAAGCATATAGGCATCTCCAGAAGCAGAGCGGCTGCATTCTCTCTGAGGCCCAGATAGCGTGTGCATAAGGTATGGGGAGGGGACTCAGAGTTTTATAGAAGGGAAAGGGGAAAACTTTGGGGTCAGTTGCCCTGCAGTCTCTGGTGGTAGGTGCTAGCAGGTTTGGTGTGTGAATCTGCTAAGCAGAAGCCTCCTCAGGGGTCATGGGTCAAGTCAACTTTCCCATTCAAAGTATCTGCGTTCATCTGGACCTTTTTGGCCATTATGAGGGAGGGAGGGCAGAAAGGAAGGTGGAAATAGGAGGAGGGTTGGGAAATGGAAAGGAAGAGGCAGGACAAGTCATTGGTAGTACCTTTCTGTACCCTGCTTAGCCTTTCTACTAACTGCTTTTCTTTTCTGAGACAGTACCTCACTATCCCAGGCTGGCCTTGAGTTCTTGCCCTTCCTGCCTCTACTTGCTAAGATTACCAGGGAAGCAGTACTTCATCTCACAAATGGGACTGGTTCCTATTTTGTTTCTTAAAAGTGTGTCTGTGTGCGAGGTGCCCCGGGGAGGTCAGAAACAGAGGGCATCAGATGCCCTGACGCTGAAGTTACTATCCACTGGGAGCTGCCCAGCATGTTTGCAGGAGCTGAACGAAGTTCCTCTGGAAGAACGGCAGGTTGTGTTTGTTAGGGAAAGGATGAAGAGAGTGGGGGGCATATGGCCCATAGAGGTGCGGCGGGCAAGGGAGATGCCTCTGGGGGGCCCATGTTGGGAATCCCTTCCCCCTGAGGGACCAGCCACACATTGGTATAGTACAGAATAGAGTTTATTCAGGTCATGGGAGAGTTAAGAGGGTGGTAGAGGCGGGGGAGGGGGGTAGAGGAGTAGAGGCCGGCCATGAGCACGTGGAGGGAGGGGGGAAGGGAAGGGAAAGAGGAGGGGTAGGCGTGGGAGAGCAAGGCTGCAAGAGGCCAAGAGAGGCAAGAGAGCAAGAGGCAAGAGAGAGAGAGGAGGGGGCAAGCAGCCCCTTTTATAGCGTCAGGTTACTGGGGTGGAGCATACCTGGCTACTGCCAGGTAATTGAGGGGTGGGGTTTACAGAATCCCAACAGTGTTTAGCTGCTGAGCCACTTCTCCAGGCCCTGATTTTTAAAACTGAGAATTGAACCTGGGCTTGGCAGACGGTAGACAAGTGCTCCACTGCTTGTTCTTGCTGCTGCTCTACTTACATGTTAGCCAGATACTGGAACTAAGTAAGCCAAAGAGGAGTCCTGCCTGCAAACTCGCTGGGTTCAGTGTCCTTGTCCTGACTTCCCAGTGAAAACAGACTCCTTTTTGCTTGTATACTTATTGGGACATGTGCAGAACTGGCTAGGTTCTTTGTACTCCGTGTCCGTTACAGTCAAGGCAGCCTGCCGTGTTTGTGATTTCCTGTGCACAGGGTCCACCTGCCCAGCTTAACAAACTGCACACAAGAAATTAATAAACATCTCAAACTTGAATCTTCCCATTGCTCCCTGGGCTCCTTTAATTTGGATGTACCAACCTCTGTTATGACATTTCTTGGCTGTACTTCAAAATCACCATTGCTCTCTCTGTCTAATCTGAAAGCCAGTGGCAGAAGGAGGAAGTGTCTTCATTGTCTTGTTCCCCCACATACCAAGTCAGGGTCTGCCAGACCGAGGGGGTATGTCCGGGAGACTCTGAGCTTTTGAAGGATTCTGAAAGAAAAAGCCCCTGGGGGGAATGGGAAGGTACACTCTCATTATTATTATGGTGAAAATCCTGGAAGAAAAGCCAAAACCAAATATGTCGATGTCTGATACCCAAAAATGTTCTTGGAAAAATTTTCACTGCCAGCAAAACACTTAGCCAACCAGAGTTTTCCTGATGACATCATACTCCACAAACTAGTTTTATTGGTAGGAAAGCCCTTAGGTGTTGTGAGAGTGTGGAGTTTCCACTGTAGCACAAGGAAAATTGTCTGTGGCTTCCTTTAAGGGTCTACTGAATTCCATTGTGCCAGTATTTCCAACCAAGCTGAGCCTCAGTGGGGGTATTTGTTAAACATCGAAGAATTAAGAAACTTTATTCTCTTTGATTCCCCAAAGCAGCTGGTTCCAAGTCTACAGTTTTGAGCCTTTCTTTCACAGAAACCTTAGGATGCCACTTACATCAGCTCCTCACAGAGGTAGGAAGCAAGGCCGCGGCAGGTCAAACTGTAGAAAGGACCTTTGGGGGGTAGGGGAGGAAGTGAAGCGGGCTGCATGCCTGCTTTTCCATCCGATGAATTCAGTTTGCAGGAACGTTCTAAGTCCGCTATGCACTGCGATGCGGCACTAAAAATAGCTCCGAGCTTACTTCCCTCCTTTCCAGCCCAGTAGTCCCCCAGACAGAGGCCCTGCTGTCTGCCAGTCTGAGCTGGAATTAGCCCACGGTGTCAGCGCTGTGCCGCATCCCTGCCGCTGGAGGCTGCTGCATTTGCCCATCTCCTGTGCTCTTTGGTTACCTGTGTGCAGGAGGCTAGCCACACCCGTCCTTAACCACTGATGTAAAGGATGTCATGGGCTGACTCATTCTGTCTGTGTTATTTCAGACAGCAGGCTGTTCCTGCCCCCACCACCTCTCTGCATTGCAACATTCCCGTCTCTGTAACCTTCCCCGCCCTCCCGTGCATCCAGGAAACCTCAGCTTCATAACTCTCCTCCCTACAGTCCCGTTTCCTTCTCTTAGCTGCTACCTTTGCCACCCTCTGCCCTGCTAATGCATTCTCAAGCCGTGTTAATGACTCTTGGCCAGGCTTACGTAGTTTCGAGTTTCTAGATATCATCTGTATGTGTTTCCCTTCATCCTCATCCGGACATGCTAGAACATGCTTCACCCCTAAGGGTGAAGGCAACCATCCCTATGAATGAAGTCGACCACCCTGGGAATCAAAGTGGGTTAATATATCTATGGTGTCAAGGTTTTGTACCATTGATGACACAAAGGAGTTTGGTAAAGATTGAAGAACGCAAATGTTTAAACACTTTGTATGCACTCATATAAGTATATATAATCCCCTTCCTCATCTTTATCAGTACCTAATTCCTAGGAGGAAGGGAACATACACCTTTTTGTGATCAGGAAGTCTTAGCAAATAGGAGAGGTAGGTTTGTTTGTTTTGCAGACAAGTTCTCACAGTCCTGCAGGGGCTGGGCCTAAGTCCCAGGCTCAAATGACACTCCTAGTTCAGGCTCAAGAGCAGCTGAGACTACAGTCACTTACCTGGCCCCAATTAGGCAATTTTGGCATAAATTACAATGTGTCTTAGTTGCTATGGCTGTGATGAAACACTGTGATCAAAGCAATCTGGGAAAGAAAGGGTTTATTTGGCTTACACTCCCACATCAATCACTGTTGATCATCTAAAGACATCAGGACAGGAATTCAGCAAGGCAGGATCCTGGAGGCAGGAACGATGCATGGTCCATGGAGCGGTGCTATTTAATGGCTTGCTCCCCTGTTTTCTTGTAGAAATCCAGGACCACCAGCCAAGAGATGGCCCCACCCAAAGTGGGTGGGGTCCTCCCCCACCAATCACTAATTAACAAAGTACTCTCTCGACTACATGCATTTTCTCAGTTGAAGGAGCCTCCTTTCAGATGACTCAAGCTTGTGTCAAGTTGACATAAAACCAGCCAGGACATAGTGCAATAAAATCATAGAACAATCCAGCGCTGGCTCTCTAAGGGCCTCAGAGCAGGAAGGGAGTCGGAGGCCAGAGTGTGAAGTATTCCCAGTGGCACATTCAGGTGCAAGACACAAAGTTTTCCAGGGACACAGTTGGGCTGATCTCACTTGCCACAACAAAGGACCTTTTAAAACTCACTCCAGGGCATGTTATTACTCTCAGGTGACATTCCACGACTTAGTTCCTATAGAAGTGCTAACAATTAAGGAATGTCATAAGGAATGATAAGAACACAAAGGCTTGGCCTGACTTGTTTTACTGCAGAGCAGCCTCCCAAAGGTGGAAAAGTCTCTGCAAGCCCCAAGAAGCTTTTAGAAGAATAGAAAGGAGTGGGAGGACTGTGGTAAAAATTCAGTGGTAGAGCATGTGCTTAGCATGAACAAGACCTAACACTAAAAAGTAATGAAAGAAAAAAAAAAGGAACAGACGGAGGGAAGGAGGACACACACACACACACACACACACACACACACACACGGGGAGAGGGTGGGGGAGAAAAGGAGAAAGGGGAGGAGAAGGAGAAGAGAAGAAGAAGAGACTAAGAGAGGTCAAAGTGTTTGGCCATACGGCTCACACAGAGTGAGATTTCTCTAGTAGACGTGGTAGTCCCTGTCTCTTAGCCCCACACCTTAGGGTCTTTGCTAGCAACAGCATCTCATAATTCACTGCCTGAACTTCAGAACACTAAAACACCAACTGGCTCAGCTTATTAAAATATGGGTTGTATCCCCCATAGAAAACCATCCAACCAAATAGGGAGGTCGTGAAAAAAACCACCAATAGCAAAACGTTTCTGATAACTTGACAATAAAGATTTATTTAACTCAATCTGTTTTTGGCATGTTTGCCCACATGGCATAGAACAACCTCACTATGGCCCTGGTTATGCACATACAATATGCACATGTCTATAGAGTGCATACCATCCCACCATGAACCAGGGAACACCCCTGAAGCATCAGGTCCAGGTTAGTGGCAACTGCTCACATTTTGCACTGCAGTGATTTTACTGTTCATACATGACTTTCTGCTCCTTTTCTCCTGACCAGCTTTTGCCATGTCTCTGTCTACAGACTATGGTGTCTTGCACAGTCCAGTCCCCTCACCTAAAGAGCTAGACTGGGGGAAGAAAACACCTTTAGTTTTGCCTTATCTTTCATCAATCTCCTTACCCATTGACTGATGGTATTTGTTTGATTTGTGCTACGGAAATTCTACTCGAGGCCTTACAGATATCTCCTTCCCATTCCTGACTATTGAAAAATCTTTATGAAACACCCAATCATATATTGTTGTGTGTTATATTCTGTTGTATATGTAATCTCTTTAAAAAAATTAATCCCAAAGCTAGGCATGGTGGCACATGCCTGGCAGATGCAGGCAGATCCCTGAGTTCAAGACCATCCTGGTCTATAAAGTGAGGCCCAAGACAGCCAGGGCTGCATAGAGAAACCCTGTCTCAAAAACAAACAAACAAACAAACAATAACAACAACAAAAAAAACACCACCACCACCACCAAACAAAACAAAAGCAATCAAACAAGCAAACAAAAAACCTAAATTTAATTATGCACATGTGCCGAACAGTGTGATTTGGGGCTGAGAAAAGGCAATCACCACAAGTATGTGTGACAGAGACCGTCCTCACTAACTTTCCCATATGTTCCCTCCTAAATTAGACGAGGGGTTACAAGCTAGTTCTGCTCAACAAATGACATCTTCATCTCTCGTCTGTGGCAGAAATGGTTTACGTTTTTGATAGTTTCTTTTGAGACAAGAGTCTCTCTATTTTGTAACCCTGGCTATCTTAGAATTCACTATGTAGACCAGATTGGCCTCAAACTTGAAGAGATCTGCTTTCTTCTGCCTCCTGGGGGCTGGGATGAAAGGCGTGCATGCACCGATATCACTGGGCTTCATGATGGCAGGCCTGATAACTCTCATTAGATGAAAGGACATCTGGCTTCATAGTGTAAGGTTGGTTGATAGGACAGTTGGAGTTATGGTATCCCTTCTATGTGAATAAGAAAACGCCTTGCCTTTGTGTCTAAGCAGGATTTGTGTGTGAATAAAGCACCACGATGAAAAGGGGTTTAGGAAAAGGAAAGTGTTTATTTCAGCTTAGACTTCCACATCCTAATCCATCACTGATGGAAGACCGGGCAGGGGTATGGAGGCAAGAGCTAACACTAAGGCCAGGAAGACTGCTGCGGCTTACTGACTTGCTTAGCTTATTTTCTTGTAGCACTCAGTGATAGGTTATTTCTCAGCCACCATTGAAATGGGCCAATTTAAGCCAGATCAGATTATATTAAAGCCAGGTTTCTTGGGAAGCGAGTTTACTGGCCCCAATGATTGAGGCCAGGCGAGTTGCCATGGGGAAGTGGGAGGAAGGAGAAAAGAGAGAAAGGATACTCCACTCAGAGAAAGAGGAGGAGAAAGAAGCAGGGGAGGGAGGGTTTGGGGGAGAGAGAGAGAGAGAGAGAGAGAGAGAGAGAGAGAGAGAGGGAGGGAGGGAGGGAGGGAGGGAGGGAGGGAGGGAGGGAAAGGGAGAGGGAGAGAGAGAGGGTGGGGGGGGGAAGGGAGAGGGAGAGAGCAACATTCTGGATTCTATAGGGCAGAGCCTCTGCAGGAAGGACAGCCCAGGGGCAAGTTCAAGGTTGGGGTCAGAGTATACCAGATAGGGACTGAGGGATGCTGGGAGAACCTGGAGGCCAGGTCTGCTTTGGTATGTAAAATATGCACCTCAATCCCTTGCCTGGGTACTGAAACCAAACACCCAGGACCAGTAGCTCAGAGATGGCAACCCCCCACCCACAGTGAGATGGGTTTTCTGATATAATTATCTACCAAGAAAATGCATCATAGGCCGGTATAGTGGGAGCAGTTTCTCAACTGAGGTTCCTTCTTCCAAGATGACTCTAGCTTGTGTCAAGCTGTTGTAAATGTAGCATACTATTTTTCCCTGGGGAATAAAGGTTTGTTATAACTGCATGATTTGCCATTACTCTAACCAATACCACATAGAAACATGTATCAAGTGTGGGGTTTATTTCTATTCTCCCACTGTCCAAGAACTGCTTTCTAAAAACACAAACATAGGCCAGGGCCATACATAGTTCAGTGAGTCAAGTGTGCTTGCAGTGCAGTGAAGAACTAGCTGAGTTCAATACCTCAGAATCCACATGAAATATCAAGGTAGATGACTCGTGAAAACAACACCTGAGGTTCTATAGTTTCTGCACACACATGCACTTGCACACACATGTGCATATGCACACATACACGGTCCTGAAAATTTATACAAATTATATGCATTTGTTATAGAAAATTATGAATACCTGTTGTAGTATAACCAACTCAATCTTTTCCCCCCGAGTAGTTTACAAATGAATGAGACCCAGACTATGATCATTTTTTTTGACTTTGACAATTACTGGGGTCACCTGTTATCTACCTTTCTAACTGCTGGTCTGGCTAACCCCCCAGTGGTGTAACCCAGCTACCTGATGTTTCTCCTGACCATGTATGTGTTCATGGTCCATTTCCCCTCATAGCGGCTACCTCCTCTCCTTTCCTCTCCTCCTTCTCCTTCTCCTTCATCTCTCCTCACCCCTCTCTCTTCTCCATCCCCAATCAGGTAATTTAAAAGCCACCACCTCTAATCCCCCCAGTAATTGACTGTAGCCAACTTTACTTAACCCATAGTTTTAAATCAAGGAAGGAGGTTTGCACAGCAAAGGCTTGTACATGTGAGAAACTCATTCCTAGGCCTAGAGTATTGCCTACAGAATTTAGCACTACAGTACATAGCAGTAGACCAAACCTCAGCACCTGTTGTGAGCAACTCAGCCTTATTTGCATATCAACTCGAGTAGGGAGACTAAACTTTATCTAAGTGACTACAGGAAAACTTCACCCCTTCTAGGTAAGGCCTCTTTGAGGGCAGGTAGAAGCACCCACACCCCTGCAAGGAACTCCCTCATCTCTGCCCTATAAGGAAGTTCAACAAACCCACTGGCTTCCTGGAGTACACTTTGGCAGTCTTGTGCACTGGTTTGTCCTTGGGACCTTAGGAGAGGGGGTACTTGTTGTTGACATCTCCCCTGGGAAGTAATTCTAAACGATAAATCTACATATAAATATACTTATATTTATGTATTGTCTTGGAAGCTGCTTGACAAGATAGCCTGTATATGGTCCCCAAAGCAATAGAGATTATTCTTGAACCCAGTTCTCCACCATTGCAAAACATCGCATTACAGTTGTCTCAACTTACCCGCTGCTGGACAATCTCCTCGCCCCTTCCACCTCAATTCCTCCTGTAGCATTTTTGGCTCCTTTTCTACATATTTTATCACTTACTCCTCTCCCACTCATAGAATAACTCTTAAAGAATGCACACTCACAGAATGCAAATGAGACAATCCAAAAATACTGGAAGCAGTCATGGAATTAACAATGTGTGGTATTTCCAGGGAAGGAAGGAAGAAGAAAAGTTTACACAACACAATTCACCGTTGTAATGATCATGCTCATTGTTACCCACATTCGCTGCTACATTTTAATTTGTATTAGCTGTGGAACCAATGGTAGGAACAAAATGAGAAGGCAGAAATGGAAAGAACCAGAAAACTATTGTGCTTAGCATAGGTGTGCTGCCAAGAACGCAGCAACAGGCTCAAAAGAACAACGTTTTAAGTAAGGCAGAAAGTGATTATACTTTCACATAAAAGTCTAATGTAGGCCCCTATGCCATCCGTGGCATTATGATTTGAATCTGAAATGTTCCCAGCTGTCCTTTGTTTTGAATGCTTGCTTCCTATCTGGGACCTAGCTGGTGGAAGTAGGTCATTAGGGTTGGGCCTTTGAAGGATAAAGCTTGACCCCTGGTCTAGCCTTGTTTCTTTCTCTTGGCCTGTCATGGTGTAAGGCACTGCCATAAGTCCCACAAAGCCTTCCTCACTTAAAGGTCTAAATCCTCTGGCACTGTGGGTTCTTAATCTGTTTCTCCTGGTGGCAGCAATATCAGAGCAACCAAGACCCACTCTTCCTCTCTGTAACTCCCTGAAAATGTATCCTTCTTGGGGCCGCCTTACAAGATTCACAAGGTTTCTCTAATTTCAGCCACTCTATCAACATCCCACAAAGAAGAGAGGCTGTGAATTTTAAAAAAGACATTCCTTTTCAATTCATTTTTGGGGAGAGTTGAACACCCATGACTATTTATCGCATGGCTTTGTATAGATGTAAGGGAGAAAATGTCTTCCTAGTGTCCCTGCGCCCAGAGAAAAACCAAGGATGCAATTGGCACAGGAGAAAGCAAGAATGGATATTGATAGACAACTAGGTATCTACCCCAAGAACCACCAGGGCTTTTTATTGTTTTTAAAGATTTCTTTTAGCATCTTTAGAAGCAAACACTGTAACCATGCTCCTGATGGAATAAACGCAACACTAGAAACACCACTGTTGAAGCATGACCCGACTCTGGCAGTGAGTAGACACGCTAAGTAAATACATGTTTGGTGTGTGTATCCCTGTTGGGTGTCTGAAACCAGCCAACTCCTATGGAACGGACACGTGTTAAAGGAAAGAAGACTGGTAACTCCGGAAGCATCTTAATGAGCCTCATCAGAAGGCTGCCACCTGATATGTGGGAAGCTGAGCTTGGCAGATTCCCAGTGTATCCAGATTTGCTGTATGTATAGGTGATGCCTGTCGCCTTCATGCCCCTGACACTTTGCTCTGGCTGCTTTACCTGTCTAGAATCCATGGTCCCTCCTCTTTGTCAAAAAAAAAAAAAAAAAAAAGTGCTGCTTCTCTCTCATCTCTTCAGGTACTGTTTAAATCTTTGCTTTTCAGGATATTTGTTTCTGTCCCTTCAGTTTTGTGATCCATTTGTTTATTCACCAAATATTGGTAGAGTCTGTCCTGTACCAGATACCACAGTGTGCACTGCTGAAGAAGAAAAAGAGTAGACATGGATAAACTAGACACAACTGTGCACTCAGATAGAACTGGTTAGATCGGCTGGTGGAGCATTCTCCCAGTGTGCTGGGCTGTCTGACCAAACAAAGGGCAGAGAGCGTCCAGAGGGCACATGGCTGATATTTCAATTAACAAATGTGTATAGAGTTCACACTGTGTGCCAGGCACTGTTTTGTTCGGTAGGCACTGAGCCTACTGACTCTTCTAAGTTTCATGGCAATCCTCTGAACACGTACTTACCATCACCCTATGGTACAGAGGACAAAACTGGAGCAGTAAGAAGTCACTTGAGCAAGGTCACACAGCTAGTAAATATTGTCAAGAAAGTGGAATTCAGGGAGAGTGTCTCTAGCTAGTGTGCACGCTGTATAACTATGTACGCCACATCCAGGGAGAGTGTCTCTAGCTAGTGTGCACGCCGTATAACTATGTATGCCACTCTCTTTTCCCAGTATTTAACAGGATTCCTGGAATGTAGTTGGTATTTTACAGATGTATGTTCAGAGGCCGTGAACTAGTTACAATACAGGGTCAGTGAGCTAACTGCTATACAGGCTCAGCTCTTCTCTCTAAGTGACTCTCTACAAAGATAAAAAGAGGTTGGCCTGACAGATTTCTTTTATTTATTTATTTGTTATATATAAGTATACTGTAGCTGTCTTCAGACACACCAGAAAAGGGCATCAGATCTCATTACAGTTGGGTGTGAACCACTATGTGGTTGCTGGAACTTGAACTCAGGACCTCTGGAAGAGAAGACAGTGCCCTTAACCACTGAGCCATCTCTCCAGCCCCCTGACAGATTTTTGAAAGCCTTCAAAACTCTGAACTATGGGATCTAAACTTCCCCTCTATTCACAGTAGTCTTCTAGCTTAGGTTTGGAAAAGATCTTGAGGGCTCATCTGGTAGGACCCTAGACTTCAAACAGACTCTGTCTGCCATAGATGATGAGAATTTCTTCATTTATCAAGTCCTTATGTGGTCCCATCTTTGTCCCGAATATAGCTGGTTCAGGGACTAGGAACCAACCACCACAGCAAAGATGGCAGGCTGTCTGAAGGTGGTAGGGAAGAGGGCTTTCCTCCTGAGTAGAAATGGTTCTGTAGGCTGTACGATATCTTCCAGACCTCCATTGTTCATAAATGTGGCTGCAAACAGCACGTGACTCCTGATAGCTTGCTTTTTACATTACTCTTTTAGATTATACTACGACATGACACTGTTTCTCAAGATCTCACAATACAGAGTGTCAGACCTTTGATCACAGGCCAGCAAAGTCCCCATGAGCTGACTAAATGCCAGTTCAGGTTATTATACTTTGGCCGGTCTTCTCTTCCCTACCGTGACCGTTGGCTGCACTGGTGTCCTTCTGCCAGCATGTGCCGTCTGGTGATCCGTGAATTGGCAGGACTTGTTTCTCTGGCAAGTGGTGGTCAGAGAAGGTGTGGATTGAGTTTGGCTAGCACTGACCACAGGGGTGATGAGCTTCTGAAACTATAATCAGCAGATGGGTTATTTTCTGTGCAGAGCTGAAATCAACAAGGAGAAGGCTGTGTACACCTATATTTGGGGATTAGATGTACTATGAACAACTTTAACTGTTTTATTTTTTAACTCTGAAAGTCCACAATGGAATGATTTTGATTTTTTTTTCTTTCATTTTGACAGGACATCAAATGAATGAACACATAGACTGTGAGCGAATGAACCTCACGGGACTGGGATACGGAGCCATGTTTACCAACTGACTGCCGGGTGTACGCCAGTTGCCTATTCAGTATTTGCTCTATAGTGATGTGAACGAGAAATACCTCCTCCCCCCAAAGATGCAGGCATTTGAACACCCTATCTCCAGTTGGTGGTGCTGTATGGGGTGACTTAGGTGGCACAGTCTTGCTGGAGAAAGTACATGAATGGGAACAGGATATGCGAGCTGAAAGCCTCCCTTGCTTCCAGTTTACTTTCTCTGCTTCACGTTTATGGTACAGGAGGTGAGCTCCCAGCATCCTGCTCCATGCCCTATGCATGCCTGCTCTTTGCTACCATGCCTGCTTCTTGCAGCCATTCCTTCATCATGACAGACCCTTCATCCCTCTGAGACTATAAGCAAGATAAACGCTTCTTTTGTAAGTTATCTTGGCCACATTGTTTTATCACTGCAACCAAACAAATCTGGATTAACTTTCTTGAAATCTTGTGAGATTCTTATTGTAGTAACCATATACTCCAGCGTTGATCATACATTTACAAATATAAAGAACTGGGGGTGTATCTTTTTAAATTAAAGGTGGGATTAAAGGTGCATGCCACTATGTCAGGGATCTATGTCTTTTTAATTTGCACAAATTGTTCTTTATCTCTCTATGTCTGTCTTTCTCTGTCTGTTCTTAATCTAAGGCCTTATGAATCCTAAGCAAAGAAAACACGTTGTCATTGAACCAGATAGCACCGTCCTTTTCTTTTCCTCTTCTTTCTCTTCTTCCTCTTCCTCTTCTTTTTTGGGAGACAGTGTATTACCACTATACCTGTCTCTTCCTCTTAAACTAAAATCTATGTTTTTAATATTGTTCAGTTTTTCAAATATATATCTTATTTGCTACTTTCGATCACAGCATATCATTTCATAGCATACTATTTTAACATAGTGCTTGTCCATTTCCCTTGTTATGAACACTAGGACAATTATCTACATATATGTATATATGTACACACACATACACATATATATATGTATATATGTGTATGTATATGTGTTCGTGTGTGTATATTATTATTATTATTATTTGTGTATAGAATGCCTTTCAAATGCCCTATCTATATACATGGATCAAGGAGTCAGACTAAGTTTGGGCAGCTACCTTGCCAAGTGGTTGTACTTGTTTATATTGTACCAGCAATACATTTTTTATTCTTGGTACTATTCATCTAAGTCTTAGTTGTCTTAATTTACTGCCTTTAACATATGTTTGTATATTTGAACAACCAATTCATTTACAAAACAAAAGGTAGGGAGGAGACAGGTGAGCTGGACTCTCCATATCCCTCTCTAATGAGTTACCTCTGCCTTGGCCTGTGTGCCTTGTTTCCTTCAGATTATGCCATACCCTGCTGGAGGAAATCTCCATCTGAACCTCCTTTCCTTTCAAATTTAAGTTTGCATCACACCTCAATAGAAGATTGTTCCCCTTGTCTCCTCTCAGTCGAAATACTTTCCACATTGTGATGCTCAATTCCAGGCCCTTCAGCAATCTGTCTGAATATACTAGCTTATGCTGGTCCCTGCTCATGCCTCCTATCTCTCACATATTTCGAGACCCTTTTTACACTCAACGAACTCTATTTTACGTCCCATTTTGTTCTAGAGAGAGCAGGCATGATGTTATTTGGGTCAGCCTCCTACTTCCAAAAGGTCAGTACCATAGATGACAACCTTTGTTACACTCATATTGTCTCAGATTCTGCAGGGGAATTAAATCCACCAACTAGGCAGGCTCACCTACTTTCTTAAGCCAGTCTTCACCAGAAGTTCAGAAAGATGTGCCTTGAAGAAATGCAATAGAGTATTTCAGCTACAAAGTAGGTGTCTCTCAGTCATGCAAACTCCCTTTCCATGACTTCATGTATCTTTGTTGACTTAAGAGTGTAAGAAGTTAACCAACAGGAGCCCAACCCCCATGAGCATCTTTGGAACTCCCCGCTGTACTTTGCCTGTTCTCTGTAAGGGTTGTCAGAAATGATCCTTCCACATGCTCAGATGCTGAACAACAGCCAACCCAGTGTAACCCCCTCCATCTCTTTCCCATCTACCAAAGCTAAATTAATTCACAGAAATACCCCATCCCATCCCTGTTACGAAGTATTATTTTGACATCTTGAATTTTCATATCAAAATCCTACATTGTATCAGAAGTCAGAAATAACTGTTTAATCAAAATTCACTTAAAATTACTTACTATAGGTGTATGGGTGTTTTGCCTGTGTGTGTGTGTGTGTGTGTGTGTGTGTGTGTGTGTGTGTGTGTACCTCATGCATGCCGTATGCTTTTGGAAGCCAGAAGAAAACATTGGATTCTCTGGTCTTCGAGTTATAGGTGACTGTGAGCCTTCTTGTGGGTGCTGGGAATTGAACCCATGGCCTCTGGAAAAGTAAACAGTGCTCTGAACTGCTGAACCATTTCTCCAGCCCCCAGATTAACTTTATTTTTTTTTTAAAGCAAAGTCTCATTTAGCCCATACTGGCCTTAAACTTGCTGTATAGCCAAGAAGAGCTTTGAATTCCTGAGTCTTTGTCCTTTAACCTCCAGAGTCCCTTGGTAAGAGGTGTATGCCTCTGCCTGTTCGTTAGAGTCAGAACATGGACAGAAAGTAGGACACGTAGCTGTAGAGTCTGACTATACAACCCCATTTCTCAGTGTGGTTGGTAGTGGGCATTTGATATGACATTAAAATGAAAGATGCTATTTCTATGTCAGGCTCTCAGGATCTTCTTTAAGGACAGAAAACTAATGCCTTTGTCCTTTCTACTTCTTTCTTCCTAGCATGAGAGCATGATTCCCAAAAGTTGGGGCAGGGCAGTTACTATTTTGGTATCAAGAAGACGTAGAGACAGCATACTCTAAAGATGGCTGAATAGGAACACACACCAGACTCTAATGACCACAGGAACTGAGCTCTACTGCCATAGACTATCTTCTTCTAGATGCTTTGAAATGAATGAGGGCAAAGTCCTACGAATATGTCTAAGCACTCTGTTTGCATGTTGTCTCTTGCATAAATGCAAACTTTTAAGTTCACTGAAGTTTCATTGCATTTCCCTAGGAATCTTGTCCTGGCAGCAACCTGATAGGAAAAATCAGGTCTAAACTTAGTGAGAACCAGACAGTTCAAAAGGTCAGAACTCTAATGTCGCTCAGGGAGCCTGGGCCCCCAGCCTGTCTTACACCTGGCAAGTTTACGGTTTAGACCTTTGTAGCAAATAGACCGTTCCTTGCCTGTTTTAAGTTCTCTCTCATGATAAAGGCACAAAAGTGCCACATGCTGACTTTCCTCACCTCCTGTGCCTCAGGAGACTGAAGGACAACACACGGAAAGACAAGGAAAAAGGGACACGGGGGGGGGGGGGGGGGGGGACAAGTGCTGAGTCATCTTGGTCCCCAGAGTGCAGTGGAGCTGGGGCGGACCCGGCCTTGGCACAGCTCCCTTACATCACATCACCAGTGTGGATTCCAGTAGCCTTTGAACATATAGTATTGTTTATTACACTTCTTTTCAAGTTAATTAATCCTTAAATATTTACTTTTTTATGAAGACATTTATTTTTAAAAAAATGCTTTCTTCTAGCTTGTTTATACCACTAGCAGTGAAATTCTGTTCCGGGCACAAGGGTGACAGAAGGCTGCTATCCCACTGCAACATTCCTAAGTCTCTCTCTCTCTCTCTCTCTCTCTCTCTCTCTCTCTCTCTCTCTCTCTCTCCTGTCCAGACTCTTAGTTCCTTCCCCAAGGAGAACTCTGGGCAGCCGGCTTGGCCAGTCAGTCAAGCATGCCCAGACGGGTCTGAAGCTGTGAGAAGATTTTAGACTTTGTACTGAGGCTCTGGCTCGGTGTGCCTCAGGCCAACCTTCTTTAGTGTTGCAAATGTCAAATAGTTTTGGTGCTAGGAGAATGGCACTGTGAGGAACTTTCTTTGTTTGTTTGTTTTGCTTTTTAAAATCACCCTTAGGCCGGGAGTTTACCTCCTGAGAGAACACTTGCCTAGCATGTGCAGGTCTCTAGAATCAATCCTCAGAATAGAAAAAAAAAAAGGGGGGGGGGAATTAGTACTAAGTTAAAAAAAAGTCCACAAATATGATTTAAAATGCATGAAGTCAAATATGGACCTAAACTTTCATCAGCAATTGAAGTACTTGAAAATGTAGTTTAGGAGCTTATTTAGGAGCATCCAAAGGGGGATACCAAAGGACATATTGGCTTGCAGCAAATAAACATTCTATTTAAATGGATACCCTAGTGCATTCCAGGTGAGACAGTCAGCTCTCTGTGCCTGCAGGACCTGCATCCATGGTCAGCCAACTACAGGCTAAAAACATTTGAGAAGAAAAAGATTGTACTGAATGCCTATAAGCCATTTTTCTGATTCCTTCAGCAGCTGAGAAAACAGCTATTTGCATAGCGCTACCTTGTTTTAAATATTAGACATAATCTAGCAATCACTAGAGGAGGGGTTTAGGTTATATGCAAATATTGCAGTGCTTTATGCAAAGGACTTGAATGTCCATGGTTTTGGGGATAGGTGTGCCTAAAGCTAATTCCTCCTATTTGTTCCTAGTTAATTTGATATTCGTTTGTATGGAAGATCAAGTGGGGACTGCAGAACAAGGAAACTAAATACCTAATATTATAATCTAAACCTTCCAGGTCATGAACATTTTAATTATGTTCTGACCTCATTCATTCCATGGCAGGAATACTGATCAAATCAAAGCAGACTGAGGTCTTTCTAGCTTACCCCAAACATTTGCAGGAAGAGAGAAAATTTTCAACCACTTTCATAGTCTCAGGCTCAAAACCAAAGATTAAGAAAGATTGAGTATATTCACTTTCTTCACTTTCTCAGAGATATGGGTAAGATACATGATTGGAATTATGTTGCTGTTGTTGTGTCCTGAAGAAGTTACTAAATATCCCAGAGAAAACTTCCTTTTTTGTTATGATTAAAGAAACAATCAGATGCAAGCCCTGTTTGAGTAATAATTTTTTGTACAGTGTTTTTGCTAGGGTTTTATTGCTGTGAAGAGACACCTTATGAATGAAAACATTTAATTGGGGTTGGCTTACACTTTCAGAGGTTCAGTCCATTGTCATCATGACAGGAAGCATGGTAGCATGCAGGCAGGCATGATGCTGGAGAAGGAACTGAGAGTTCTACATCTTAATCTGAAGGCAGCAGAAGGGGACTGTGTGCCACACTGAGTTTAGTTTGAGCACTAGGAGACCTCGAAGCCCGCCTCCACAGTGATACACTTCCTCTAACAAGACTACACCTACTCCAACAAGGCCACACCTGCTAATAATGCCATTCCCTATGGGACAGCCATTCAAACACACGAGTCTATGGGGGCCTGTGCAAACCACCACACACAGCTATTGCTAGAGAGCTTTGTCCCTGTTTAGACCTTGTTTTGTCTTATGTCTTTGTGGTACTGGGGATTGAACCCAAGGTACCACGTTTGCTAGGTGAGAACTCACTACCCACTAAGCTACATCTTCAGTCTACCTTTTGATTTTGTACTTCTGGATAAAAGGATGGTAGGGGCAGGTATTGCTGTTTTACTCTTGGCTGAAGATAGAGACACCGATATCACCTGCTGTGTTGACTTCTTTTCTTGTTCTTACGACAAAGAACTATTTAGATCATACTAAATAGTGTAGGGCGTGGCGGTAAGAGCAGCTAGCTGCACTTGCAGAAGTCTGAGGTAGCTGGTCCCATTGTGTCCAAAGTCAGGAACAGAGAGGTGAAAGCGGTGTTCAGCCAGCTTTTTGTTTTTATTCAGTCTGCAATCACAGCCCATGGCTAATGCTGTGGGCACTCAAGGTAGCTCTTCCGACTCAGTTAAACACCTCTGGATAAACCCTCACCAACTGTGGTTTGAATGTTGTATGTCTCCCATGGTTTCAAATATATGAATCCTTAGTCCTTAACTGGTGGTACTGTTTCTAAACATTGTGGAACTTTTAGGAGGTGGAGCCTCAGAGCAGGAAGTGGATCACTGGGGCCGGGCGTTGAGACTTAACAGCCTAGCCCCGCTTCCTAGTCATCCTCTTGCTTCTTGAGCATTGATACAGTGTGAGCACCCCACTCCTGTTACCATGCCTTCCCTTCCTGCTGCTGCATTGGATACTATCCCTCCAGAACTGTAAGCCCATATAAACTCTTCATCCTTTAAGTTGCATCTCTCAGAGTATTTTGTCTCGGGAGAAAGTTGCCGAGGCGTCAGCCCACTCAGAGATTTGTCTCAGTTGCAGCAAGTTGACTACCAAAATAAACTGTCACGCTCATAAAGTTGTAGATTTTTGTCTGGTAAAGCTGCAAACATTTCCCCCCATAAAACAGATTATCTCAAAGGTTTGTAACATGTTGGACATTAACCAGTTTTAATCAAATCAAACTTGGCAAATCTGTCATGATATCACTGATTTTATTATCTGCTGGATCTATATTATCTCCCTGTACATTACCCTTTTACACACCATCCCCATTAGCAACCAAAATATTACTGGAATTTTATATTGGATATTATTTATATCATTGTTTGGAGAGTTTTTCTAGAATTACTAGACAGATTTAGGTTCAGCACACTTTCCTCTGAGGTTTAGTAGTTCCTACATCTGGATGTTATACATTTTCTGTTCACCTGATTCTTTGGTAGTTTATGTTTTAGGTACTGTTTTATCTTCCAAATGCTTATTTTTGTTTAGAATGTAAGGCAGATTTAATAAGGTTCATGAATTCCATGTTCCCGTGCAGGAGTGTTTTCCCTGTCTGTACACCACGAGTGTGCCTGGTGCCCACAGAGGTGAGAAGAGGAAATTGGATCTTGAACTGGAGGGTGGTAAGGCATCACGTGGGTTCTAGAAGCTGAGTCCAGGTCCTCTGCAAGAGCAACAGGTGTTCTTAATCACCGAGCATCTCTCCAGCTTTACTGGGCTTTGTACTGTGTTTATCTTGTAACTGGTCAGATTAGGGAATTCTCATTTTATTTTATTTTACTTTATTTTATTTTATTTCTTGGATGTTTCCCCCTGCATGCATGTGCACGCCTGTAGAATCCCCTGGAACTGGATTTATAGATTGTTGTGAGCCACTGTGTGGTGACTGGGGACTGAACCCAAGTCCTCTGCAAGAGCAACAAGTACTTTTAACTACTGAGCCATGTTCCCAGGCCCCTCATACTATTTCTTATGGTTAATCTATCCATACACAATAATATCATAATCAAGTGATGATAATTTTCCTGCCCCCTGCCAATGTGAATAATTCTCACCCTCATACAGCACACTCAGATCAGTGTTGAGTAATAGAATGAGTGCCTTTTCTTTGGATAATATGCCCAGATTTAATGTGAGGTAAGGGCTGGCAGTATACAGCTCAAGGGTAGAACCCTGTCCAGCCTTTTAGAGAGCTTGAGCTAGGAGTAAAGGTAACTACTGGGTAACTAAATTGAGGGCAGATTTAGAGACATTGAGCTAGGAGTAAAGGTAAGGGCATGCTAGCTGCAGAAAGCTTGGAAGAGCCCAGCCACAGAGCTAATTTAATAAGAGCAGTTTAAAAACGAGCTAATGTGTGTATGTCTTTCAACTGTAGATCCTAGATAGCGCCTGCGTGGATGCATACCTAAGACCAGCCAGGAGTACAAGGCATGAGAGCCAAAAACCTCCCGCTACGCAGCCCGACACTTTCATAAGGTCATTCAGAAAAGGAGATTGTTAGTAAATTAGACACACAGGAAAAATATCCTTGGAGTGCTCAACCTTCATTTTCACCCTGTGTCCTCCTCCTGCTGGTATATCTGAGGCCTGTATTCTCCTGTGTTGAAGACAGAAGTGTTGATACTGACCCTCCATTCGGCTACCCTTATGCAAATGTTTTCTATATATAGTAACTATTAGTTCTCCAAATCTCGAAGCACTTCAAAATAAAAATAAGGTTTCTGTTTGGACAGCTAAGGGATGTTTTGAAAGCTGGAGATAAACTTGGGAGATATGCTTGGAACAGGATGCCCAGCTCCTGCTCTTTGGACCAGGATGCCCTGTCCAGGTGAGAGGAGGGGCCAGATTAGTAGCATTCTTGCTTCTGCCAAATGGCCCTGGTCACTGTGCTGGCTTTGCTGAGGGCAGGCCCCATGATAGCTCTGTGGACTGAATGCTGAATAGAATACTTCACTGTGCCTCTTGCCTGTGCAGCAGGCTTGTCTGCCCCAGATCACACTTGAATAGATGAAAAGAATCCGTTTTTCTGCCTTGGCCTGAGGCCTGCAGTGGAGGCCACAAAAGCGCTTACAGACAAACTTAAGTGGGAAGGCAGCAAAGAAAGCAGAGAGAAGGCTTGGGAAACTGGAAGAGGCCACAAACATGGACGTTTCCAGCTGATGGAGATTATCAGTCGCCCCATGACCTTCTCCTTCTCATCTGGAGACATGAAAATTGCAAAGCAGCCCATTCTAGCCTCTTGGGGTTTCTCTGAAGGAACATCCTGCAATCGCTTTAAGAAAATCTGTCAGCACTAAAGGTGGGGAGGGACCTTTGGAGACGAAAAGACCTTGTAAGGAAGATGGATTTTACCCCTGAATCTGGAGCCAGGGATTCAAGAGTTTCTCAAAAGTAAGTAAGAGAAATGAGCATTATGTGTGACAGTGACGTTGGGGGAGCTAGCAGTGATTTCTGTCTTTGTGCTTTGTCTGGCTGGGTAATTGTGTGACTTGGCCCTGCTCTTTGGAAGCTGTCTTTGGGAATATTGAAAAGGCAAGTCCTTATTGTAGTCTTGCTCAGGTGAAGAGCCAGTAAGCTGGGAATCTTGCCCCCAAGCGTGGATTACTTCTCCTGCAGATTACCTGAGATATTCGCTGTTGAATACAGTTCTAACAGCAATAAGAGAGGGTCAGTCTATAGCCCTTTCAGGGCCCAGCATTGAGTGGGATCTAAGGGGCTTATGCTGGCAAGGAAGCTTGATTGTGCTAGGTGCTGGATGGGCTAACTTCTGGCTGTTTCTGAATGATAGGAAACATTTACTTGGGGAGGAAAGTAAGTAGAAAGACTATCCTGATAATCAAAAGCTTCCAAGTCTATGACTTTGATGGTGAATCTTTTTTTACAGATGACTTTATTTTTAGTCTTCTTTCCTATCTGTTTGTTGCCAATCTTTGCTTATGCGTCTGGCCCGGGTACCTGAGCAACTGTATCAGTACCAGCAGTTATGGATGTTAACATGTGGAGTCCCAGCTCTGCCCTAGAATGACTAGATCAAAAGACTGGGAGGAAAGAGGAATGTGCATATCTAATTCTATCAGATTTGAGAGGATCCAGGTTCTGAAGATCCAGATACCCAACTTTAAACCATAGTGCTGCTGGTTGTATGTGATGTTAGGGAAATCATCCAACCTTTGTCTCACGTCTCTGGGCTACAAAGCAGATATAATTGTACTTAATTGAGTCTAATTTTGGAAATGCTAAGTGACATATTTATAATTAATGTGAATAGCTTAGCATGGAGCAGAGTAAGAGTCTCTCATATATGTGAGTGCTGAACAAATACACGGAGCACTTCTTATGCCCCAAGCCTAACTGTTCATATTAATACCATGCCATATTCTGGGTCTATCTCTGTACCTAGAACTCCAGGTGACTGCATATCCAGTTGGTTTACATTCTCCCAACATGTCCCTCTTAGCCATTCAATGGCCACACATCCCCACACCCTGCTGAACAAGCAAATAGCTTGGTGCCTTGAGCCCTTGTCCCAAGTATGTGCCCAGGACTTTCCCTGCTGATCTCATCCCTGGCGTTCCTTGCCTTGCTCTTCCTGTCCCTCTGCCTGCTGGCTCTGTTTTCTGGCTTCCATTTCTGCTGCCTAGCTCAAAGCGCTGGCTTCCTGGCTCCCTGTGCCGGTTTGTGGTCCCAGCCTCTCTTTAAACTGCGTGTTATCTTTATTTTGGCATTATTTGCCATGTTCTGAAAATACTGCCCTCCTTCCTCCCTTTTCCTGTGGACCTCCCAGGGGTGCAACGAGGTCCTCCATCCTTTGTCAGAAAGAGGTTCCAAATTCCCTGTGAACAGACCCAGATGGAGTAATGGAAAACAATTGAGTATTTGTTCAAAATTACGTCCCTCCTGGTTAGAGTCATTGGTCCATATTTCATTTTATAAACATCTTCGTTTTACTTTTAAAATCATTTTTCACTTCTTAGTCTTTGAATTTTGGAAAGGAAGTTTTGGTAACTGTTTTTTTTTTTTTTTTTTTTTTTTTTTTTTTTTTTTTTTTTCTAGAAAGAAGGTAGGTTCAGTAAGGTTTGCAAGGGCAATTAAAGTAGCAAGGTAGGTATGCATGTGGTACACAGACTTACAGGGAGGCAAAACACCCAAACATATTAGATAGATAGGTAGATATGTAGACTGGTAGATAGGTAGGTAGGTAGGTAGGTAGATAGGTAGGTAGATAGATAAATAGATAGATAGATAGATAGATAGATAGATAGATAGATAGATAGAGAAAGAGAGAGAGAGTATGGCAGCTTCCAACTCAAGCAGCTGGTTATTAATTGCTCAGAGCTTGAAATGCCAACTATGTCTGAGTAGGTGGTTCCTCCCCCTTCTCATGCTTGCTTGCTTTGAACAACTGAGTCCTCTTCCCAAGAGAGTCATATTGAAAGGAAGCATCCTTGGCACAGTTGCCTCTCCTTAATGGTTGAGTGGACATATAGACTCTATAAAAGTAAACCTGAGGTGCTGGAGAGGTGGCTTAGTGGTTAAGAGCACTGACTACTCTTCCTGAGGTCCTGAGTTCAAATCCCAGTAACCACATGGTGGCTCACAACCACCTATAATGAGATCTAATGCCCTCTTCTGATATGTCTGAAGACAGTGGCTATATATATATATATATATATATATATATATATATATATATATACACACACACACACACACACACACACACACACACACACATATATATATCTTTAAAAAAAGTTAGCCTGAAGTAATAATGTAAATGAACCTGTTCTTATGTCTTTGCAATGGAAGGAGTCAGAATGTATAATTATCCTTAGCATTCCAGGTGCGTAGCTGGAGGAATGAAAGCAGTCGATCCTTTTTCCACAGTAACTCCCTGGGTCTCTGGCAGGATCCAAAGATCCACTTGTAACATATCTAGTAGTCACGACATGGCAGCCCCTCTTCTCGACTTCCATGTATGCAATTCGTTCATATTCTCTCTGTGTATCTCTGTCTCTCTTGTTGACGCAGAAACTTCACCTCTTAGCCCAGCTCTTTACACGTGGTCACCACACTGTGATAACAGTGCAGAGTTACATTTTTCTGGGCCGAGGAAGGATCTGTACCTTAGAACAACTATGTGTCTCTTTGTAGGTTACAGTGCATCGGCCTGAATTCTAGAACCCTCTGTCACAGTTACATGGTTTAGAAGCTATTAAAGAAGGATACGAACGTGTGCATGTGGATGTGCATATGAGTGCAGACGCCTTGTGGGCCTGAGGAGTTGGATCCCCTCAGAGCTGGAGTTCTGAGTCACCTGGTATGGCTGCTGGAAACCAAGCTCAGGTTCTGTGGAAGTACAGTTCATGTTCTTAACCACTGAATGATCTCTCAAACCCAGATCATTAAAAAAAAAAATGATGTCTTCATAAGGTTAATTCAATGACCATGCAGTAATAAACTGTGAACTAAATAGATTTATGCTTACAGAAATCCAAACAAAAACATGGATGAAATATATGAAACTCAAGAATAAAATTAATGACTATGTAGACCAGGTCCTGAGAGAATACACTAAGAACCAAATCTGTTTCCTAGAATAAACTTGATCTAGGGAGGAATTAGTATCAGACAGTATTAACTCTGTTCCCGGCTGCTCAAGGATTTTATTCATTTAAAAAGCCATAGCATGTCTACTGGAGCATGCATGAGCTTCTGGGTATCACTTACTGGATGAAGCAAAGGCTGAGCACAAAGTCAGTTTTAAAGCCTCCTTCAGGACTTCCCATGTGAACGTGTGAGGTATCATCAGCAGTCGCACAGGTTTTTCGAGACAGGGTTTCTAGCTCAGTCACAATGATATCTGTAATTCAAACACTCAAGAGGTTGAAAGAAGAGGAGATTTTGGACAAGCCTGGGCTACACACTGAGACTTTACCAAAAAAAAAAAAAAAAAAAAAAAAAAAAAAAGGAAAGAAAGAAAGAAAGAAAGACTTCTGGGCTCCTTTATTTTTTAATTAGTTATTTTATTTATTTACATTTCAAATGTTATCCCCTTTCTTGGTTTTTCCTCTGCAAGCCCATATCTCATCTTCCCCTTACCTGCTTCTCTGAGGGTGCTCCCCCACCCACCCACTCACTCCTGCCTCACCCCCCTAATATTTGTCTACACTGGGGCATCAAGCCTCTACAAGACCAAGGACCTCCCCTCCCATTGATGCCAGATAAAGCCCCTTCAGCTCCTTCAGTTCTTTTTCTAACTCCTCCATCGGGGTCCCTGTGATCAGTCTGATGGTTGTTGGCTTTGAGCGTCCACTTCTGTACTGGCCAGGATCTGGCAAAGACAGCTGTATCAGGTTCCTGTCAGCAAGCACTTCTTGGCATCAGCCATAGTGTCTGGGTTTGGTGTCTGTATATGGGCTGGATCCCCAGGTGGGGTAGTCTGTGGATGGCCTTTCCTTCAGTCTCTGCTCCGCTCTTTGTCCCTGTATTTCCATTAGACAGGAGCAATTGTGGGTTAAAATTTTGGAGAAGGGTGGGTGGCCTCCATCCCTCAACCAGGGGGCCTTGCCTAACCTCTGGATATGGTCTCCACAGGTTCTCCCTGCCTTTTGTGGGATATTTCAGCTAATGTCATCCCTGGTGGGGTCCTGGGAGGCTCTTGCTTTCCTGGTATCTGGAACTTTCTGGGTGAGGGAATGCTTTTTGTTTGTTTGGATCGTGTGTGTGTGTGTGTGTGTGTGTGTGTGTGTGTGTGTCTGCATGTTTGCCAGGGATTAAACTCTGGACCTTATGTTAGGCAGGTCTCTACCTCAGAAGATTTCTAATTCTCAGAGGTCTACAGTGTGCCCATACTTTTAGCAGCAAAGATGATCCACCTGTCATTGCTAGGGGTTGGTGGTGAAGGAGGAATGTAAGATTACATAAAAATGGTTTATTTATTATTAGTCATGAAAAACTAAACTGTACGACTAAGGGAAAAATTAGATTACATGAAATATTTCCAGTATGGTCTTATTGACATAATTAAAAAATCATCATTGTTCTATTATGTTTTATTGATTGATTCGCACATATGCCATGGCATACATGTAGAGAAGAGCTTATAGGAGTCTATTCTCCTCCTATCATGTGGGCTCAGGGAATTAAATTCAGGCCATTAGTCTTGGCAGCAAGTCCTCTAACCTACTTAGCCATCTCATTGGTCCCAGTAAAAAGCTTTTAATCTATGTATACAAAGTTATATATTAAAATATTAACAGTGATCATGTCTAAATTATGGTTCTGGATTTTTTTTCATGTTACCACCATTTCTAATTTTGTACCCATTAGCTTGTATTATTTTTTTTTCCTTTTAAAATCTTTACTGTTATTCAGAAATATAGACTACTACACATAATGTCTCTGGACAAACAATTATTTTCACTTAAACACAAAAGACTTTCCTCCTTTTTGGCATCTAAAGTAGGATTCAGGAGCAGCTCAGTAGGTCATCAATCACTCATGTGTCCTATGACTCCAGGCATCTCAGCTGACTAAAGCTGTGTTTCTTCATTAGGAAGGCTGAGGAGAGTTCCACGATTCAGGGCTACCAGGCAGGGGCTCCGATGGCAGTGGGCTGCGGTAGCTCACTTGATGGCCCTGAATGTATGTGGGAAATCAAGCTGTTCTTTGAGCTAGGACGGTTCTGGTGACAGCTCTCAGGCCTTTTCACTGGGTGCCTGCTGTGGCTGGCCACTGGGGCCATCTCTAACACTTTAAAATTAGTTACTGACACAGATTCCTAAAAGCCTGGTCTGACACGGAAGAGCTTAGTTCTGAGAAACAAACTCAGTTCATCCCGAAGACCCGAGGTTTAGAGGTTATGCACCAGCAGATGAGGCCTTATGCAATCGTTTGTCTTTGTTCCCTGAGCTGCATGTGACCTTTCTGTTCCTTTCTGCCCGACACCATCTCCTATAGAAAAAAAAAATGCAAGCGCTTTCCTTCTCCTGTCCCTAGTCTCCTCCTGAGTCCTAGTAGTGAATAACGGCAGCTGCGCGACTTTACATAACATAAATACTTTATTTACTTTCGTGTTTGATTTCTGCCTTTGCCCAATGTTTGCACAGCTGTTTGATGTCTGTAAGCCCATAGATTAGCTCTTGCTGTTTTCATCTCCCTTAAACTCCAAGTGCTGGGAACCAGAGGCACTCCCTGTTTGCCTTTCTATGCCCAGCCTTTAGCATGGTCCCTACTGAACAGGTAAGAACTTAATTAGGAAGGGTGCCTCTCAGTAAGCTTTTCTCATTTCCTTGAAGCTAGCTTTCTTCCTTGGTAAAACGAAAAGACAAAATCCCTGACTTGCTCAGTGAAAACAAGGTCACTGGCGTCTCTGTTAAAGGACAGCATTGAAGTGATCCTGAGTAATCTGGTGTAAGAAACCACAGGGGGTGTGGGAAGGTGGGGTGCAGCTGAGAGGATGGGGGCTAGTTTTGAGGTGGGGCTAGTTGTGATTATGGAACGGATTGGATAGAAAAATTACTCTCTTACCCTGGCTTATTTGCCCATCAAAAGATATGAAGGGGTGCTGGGCATGGTGGTACATGCCTGGAATCCCAGCACTTCGAAAGCGGAGGCAGGGGAATCATGAGTACCAGGCTATCCTGAGTTGCATAATGAGATTCTGTTTCAAAACCCAAACTGAACGAACCAACAAACAACTTTTTTGTCACTTCCCCACCCCCACCAAATATCCTGTAAAGACTACATGCTTAATCTACTAGAAGAACCTGGGAGTGGAATTGTCTTTGATGCCCTTAGGGGTCAAGGGAAAAGGCATGGCCAACCATAGCAGGTACATTAACGAACACAGCGATAGGAACTAGGAACGGAAGAGCAAGGGCCCGTGTTTTCTTACCCTTTGCGGTAGATCAGAGTAGAGGGTGGAAAGTGGGCATTCTCATATGGGTAGGGGGCGCTCTCCTTGGATAAATAAGACTGCCTGGTGTGTGAAGCAGCTTTCTGTTACCAAACTGAGAGAGTTAGCTTATGTAGAGAGATATTGGCTTCTAGCCCATCATCACCTGGTCCTGTTAAATGGACCTGAGCTGGTATGTACATCATTACCATACACAGGGCAGACACATGGCAGAGTGAACCTTTTTACTCAAGGCCAAGAAACAGAAGAAGGGAACTAAGTCTTCCTATCCTTTCTAAAGGCTCCCCTTCAGTGATTACCCCTGGCTGCCACCTCTTTTATTAACATATATTTATTGCATACAATGGTGAGTCTCATCATGATATTATTATGCAAGTGTATTATGTACCTTAATCATATTTATGTCCTACCTCCCTCCTCTGTCCCCTCTCCCTCTAGTCTTTCTTTCTCAAATAGGCCCTCACTCTTACATTCTGTAACGAGAGAAACATGATACGTGTCTTTCCGACCTGGTATAATTTGCTTTACATAAACTTCAGCTCCATCCAATTTTCTGCAAATGAGGTAATTTTGTTATTCTTCTTTAAGATTTATTTATTTATTTTACATATATGAATACACTGTTGCTCTTTTCAGACACACCAGAAGAGGGCATCAGATCTCATTACAGATGGTTGTGAGCCACCATGTGGTTGCTGGGGTTTCAACTCAGGACCTCTGAGTCAGTTCTCTTAACCACTAAGCCATCTCTCCAGCCCCATTTTGTTCTTCTATATGATTGAATAATGTCCCACTGGATACATACACCCCATTTTCTTTTAAAAGACATTTACAAATATTTATTTATTGTTACTGTATATGTAAGAAGTGTATGTGTGCGTGCGTGCGTGCGTGTGTGTGTGTGTGTGTGTGTGTGTGTTTTGCACATGCTGTAGACCAATGTTAAAGTCAAAGGACAACCTTTGGGAGTCAGTTTTTCCCTTGCCTTATACACTCACCACACAATCATTTGTAGGCTTCCAGGCTGTTTGTGTATATGACCATTGTGAATAGTGTGCAGAGACGATGGATGTGCAAGACAGCTCAGTAGTAGGTTGGCCTAAATTCGCTTGGATAGATTCCCAGCATCCCGAGGAGGGGAACAGCTGGATCGCTTGGCAGTTCTAGTTTTCGTCTTTTTTTTTTTTTTTCTTTCAAAATAGAGTCTTAATATTTATCCAAGGATATCCTGGAAATTGCTATATAGCCCAGGCTTGCCTCAAACCCATGATCCTTCTGTCTCTACCTCCCAAGCACTGGGACTATTAGCTGTTTGGAGAACCTCCATACTGTTCTGTGTTCGCACTAATTGACATTCACAGCAGAAGTATACACGCTCTTCCCTCCCAGCTCTCGAGCCCTTGTTGTTGGCCTTCTTTACTGGTGGAAGTCCAGATCTCAGTGTAGTTTTGATTGCATTTCCCTGATGGCTAAAAATGTTGAACATTGCTTTCATATATGTATTGATCATTTGCACTCCATCATTTAATGCATTTTTTTGAGATTATAATACCCCCATTTTCCTGCATCAAATCCCTCTCCCCTTTGTACTCTCTCCCCCCACCTCTTTCAAAGACACAGCCTTTTCTTTAACTGTTGTTACATATACTTGTGTGTGTGTATCTAAGTATAGGTGTGTATATATGTATGTACAACCTGTTCAGGCTGTATTATGTTACTTGTATGTATGCTTTCAGGGATGAGCGCTTGGTTCTAGATTGAGATTGGTGCGCTTTTCCTGGAGAAGACTCTGCTCTCAGCACTCCATAGTGGCCTGGAGTTGTCTGGATTGAGGCCTTGTGAGCTTTCTTCCTTCCACTTAGCTTGTCTATGGATGTTGTCTGGTTTACATCATCTCTTGAGGTCATTTACTGACTGAGCTATCTCCTCAGTCCCAATGTCTTTTCATATAGACTTCACGAATCTCTTTGCTTCAACTCCTCTCAAAGTCAACAATGCCTCCTACTTGTATAAACATTAGGTCTTCTACTGAACACTATCCCAAGTGGCATTTGGAAGCAGCTAAATTACAATTTTCTTACCTGCTCAACACCATCTCTTTGTTGTACTGTTTTACAAACTATCCAGTTGCCCTAAGCAAGAGGGTTGTTGCTTTTTATTTTAAAAAATCCATCAAAGACTGCCGAGAAACAGTTTTTAGATTACAGCAAGGCCTGAGAAGGAAGGAGGGAGCTGCTGAGTCTCTGTGTTGCCAGCTCTGCTGGAGTCTGGCCTTTATATCACTCAGAGGAGTAATGCTGTTTGTTTTCATCATGAAGTGCATAGAGGGAAAATTGAGTGGGGAGCAGGGGACTAATATTTTGATAGGATAGTTTTATTGTTTTGTTTGATATATTATGACCCCAAGCTTCCACTATACCCAAGATCATCTGTACTTAAAGTTAAATACAAAATAACTTTCTAAGCCAAGTACAGTGATTTAAAAAAAAAAAACAACAAAATGCCATATAGGATTATCTGGTACAGCTCCTCTCAAGTTGCCTGGGAAACCTCCAATCTTCTGCATTCAGTTTCAGAAGCATAGGTGAACTTTCAGCCAGCATGTATTTTGAATATGGCAGGAAAACTCAGATGCTTAAGACGGTCTGAATGCATTCAGTTCTGGAAACTGGAAGTCATAAAAGACAAGATCGTGGGAGGGGAATTGCTGGGAGCACCCTGGGAAAGCAGCAGCCTGGGGTTGAGTGACCTCTCTTTGATCTTTCGCTTTCCCAAGTCACTTTCCCATGCCTTCCCTCCACACTGGCCTCAGTTCTTTAGATCTAATAAAAGCTTTGGGGTTGGAAGTATCACCACGTGTCTAAGACAAGTGCTGATTCAGGAGAGCTGAGCGTGGAGGGAAGAATGGAACATTCAGTGTGTTTACAGTAAAAGGTAAGTGTGTGTGCATGTTTATGTGTATACATGTATATCTCTGTGCATGTGTGTGTGC
Organism: Micromys minutus; assembly: GCF_963924665.1. Classification (NCBI taxonomy): domain Eukaryota; kingdom Metazoa; phylum Chordata; class Mammalia; order Rodentia; family Muridae; genus Micromys; species Micromys minutus. The sequence continues at coordinate 26,907,382 of NC_137985.1, forward strand.
ATGTATGTGTATGCATGTATGTGTGTGTGCATGTTTATGTGTGTGCATGTCTGTGTGTGTGCACATGTGTGTCTTTTCTCATAGAACCATCCCATCACAATCACAGCCACCAAAAGGAGTTGGTTGTGGATTCTTCCAAGTCACCTCAATTAAGGATGCCCTCCAAATCAGCATGCTTGCTGGGGGGGAGGGGTTACATAGCTTCAAAAATGCTCATTACTATCCCAGCACTCAGGAGGCAGGCGCGGGTGCAACCCCTAGTTTGACGCCAGTCTACACAGTGAGTTTTAGGATAGCCAGGGCCACATAGAGAAACCCTATCATAAACAACAACAACACAAACAAACAAACAAAGTAGTTACCTTTTGGTCTGTGCTTGATAAGAAACATAATGAACATAGGATACAAATGTCTACATTTCAGTGCTATTCCTTTCACTTGCTGGCCCACAATCTAACTACAAGGCAAATGATGTACAGGATCTCATGTAGGTGGCACACTGTGTACATGTTGTGTCATCCTGTCTCTTAAGCTGAGTTTCATTGCCCTAAGGAAATGCTTGATGCCGGATAGTTTATAAAGAAAACAGGTTTAGATAGCTCGTAATGTGGGGGTTTGAAATCCTAAACAGTGCGTGATACCTCTGGTGAGACCCTCTACTTCCATGGTGTTATATCATGGCAAATGGTACCATGGCTGGATCCTATTGTGACCAGGAGAGATCACATAGTGAAAAAGGAAGTCAGAGATCAAAGACAACCAAGCTGACTCTTGCAATAATAACCTGCTCTCTGGAGAACAGGGACCTAGAAGAATGGCCTTAATCCCTTCCAAAGGGCAGGCCCCTAGGGGCCTAACCAACCTCCACTAGTTCTCACCTTTTAATTGTTCTAACAGTCAGTCATGGTGGTACATGGCCGCCATCCAAGCTACTAGGGAGGCCTGAGGCAAGAGGATGACCTAAGCCCACAACTTTGAGACAAGTAAAGACATCACAGAAAATGTCTCTTAACATTGCCACACAGGGAGTGAGGGATGGGGGGATACAGAGGAGGTTAACCTTTTAGTATATGGGCCACATAGCTATCTCAGAAAACTTTTTTTTTCTGATACATTTAAAAACTCTGATTAAAAAAAAAAAGAGTATAAAGTCAGCTATTTCAATGTTCTTTATTCTTTTTAATTTTTTATTTTATGTGTATGGGGTGTTTTGTCTGTATGTGTGCCTGTGTATTATTACATGTATGCCTGGATTCCTGAGGAGGCCAGAAGAGGGATTCCCTGAACCTGGGGTTACAGATGGTTAGAGGCAGCTATGCTATATGGGTGCTGGTAATCAAATCCAGATCCTCTTGAAAAGCAGCCAGTGTTCTTAATTGCTGAGACATCTCCCCAGCCCTCTTCCTTATTCCTTAGATAAGACAAAAATAGTTGGTACTACAAGAGTCATTGTTTCCAGATCTTCTCTTTTTAAAAACATTAAAAAAATTTTTTTCCCAATTTTTTTTTTCTTCCAAAGAATTTTCACAGCAATTGGATTCTCCTACCATTATAATGGTCAACTCAAGAAGGAAGTTTGCAGGCTCCTTTCAGAGATGGAGCGAGAGACTTGTACAAATGTGTGTGGTAGCGTAGGCAGGACTCACAATGAAAAGTCACCACATTTGGAATGAGAAAGTGCTGCTTAGAATTTGTTTTTAATTTTTCTGTGTTTTTGTAGTTCAACAAATAAAATCTAGTTGTAGGGCTCTGGATGGCTCCGTGGTTAAGAGCGCTTACTGTAAAATGGAGAAGTCCTTATTTCAAATCCCCAGTACCTGTACCTAAGTTAAAGTGCTAGGCATGGGCTGGGGAGATGGCTCAGCAGTTAAAGTGCTGGCAGTAGAAGGGAAGGGGGGCTTCAGACCCCCAGGATTCACACATACAGCAGGTAGAAGTAATTAATGGTCTGACTAGAGAGAGAGACTCCTCATATGGGCACATTTTATTTGCTAGAGAGACAAATAAAAACAGTGAAAGTGGGGTGGAGGAAGATTCCTAACATTAACCCTGAGCCTCCACACGTGTGCACACACATGAACACACACATACATGCTAATAAGCACACACACATGTGCAAACACCATACACACATACATATGAAACAAAACCAACAAAAGTCAAGCATGACTTTGTGTGTCTATAGTGTTGGAGACAGGCAGGTGCCAGGAGCTTGCTGTATAACTAGTCTAGCTAAACTGTAAGATTCAAGTTGAGCCGGAGACTGTCTCAAAAGCAAAGGTGGAAAGAAATAGAAGACACCCTGCCTCCGCCCACCTTTCTTTGCTAAACTGTCCTTTTTTGTTTCCTTTTTAAGACTCTCAGAATACTTTGCCTTGCAAAATATTTAATTTTGTAATCTGAAGTTGTTCCTGTTTGTAATACTACAATAGATAAGAAGCGAGTTAAATTTTTTTCCTGTGTTTCCTGTTAGAACCATTTATCAATTTGGACACAGTGGTGCACAAACAAAGCCGCTGACCTTGCACTCCTTACGTTTTAATGGAAGAGATAAAAAAATAAGTATCGGTTTCACACAATAAGAGCACAGTGATGAGTGGTTTGTGAAAAGAAAGGAAGGACGGGAGGCCAGAGCAGTCAGAAACTTTAAGAGCCAGGAAAACGAGGCTGCCTTGAGGAATAGTGGGGAGGCAGAGGTGAGGTTGGTGCCAAGTGAATGAGGGAGGTAAAGACTGGATAGGAAGGCAGGGCTCAGGGTTTGGAAAGACTGGAGGAAGAGCTTCAGATTTCACTAGTTGTGTGGTTAGAAGCAGAGGAACCCAGGAAGGCTCCAAACAAGGAAAATTAACCATTTGAAAGACATTCTCAGCCTGAGGGTGGCACATGCCTTTAATCCCAGCAGGGGGATCTCTGTGAGTTTGAGGCTAGCCTGGTCTACAGAGCTAGTACCAGGACAGCCAAGGTTTCACAAAGAAACCTTGTCTGGAAACAAAGAAAGAAACAAATGATCAAGACATTCCCTGCTGGCTGTATTGAAACTAGCTAGACCTTGGGGATGAAAGAGTATAAGCTTACTGGGAGAGTGATCCTGAGAATCTACCCGGATTTGGATGGCTGAAAGGGAAGGGATTAAGTTCAGACTGGAAGGTGGGACCCGAAGAACTTGCAGACACAAAGTGGTTCTTTGACCACAGGATGCAAAAGCCTTGAAGAAAGCAATTTTTGTTTTTGTCTTGTATATATATATATATATATATATATATATATATATATATATATATATATATATATATATATTCATTTTTTTTTCTTTTAGGACTGGAAATGTTTAAGATATGTAAGATCTTGAGTTTGATCCCTAGGCCTACACACACTCACAGACAGGGGGGGGTGTCGGAGGGGGGAGAGAACACAAGCTGATCATGGTGGTACATACCTGTAAACCCAGAACTCAAAGAGCAGAAGGATCATAAGTTCCAGGCTAGCCTGAGCTACATGAGTTTGCATTGGAGTTACATAGAGAGACCCTGTCTTTAAAAAGGATCTGTTTCAGATACATCAGTGTTGAAATGTCTAAGCACAGATGCCTGGGAGTTGGCTGGATATATAAGTCTGGAGCTCTGGGAGAGGTCAGAGTCAATACATGGGGTTCTATTTAAAGCCTGACGCTGGAGACTGCCCAGGATGGGAGTATAGAAAAAGAATAGGAAAAGCCCAAGGTCAGAGCTCTGAAGTCGTTGTTTAGACTTCTAGAGGACAGAGCGATGACAAAGGACCTGAATGATTCAAAAGCAAACATACAGACAGGTGCAGCTGGTGTCTCGGTTTAAAAAAGAAAAACCCTTTGTGGGAGAAAAGTGATGGGCAAGAAGATGAAAAGTTTATCAAACTCCAGTGAAGAGGACTCCACAAATCCTTAAAACGCCTCCCAATGGCTAGGAGAAATGTTTCAGTTAGCAAATATTTTTGTTTGTTTGTTTTTCAAGACGGGTGCTCTTCATGCATCCGCTGGGGGGGTCCCCAAACTCCATCTGTAGACCAGATTGTCTTTGAACACAGAGATCTGTTGGCCTCTGTGACCCAAGCGCTGTGATTATAAAGGCATGGCCCAGCTGATTAGCAAGTCTTCAACAACAACAACAACAATGACAAAACCTCCTTGTTGCTTTTCTACTTTTCGAATGGGAATATAATATGGAGCAGGTCAATAACATATGCACAAATCAGTGTCGAGTGTCAGTTTGGGAAATTTTTCTATTAAGCTTGGCCCCACTCTTAACTTGCTTGTGTCAAGCCAGCTGTTGAGTATCCATTCCGTTTTGGGATTCAAATAAGCTCCTTTCTTTCCCTTGCTCAGTCACCCGCTCTCTCTGTACAGCTCAAGGTTAGGTAAGTGTTACAGTCATCTGGGAGGCTATTTGGCTGGCGTTACTTGTCTGCACTGTGACTCTGCTTCTCCGCCTAGAGAGGACTGCAATGCAACAGATCTGAGATGCAGGGAGGGAGCCCAGATGCCACCTCCTGGAGGATGACAGTGCCAAGGCTGGGAGAAGAGGCCAGCCTGAGGCATCCAAAGGCTTGGGGCGGGGTAGGAGGTATGAATGCCTCTTTCCTGGTAATCACTGAAGCAAGTCAGACATAGAAAACAAGTCCTATCATTTAGCTTTGTTTTATAGTAGGATTGACTTTTTCTTTTTTTTAATTTTTACTTTTAGGGATTGTTGTAATTCTTGTGGCTTATAGATTTAGTCACTGAGGATATTATGAAGACAGGGGTAATTGATTATAAATATCTAGAACACAAAGGTCAGATGGCTACAGAATTGCCCAGTGATCATAGCCTCTGGTTAATATGCAGGTTTAGCGAGGATAAACACAACACAGAGGACATTTGGACAAAGCTCTCCAGGGGGAGGGAGTGTGGCTCACAACAGATAAAGGAGGATCAGAATCCTTGAACTTGCCCATACCTCTCAGATGTTTGGAAAACACCTGGAGTCCATTCTTTCTTTGAACTAGATAAAATACAAATAAAAATATAGTTACCAAAAACATTTAAGAGGATTTAAAGCAAAAAGTATGTATTGTAAACCCCAATTCCTTTATATATCACCCAAATCCAACACTGGGTTTACTGTTTTAGAGTTTTATGTAAAAGGTTTCAGGTTTTAGGATGCAAAGGCTTTCTGAATGGAATGCAGACAGACTCAGGAAGATCTGAGCTGAGAGTAGCCAATATACCATGCCCTTGGGTGAAACTGGCTCCTGTGTGACCCAGTTCTCCTTCCTTTCTTGGCTGCCTCTGGGATCACAAAGATAGTCACATTTCATGCTCACCAAACCCCAGACCAACACAAGTTACTGGATTCATTCTTGTGCCTCTGGTAGAGAGACATTACTCACCATGACCAAAAGGGGCAGTTTAGATTTGGTAAAGAGAAAGAATTTTCAATTTCAGAAGGTTTTTAGAGTTCCTCATTTACCTTCTCTTTATGAAGACACTTAAGACCCAAGTGCTTGAGCCTGGTCCAATAGAGGGCTGAGGTGCATCCACCAAACATGGCTTCCTGATGCTTCTCACCCCCATCTGTGCCTCTGCCGTTCTCATTTCATTGCTTTCCTGGTTCTATGCTAGAAAACATGTAGGATATTTACCCTAAAGAAACATTGGTTCTACGGACACTGTCAGGAAAATGGAATTACTGTACATGTTCATTACTGTACACTCTCTAATTTCTCTCCAGGATGTGGTGAAATTCTGGTTTGTGTGTGCCCTTGAAATTCAGTTAATTGCGGTCAAGGCCATGTTTTACATTCAATGACTCCCACTGAAATGACTAAATGCTGAGTGGACCCAGTCACTGCAGTGACATTAGATGATGCAGTATTTGGCATTAATAGACTTAAACATAAAAGCAAGTTACGTAGGTTAACTGCTCCCCTTGCCCCCAATATTTAGCTAAAGGATGAGCCATAAGGACTAAAAGGTATATAGATAGGGGGAAGGGGTGGTGGTGTTGGTAGCGGCGGTGGAGGAAAATCAGAAGACTATCCAGCTATCTACCCTGTATCCTGATGGTCACTGCAGGTGGAAGCGATGTACAGCCTTTGGAGGCGGAACAAGAGAGCCAGGGGAAGAATAAAGGGCAATGGCATCCAGTCAGGGGGTTCCTAGGAAGTCCCTCCAGGCGCCTTCAAGTTCCCTACTCGTTTACCCTTTCTTTCCCTTCTCCTCCGCTACACCACTTTCAATTTGCTGGTCCAGAACTGGATGAAGAAGCTAACTGAGGGAACTTTCAGGCACCCTACCCCTCAATTCCAAAACACATGCGGCTCGGGTAGATTCTAGCCTCAATCAGGCAGAGAGCACGGGCAGAGTATCTCCTGCCTCGTGGCAACGCCCCCTCCCCTCCCGGGTGCAGGGACAGGATTCTGGGGGTCAGTAAGGGGAGGAGAGAAGCCTCTGCCGTAGTCTCGGACGATGCCTTTTCCTGCGGCGGCTCTGAAATCTTTGTCCCCCACCCCCTCCCCCCTGAGCAGGACGCAGAGGCCGAGAGGTGGGGGTGGGGGGACAGCCAAAGTGTAAGCCCCGGGGCGGCCACTGGGCTCCCCGTTTCCTCTCCAAGCGGCCCCCAGCCGCGCCCCCCGCCGTGCACATGCTTTCCCGGGACAACAGCAGGCGAGGCCTCGGCGCGCGGGAGGCGGCCGTGCGCGCGCTCCTTGCGCCCTCCTCGCGCGTGCTCGTGCCCGCGGCCGCGGTGGCGCGCCTCTTCTCCCGCTGCGGGCGTCGCGGGTGCAGAGGAGGCGGAGCGCTGGAGGCGGAGGCCGAGCGGGCGCGGAGCAGCGGGGCGGGGGCGACCCGAGGCGTGCGGGCGAGGGGGTTCTGCGGCGCGCGGCGGCGGCCCAGGGGTCGTGGCGGCCGCGGGAGGGAAGCGCGCCGCGCGCCTGAGGTGCCGACCCAAGGCCGCGGCCCGCAGCCGGCGCCCCCGCGCCTGACGGGGCGGCGAGGCGGGATGAGGCGCTGGCGCGGGGGGCGCCCGGCCGAGCCCCCGCGGCGGCCCTGGGCGGCCCGGCGCTAAGCGCGGCGGCGGCGGACGAGGACGGCGGGCCCAGCCCGCGGAGGGCAGACACGGAGCGGAGAGCGGCGCGAAGCGACGCCGCGGCGGCGCGGCGGGGCCGCGGGGCTCGGTAAGGCGCGGGCGGGCAGGCGGGCGGGCTGGCCGGGGGCGCCGCTGACGTGGGCCGCGAGGCGGGCAGGGCTGCGGGGCCTCCTAGCTTGGTCGGCACCGGTGCTTCAGGACGTGCACGTTGCGATCGGATGCTCTTGAGGGCATCTCGGGTCTCTCCCGCCTCCCGGGGCGACGGAGCTGCGTGCCCGCCACCTCTTGCTCGCATCCCTTGGAGAACCGGGCGTTCCGACGGCCTCCGGGCCTGCTGCGGCGCTTCCCGCCCGAGGCCGAGGCCGGCAACTACGCGCCTTCACGGAGGAACCCCGGCGCGCGCGGGGGCAGCCGAGCCAGAGGTCTCCGTTCCCTGGGACTCCAGTGGAGTTTCCCCTCTTACCCTAATTGGTTGAAGTTGCTGCTACAGTTGGACGTTTAGTGGTGACTTAGTGCCTCCCTTTCCCCCTTGACTTCCCCGCCACCCCCTGCATACTGCGTTTCCCATTTTGTTGACTAGAGTAAATATTTATGTTAAGGGTTTCGTGCCCGGTGTATAGGACACTGTAGGGAGAATATCAGACTTGATTTCTTAGCTTTAGTCTGAACCCTTTAGATCCTAACCTGCAGGCAAGGCTTAGAGAAGGTAGCTGGGAGTAGGAGGCCCACCTCAGGATGCTTGGGATGGTCTCATAGTTATCCTTTGGGAAATAGAATTCGGATAATTATAATCTTGCTCGTATGCAGAATTAGTCAAGCTGTAAACTGCTCGAGGCACTGCATGATGCTACATGGATAGTTGGGCTGTGGCACTGTTTTAAAAAAGCATCTCTTATTTTTCATTCTTTCAGAGTTTTATTTGGCGCAGATTGAGGCCTTTTAAGTGCGTCTGAATGGGCAGAACTTTTCTGATACCTTGGTTGCTTTTGTAAACATTGCCATTATTTGTGTGTTTCTATTGGAAGAAGAAAAGGCAAACGGTGCCTGTAGTAACTGGCTCTTGGAGTCCACAAACTGCTAGTTTTGATTCAGCAACTGGATTTGTGGGAATGTTTTTGAGTAATGCCGTTTGTGGTTCGTGAATGCTTTTTTTCTTTCTTTCCTTATTGAATGAGTTGACGTCTAAGGCAGAATCCGCATTTGTTCCTTGGCCTTGAGTGGGAAGGCAATGGAAGCAGCAGTTGCCACAGCACATCCTCAAGAGTTCAACCTTCCTGCTCTGTGTTCTTTCTCATGGGGCTGTTTGTGAAGATGAGGGATGATGATGTGATTCCCATCAGCAGGGTTGTCTGGAGCCTGATTCATCCTCAAGGTGATTTGGTGGAGCTGCTTCTCAGGACCAGAAGTGAGGTTGGAACTGTGCTTAAGCCGGTTAATCTGTTCTTACCGTGCTCTGTGCAGCAATCTCTGGAATAAAGCAGCACTTTGGACAGAGGCTTGTCCAGCTGTAGCTCTGGTGGCAGCCCAGATTGCTTATGATCCTGCCCATGGAGACGGGGGCAGGGTGACACAGTTGGGGGAGGGCGAGGACAAAAGATGTATGTGGGACAGAGAGGAAGTGTTAGTTGAAGAACCTTGGTCAGTTATATAACAGTTTTGTTTCCGAGGGAGAGGCTAAGAACCAGCAAGGCAGGCTCAGCTGTCATTAGAGCCTTTGATGTCAGGTTGAATTCCAGTACTACTTATGTTCCTTCTATTTCCTTTTCCCAATCCCACATTAGTTTTCAGTCACCAGAAGCTTAGCCACAGTTGGGCTGAGGTTTTAATGGGAATGCCTTCATTTCTACTCCTTTCCAATTCATTGGTTCTTCTGCTTTTATACTGAGGATGTTTTTATTGTTGCCTCTTCCTTTTCGGGTGGCTTTTTTTTTTCTTCATTTCTTAAGACAAGGTCTTGGGGATTCTTGCGTGGCCTCAAAGCTGATATGTAGCTGTAGATGACCATCAGAGTCTCATTTTCCTGTTTCCATTTCCCAACCATGCTTTGGGTATGCTAGACCAGCACTGTACCAACGGAACTGCATCTTCATTATAGGGTTTTCCATCAAAATACTCTTTCTAAACTGACTGGGCATATTATCTGCATAGTATATATAGAATCACTGTTGCCTATAGATGAATTTAATAAATGTCAGGGACTAGCAGATGTTTCCTTTATAAGACAGTAGCAAGAGAAAACGACTAAACATAGCATCTTTAAAGGCTAAGACTAGCATCCTTGAGAACTTTGAGAGTTTTAACCAATGAACATGTAATCTGGTCTCCATGGAAGCAGTCAAGAGGCAAGTGGACTTGAAGAGAGGCCATGGCTGTAGTTCTGTTACCTAATTACTGTTCTGGTTACTTTTCTGTTGCTGGGATAAAGCAGGAATCCCAGCTTACATTCCAGCAGTCCTTAAGTGAGGGAAGTCAGGGCATTGACAGGGAGACAGGGATGGAAGAAGATAGTGGGAGGAAAGCTGCTCACTGGCTTGTTCTCCATGGCTGTTCAACTTCTTTCATATAGCCAACCCAGGAGGACTACATGCCTGGTGATGGCATTGTCTGTAGGTCACTAATTAGGAAAATGGCCTCACAGACATGCCTCTAGGCACTTTGATAGAGGCAGTCCCTCTTGCCAGGTGATTTTTATGTCAAGTTGGCAAGATAAAACTGACCAGCACAATAGCATCATCCCTTCCTGGGGGCACAATTATCATTTCAGAATCGTTCTTCTTAATTTGTAAAATATGTGTGGGAAAGCTTGTGCTGTCGTTTTTATATAGTGGTGAAGGGTCAGGTGAGAGAAAGCTTGTGGCAATGCTTTGTAAAACCTGTCATGAGGAAGGAAGCACAGTGAGTTCATACAAACTGTTAAATACAGTCTTTTCCTACCTGGTCAGTAGGCTTGGCACAGCGTTATCTGAGTCTGCTTTTCTTGTCGTAGAAGGAACTGAACCCAGGGATCCATGCGTGCGAGGCAAATAAATGCTTTATCTTTGAGTTCCATCTCTAGCCCTCATTTTTAAAGTGATTTACAAAATATAAAGAACAGGAAGTGTTAGATTTCTTCAACTTCTAAGCTCATCTAATACTTATTTTTGAGGAGAATCCAATGCAAAAACTAGCTTTGGACTTTTGAGAATTTTTAGTTATTCTCAGAAAGGTTAAGTGAGTTGAGACTTTGGGTTTCTTTAGAGTATTCGAAGTATTCAGGAATTTTACAAGTATGTAAGTCATAAAGATATTTTTTAGGCTTGGATAAGTAAGGTAGTATGCTTGCCTAGGAGCTGAAGGCCTAGGGTTTGACCCCTAGCACTAAGAAACAAAGTTTGTGCTTGTCTGCATTTATGTATGTATATGTCCATGTGGGTGTGCATGTGCATATGGTGGGCAGAGGTCAGCCTTAGGTATCATTTCATAGAAGCTGTCCGTCAGGGTCTCTAATTATCCTGGAGTTCACTGTTGACTAGACTGTCAGTGAGTCCCAGGGATTTCATTTTTAAATGTGCATTCTGGAGATCTGAACTTGGGTCCTCATGCTTGCATGGGAAGTACTTTATTGACTGAGCTGTCTTCCCAGCCTGTCTGCATCACTTAGGTTGGGGTTGGTGCAATGCAGGACGGGCTGAATGGCTCATGAGCTAAGAGAGGGGGACCTGCTGACCAAGGAGTCACTCTGTTGTGGAAAATTTAAAAAATTATTGGGAGCTGGGGCTCTCACTCAGTGGTTCAATTATAGAGCTCTGGCTTAGCTTGCATAAGACTCTGGGCTTGATCCTTAGTACTGTACGGAAAAAGCTTTACTGAGATATGATCACTTTCATTTACTTTATGTGCTGTTGATGACCGACTTGGCATTTAATATCAGAGCTGATTTTTTTCTGGAGGCAGTGAGTCCAGCAAACTCTAAATCTAATCCTTGGCAGAAAAAGTTTGTCAACCCCTGATTTAGGACTTGACTTTTTTTCTTTCTTTTTTCTTTTTTTTTTGCTCTAATTAGCTCAGGTGTTGTTTTCTGTCACAACCTCATGAAGTTCTGACTTGTGGATAAGCTCTAAATTTTACTTTGGATCCAGATATCCCTGTGTCTAAATGTTCATTGTGATACTTAAAACATTTGGCCCTGCATAAGGGCACATCTTGTTAATTTGGGTGCCTCCACTGTAACCAGGAAATGGTCTAGTTAACATCTTGTCTACCTTAGGAAGTTGTCCTGGGGATTCAATGAATGGTGCTTGCCAAATCTTGACGTAGTATTGACTAAACAGTAAGTACTCAGTGAGCACGATAGCTGGGAATTCTAGTCTAAAATGCTGCAATAGTTTTGAGCTCAGATTTTAGAGTCTTTTTCTCCTTGAGTATTATGCTACATGGAATTTTTTAGAGCTTTCTCTCTTACTGAAGCTGTTAGGAACTAACAATGAATACTTTAAAGTATGTCCTATACATTCTAGTACATGTTTATTAAATGTAAATATATATCAGATAATGAAGAGAAAAGGGGAAGATGTATCTGTTTTTCCCAGGTCCCGTTCCTTGGTAATTTCCTGCAGTGGTGCTCATGCTTGCAAGGTGAATTTAAACACCACTTCTATTTCAGTACTGGCCTTTTAAAAAATTTTTTTAAAGAAAGATGTGTGAGAAAGACCTATTTTAATTAGGCCAGGGAAGATAACTGTCCCTGTGTGTGTTCTGTACTCTGCATCTTAGGATTCAGAGAAACACTTTTGTAACATTCTCTTTGGAGTTAAGATAATAAAAGTTACTATTTTATTGTTTAGAGACTTCGATATTAAACTGCTTTCATAAGTATTTGGCTTATTTTACAGTTCAGAAACAGGAGGTGCATCCCAAATGCTGATTTGTTCAGGGTTACTCCCAATGGAAGAATGAGCAAACAGAAAAAGACCATTGTTCTGACAGAATTAAACAAGATAGAATTGGGGTCACTGTGGCTCTTGCAGTTCTGCAAATTATGTGGTCGCTTGGCCTTGGATGATCCTTAATTGCAGTGAGATGAACCAGGGGAGGTAGAGGAAGTGATAAATTCCCACACCGCCCTCAGTAGAGCAGTGGGTTGGAGGGTGGATTTCTTCAGTGTAGCAATAATACTCTGCCGCTGCAAAACTGGTAGGGAACAGTTACAGCATTTGAAAACTGAAAGGCCTAATATGAGGTGACATTCTTTCTTCAGGTAAAAGCCCAGTAAAACCAGAGATTTCTTCACCTGGCAGATGAAGGTTGAACAGAAATATTCCCTAAGGGACTAAAGTAGTAGGATCTGATAAAGTAATTACAGTTTCACAGTATACCTGGACAAGGGCTCTTTCTTGGTATTTAAAGGTACTTACTGTAGGACAGGTAAAATAAAATGACGAATAGGGTGTTTGGTTTAATTTCTCACACAGAGGCATGAACTAGAATATTCAGAGTGAATGTAAAATTGTATTTTCAGAAATAAGTCAATTGTTTTGGCTTACGGCCATCTTTTGGCTAACTTTTCTTCCTTTCTTAAAGATTTATTTTTTATTTTTATTTAGATGTATGTGTATGCCACATTTGTGGATGCCCCAGAGGTCAGAAGAGGGCATTGCATCCCCTCTAGCTGGAGATATAGATGTTATAAATCCACGGGTTCTGTTAACGTGGATTCTCTTGAGCATGCATCTCTCCAGCCTGTTAGCTTTGTTTAAATGTTGTATCCCGTTAATCTTGGCTCTTTAGAGATGATATGCACTGAAAACAAAGGTGCATTACCACCATCAGAAAATGTTAGACTAGATCCAGGCTGTCTGTACGCACAGCTGGGAGAAACTCTGCAGTACATATTCCATTTATTTGTCTCAGTCAGTAAGATCTTTATTTTTTGCAGTCAAGCTTTTATCCTGGACTGGTCATCTGACTGTACCTTGCTCCTCTTTAATTTGCAAACAATCAAAGGACTCTTCTGATGAACAGTTTTCTTACTTTTAAAGAATACGTTATGTAAATTCAGTAATTACCCAGAGTATTAAACACTTACCCTCCCTTCCCCAAAAGAAGCTTTTATAGAGAAAGCAGTTTTGAGCCTGAAGCTTGGGAACTTAGGTGTTTATTTTGACTCTGCTTTAAGCAGTTTGTGACCTTGAGTATATGGTTTGTTTCTCTCAGATTCATTTTCCTCAAATACAAAATGATCACATTGGAGATCTCTGAGGTCCTTTTTGATCCAAAATTCTCCTCCTCCTCCTCTCCTCTCCTCTTCTTCTTCCTCCTCTTCTTCTTCCTTCTCCACCCCTCCCCAGTCTCTCTCTCTCTCTCTCTCTCTCTCTCTCTCTCTCTCTCTCTCTCTCTCTCTCTCTCCATGCCTAGGACCAATGTTTTTTGATTCTGTGATTTTTTTTCTTTTAAATCGAGTGAGGAACTTCATTTTGCACTTGCACATTCTCTGTTGACCTCTTTGATGGAAATCTGACAGGACTCAGTCATCTTGATGTGTCTGTGGCCCTTCACGATCAGCTGTGGTCTTCACCCCAGAACAAGGAAAACCAAATCTCACTTATCTGTATCTACCATCAAGTATATCTGCAGATCTTGTGTGGTTCGACTGAAGAGGAAAATAGGTAAGAAAGGAGTCTTAGAGTCTCTGACCTAGGGAGCTGTGGTAGGAGTGTTTAAAACACAACAGGAAGACATTGGGATGATGCTGTTTTGTGGTCTGGCTTATTTGAGCATGTGCAGGATAACTCCCTCAGATTGTGAACCTTGGTTACTTTCTCCTTGGCTGAGAAATAGCAGCTCTCAAAGAGCCTGTCAGTGCCAAAGTGAGAACTGCCCAGTTCAGGCCATAGTAGATGGAAGGCAGAAGTTACAGATCTTTAAAAAATTTGTTTAGTTTTTGTTGTGTATGGTATTTGTGAGCACATGTGAACATGCAGGGTCAGAGGGGGACTTGGGGTATCTCCCTCTATTATCCTCTGCCTTATTTTTATGAGACAGGTTCTTTCCCTGGCCCTGAAGATTGTCATTTTTGGCTGGGGCAACCAGCTAGCAAATTTGCAGGCTCTGCCTCTCTTTGTTCCCTAAAGTTGGCATGTGTCCATGGCTGTTGGGGATTTGAACTTAAGGCTTCATGATTATACAAGTGCTCTCACCTGTGGAGTTATCTCCCCAGCTCAGAAACTACTGATTTTACAGGTTTTAATTTACTAGAAGTAAACTAAAGGGACAGCCTTTCCTCTGAGGAGGCAGCATGTGAGAAGTGATGAGAGACCAAAGTGACCCTGTTTCTGACACAGTTTAGTCCACAGATCTCCTTCCCCTCTGAATCACCTGCTTCAAACCACCTTTACTTTTACCTAGCCTTCCTTCTGCTGCCCAGTTGCCTTGTTCTGTTTGCAGCAGAAACTTTTGAAGGGTTGTTTGCATTTGTTGTTTCTTCTTTCCTACTTGGTTCTTTTTAGCTTGATCCATTCCACCCTTCCACTGATAATGCTTGTTAAATTTTAGTCCGGTGATGTACCTCAGTTGGTCAAGTGCTTGCCCAGTATACATAAAGCTCTGGGTTAGCTCCCTAGTGCCAAACAAACTCAGTCTAGTGGCACTTCCCTCTGATTCCAGCATTCATGAGGCGGAGGCAGGAGGATATGGAGTTAGAGGTAATCCTTGGCTTTATAGATAGTTTGAAGGCTGGTACATATGAGATCCTAAATTAACACACACACACACACACACACACACACACACACACACCCCTACCTATATAGGTTTGGTAGCAAATCTATACAATTCTAGCACTTGGTAAGCAGAGGCAGGAGGATCAGGAGTTCAATGCCAACCTCAGCTACATAGTCAGTTCACAGCTAATCTGGAAAAGCATATTTTAAAAAAAATTTTTTTTTGTTAGATATGATGGCACACATTTATAGTCTTAGCATCCAGAAAACAGAGACATTCTTGTCACAAGTTTGAGCCCTGTTTGGTCTAGTGATTTCCAGGTCAACCAGGGCTATAAAGGAAGATTATATTTCAACAAGACAAAACAAAAAGAATTTCTATTCATTTATTTGTTTTTCAGCTCTGGGGACAGAAACCAGACCACACACATACAAAGGACCAGAGCTCTACCACAGGCCTACACCCAGGCCTTGAAATCTTGCAGTCACATTATCTTGCCAGTTCAGGGCCTGTTACATCGTTTACATTTCTCTTTGGCTACTTACTGTCTAGGATCCAAAGTTTGATTCTTCTATACCTTTTTATATTATCTTATTCCTGCTTGAAAATTTGGAATGTCCCTGGCTTTCAAATGATTCACTCATTTTTATGGTGTAGAGGTCACTTGAGTCGCATTTTTGGTCCCTCCTTCCTTGTCTTAGGGTTTCTCTGTGAAGAGATACCATGACCATGGCGAATGACAGCTCTTTATAAAGGAAAACAGAAATTGGGGATGATGTACATGTTCAGAGGTTTAGTTCATTATTGTCATGGTGGGAAGCTTCGATGTATATTCAGACATGGTGCTAGAGAAGGATCATTTGGATCAACAGGCAGCAGGAAGAGGGCGTGGCACTGGGTCTGGCTTGAGCTGCTGAAACCTCAAAGCCCTCCTCTAAAGATGCACCTTTGCAAGGCCATGCACTCTAGCGTCACACTCCCTTTGAGCCTGTGGGGGCCATTTTCATTTGACCCACACACCTCTTGAGTGTTAAACTCATCTTAGTCAAATTCTTTCTGGGATTTTGGTAGATACCTCTTGAGGACAGAGTGGGCTCCTTCCCTTTCCTTTTTCCTCTCCTTTCATGTCTTCTCTGTCTCAGAAGTGGCACCATCATCTATATACCACACCACCCTCTGTGGAGATCAAAACCCCTGGAGTCACCCTTGAGGTTTTCTCTTTATTGAACGGTAAGGCTTGCCAAGCTTAACCCTCACAGTACAGTCTGCTTCAGACTCCATTTTAAATTTCTTTGACTGTTAACAATGTAGGTCAAGCTACTTTCTCTCTTGGAAACCTGCCAAAAATTTCTCTGCTCCCCTGCTCCAGACTCTGTCTTTTTCCTTACATTTCTTATCACAGGGACCAAAGTAATGATAAATGTTTGTCACATCTTAACATTCTCCTATTAAATGACTCCAGTCCACTTAGCACAGACGGCAAACCATAAATTTTTAACACAGAAGCAAAACCTTTAGCTTGATCTGTGTAAGTGGTTATCTATTAGCGAAGGTTTTGCTAGGGGACATTAAAATAGCATTTAGGGACAGAGTGGGACTTGCTTCTGGCACCTAGTAGACTGAAGTCTGGATCTTCTAAGCATCCTACAGAATACAGAACGATTTCAACAATAACAGTGTGTAATCCAGCATGTCTGTAGCACATCCTCTGATCACCAGTTTTCTTCTTGGTCATTTTAGACACAATGATTTTTTTTCTCCCTTTTAAAAAACTACTTAGTTTGTATTTATCAATGAGACTGTTAGTGAAGTTTCGGATAGGACGCATGGATTATACATGGTAGGCAAGCACTCTGCCACAGGAGCAATGCAGACAGATACTTAGGTTCATAGCAAAATGGAGTGCATGGTCAGAAATGTCCTGTAGAAATTTCCACACTCCCCCATCTCGTAGCTCTATTAACCAACATCTCCAGTGTGGTACATTTATTACAGTTGGTGAACCTATGTCAATACTCCATCCAAAGGGTTTATTCTTGGTGTACAAATGGTAATAAAAGATGTATTCACTACTGTGCTGAATAGAACAGTGTCACCGCTGTAAGAGTCTGTGTGTGCGTGTTCCTCTGCATATCTGTTTCTCCCTGACAGCTGCATGTCTTTCTACTGTTTTCATAATTTTGCCTTTTTTCAGAATGTCTTATAGTTAGAACCATGTACTGTGTAGCCTTACCCCTTTTCTCTTTGTGTGTTTGTGTGTGTGTGTTCACGTGGTACAACTATTTTATGCACACGTATATGTGCGTGTGTTTGTGTACCTGTGCACATGTGTATGTGGCAGAAGAGAGTATCGGGTGACCTGTTCTATTATTCTCTGCCTTATTCCCTGAGGCAGAGTCTCACTGAATCTGGAGCTAAGCTGGCAACCAAGAAGCTTGAACAATGCTTGGTGCCTCCCGAAGTTCTGAGGTTATAGGCCTGTGTGTGGCTATGCCAAACGGTTATTTACTTACTGAAAAATATGGGTCCTGGGATACAAACTCAGTGCTCTTAACCACTGGACTCTCTCTCCAGCTCTAATAACTCTCTCATACTGGGTTCTTTTATTTAGTAATGCATTTAAGGTTCTCATACATATTTTTGTGGCTTGATAGCTCATTTCTTTTTAGCAACGAATAATACTCTATTGTTTGGATGCACCACAATTCATTTATGCATTCCTTTGCTAAAGGATAGTTTGGTTGTTTCCAAGTTTTGGCAATTGTGAATAAAGCTGCTATAAACACCCAAAAGCTGGTTTTATGTAGATCTATTTTCAAATCTTTTTTGAGCAGCACCACAGTGCACAGTTGTTAGGATTGTCTGGTAAAATGTATGTTCAGTTTCGCAAGGCACTACCTTTTTAAGTGGCCATGCTATCTTACATTTCCACTAGTGGTGAATGAGGTCCCTATTGTACTTTGGTGTTATCATTTGGTGGTGTCACACAAACTGATTTTCACTGTTCTAATAGGTGTGCAATGGATGATACTCATTTTTTCTACCCAAGAAAAAACATTTACTTTCTTAGGTATGTGTGCTTGCTGTTCCCTTCCATTAAAACGTGCTGCTTTCAAGGGATAGGACCACAGGGCCCTAGGTTCAGTGCACAGCACTAAAGAAAAAGGTGCTACCCCTCACCACTTTTCTCCCCAGATCTGTGCTTGTCTGTCTTCTTCCCCAGAGAAGCCATTGTGGTTACCTGGGTACCCACCACCACCATCTCCTGGACTTCTATTTCTTCTTCTTATACCCTTTTCACTTTATTTTTACTTGATTATGGATTTAGTTTGTAATCATATTCTCTATAAACTTTTCAAAGCACAAGTGTTCACTTTCTGTCGGGGGAGGTTAGAATTTAAAATGGACCTTTTTTTTTGTAGCCCAGGATAGCCTGGACCTCTTGACATAGTCCATGTTAATCTTGTGATCCTCTTGTCCTCCGCTCCAGTGAAGGTATGAGCCATGGTTTCAGACTGCCTCATCAATGTGTGTGTGTGTCTGTGTTTTGTGTGTGTGTGTTTGTTTGTGTGTGTGTGTGTGAGAATGTGTGACTGTATGAATGTGCATACGAAGGCTGTAGGTCTACAATTGGTTTCTTTCCTGCCACTCTCCACCATATTTGTTGAGGCAGGGTTTCCTACTGACCTTAGAGCTCAGCTTGGCCAGCGAGTCCCTCGAATGTACCTGCTTATGGTTCCTGGTGTTGAAATAATACTGGGTACACACTGTCATGCCTAGCCTTTTCAGTGGGTTTTGAGGTTTCAGACTCAGTGTCTACATAGCAGGTATTTGTTTAACAAGCCATTTCTCCAGCCCACCAGACCAAATCTTTTTATTTATAAAAAAGAATTCATTTATGTTTATTTACGTGTGTGATTTATCTGTATGTATATACACTGTATGTGTGCCTGGTGTACTCAGAGATCAGAAGAGGGCATGAGATTCCATGGAACTAGAGTTAAGAATAGTGTGAGCCAACATTCGGGTGCTGGGAGTCAAAACTGGGTCTTCTGGAAGAGCAACAAGTGTTCCTAAATTGGTGAACCATCTCCCCAGCACCCCCTCCCCTAATCTTTAAAAAAGTTAAAAACTTTGTTTAAGAAAAGCAAAAAGGTTTATTCAGTTACACTAGAACACAGCTCTCTGCATTTCTTTTTTTACATTCTCATTTTTAATTTATTCATTAATCTTTCTCCCCAAATTTTATTTTATTGGAAATTCTCTGCATTTACATTTCAGATGTTATCACTTTCCCACAGTCCCATTCCCCTCCCCCTCTCATTGCCTCCATGAAGGTGCTCCCTCTCCCAGCTACCCTCTCCCACCTCAGCACCTTGGCCCTCCCCTACCAGGGGAACCGAGCCTTCCTTGGACCAAAGGCTTCTCCTCCCATAGATGTCAGACAATGATATCCTCTGCTGCATATGCACCTGGGGCTATGGGTCTTTCCAAGCAAACTCATTGGCTGGTGTCTTAGTCCCTGGGAGCTGTGGTGGGTTTGGATAGTTGATAATTTTGTTGTTCCCATTGGGTTGCATACCCTTTTAGCTTCTTCCGTCCTTTCTCTAGCTCCTTCATTGGGGTCCTCCTGTTCAGTCTGATGGTTAGCTGCAAGCATCCTCCTCTTATCAGTATGGCTCTGGCAGAGCCTCTAAGGAGGCATCCATAACAGGTTCTTGCCAGTAAGCACTTCTTGGCATCAGCAATAGTGCTTAGGTTTATGCTCTCTGCATTTTGAATACTACACAAGGCTGTTTGGTTCTCATAGGAAAGCTCTTTGGCTGTCCTGTGGAAGACAGTTGTTTCTTTTCTCTTCTTAGTAACCCTTTCCCTTTCTAGGTTAAGTGTATTTTTTTTCCTTCAGTTATTCCTCAGATACCAGCATTTTAAAACCTGCTTCTAGGTCTAACATTTTGGGGGCAGTCCTCTGGGTGAGTGTCCAAAATCCGAAGTAACAAATGAAGCTAACAGAAAAAGGAGTCCCATTGCCTTACTTGGATCAGGGTTAGAGAGTTCAGAGTGCCAAGTTATGTTTGAGAGCATGACGAAGTAGAGGGGACTAGCTCTGACCTGATACTTTCTCTCCTCTAGCCACCTGTGCTAGGGACATGGATACAGTGTGAGCAAACTACAGCCCAAAGTTATGTATTAAGCAGCATTTTTGTCAGCCCTTGGTCTAGGGCTGTACATGCTGATACCCTTGAGAGAACAAATTCAGGGAACAGGTCTGCAAAGACACTGGAAGTCGGTGTGGAGTCCTGGGGTCCTAGTCAAGAGGAAGGCTTGTATGTTGAATATGGACACATCCTGTAGATCCTAAGAACTGCTGGCCTAGTAGGACTGTAGCCATAGGAAGGGCTGATCCATGTTTTGTTGTTGTTTTTCCCAGAGAGGGTTTCTTGGTGTACCTCTGGCTGCCCAGGAGTTCTGTCTGTAAACCAAGCTGGCCTCCAACTCAGAGAGCTGCCTGTCTCTGCCTCCCAAGTGCTTTATTAAAGGTGTGCTCCACTACTTCCAGCTTAGGATAGGGCTTTTTAAAGCCTGAGGCCCAGGATAGGAGTCCATGTTGATTAGGCCCAGGGTGGTGCTGATCTGACTTTGTCAGACTGGATTAGTCTTGTTTGCTGCAATTATTTACTGGGAAGTGCCCCCAATTGGACCTGGTGCCTTACTTAAAAGTGTTCTAACTGGTGAGCCAAGCAATGTGCTGAATGTACACAGATGGACTAGAAATACTGCTTCCCCAATCCTCAGAGGGGACTGTCAGGGACAGAGTAGTAGAAACTAGGTTGATCATATTTGGACTTCAGTGGCGTGACCTATTTACCCCAGGGTGCCCACGCCAGTGCTGTCATTTCTCTTAATGTGTCACAAGGTGAAAAAGCTGGGAAACCTTGCTTTAGGCTGATAGGTGACTGTTCAAGTCTCATAGTACCAGGTATTTTATGTACAACCTTAAAGGCATTTTAAATGAATCCTTTTTCTGTGACACATGACAATGTTAGAGCTGTCAAAGTAGGTTTTTTTTTTTCTCCTTACTAATGAGGAAATAAATCCAGGTTAAATGACTTGTCTAGCAACAAATTCTCACTCAAGTAGGCCAGCTGAAACTAGAACTCCATTCCTTTACTCTTTTTTTTTGAAATATTCTCTCTACAACCTAAATAGTGTTCCTTAACCCCTTTATTTTTCTTTCTTTGCCCCCAAATTACCTCCACCAGATTTTTCTGCTTCTCTTACTTCTCTTCCTCCTCCTTTTTTTTTTTTAAATTAGAACATTGCTATTCTAATTTTTTTTGAGACAGATTTTCTTTGGCTGTCCCAGAACACCCCCTCTGTAGATTAGGCTGGCCTCATACTCAGAGATGCATCTGCCTCTGCCTCCCAAGTGCTGGGAGTAAAGGCACACAGAACCACTGCCAGGCCCTAATTTTCATGACAGAGTCTCTTTATTTTTAGACTGTAATATAAAGCAATATATATATATATATATATATATGATTTTATTTTAAAATATGTAATTTTATGAGATTTGGCAGTTGATCTAGCATCTTGAAAGTTGATTCTGTATGTTAGCTATATTTATTGCTTTCCTTCTTAGGTTGGTGTTTGGTTATTACAATAATATTTCTCTCAAATAGTCTGTCTTAGTTAGTGTTTTAATGTTGTGAACAGACACCATGACCAAGGCAACTCTTATAAAGGACAGAATTTAATTGTCTGGCTTACAGGTTCAGAGGTTTAGTCCATTATCATCAAGGCAGGAGCATGGCAGCATCCAGGTAGACACAGTGCTGAAGAAGGAGCTCAGAGTTCTACATCTTGATCTGAAGGCCACTAAAAGAAGACTGTCTCCAAGCAGCTAGGAGGAGGGTCTCAAAGCCTATTTCCACAGTGACACACTTTCTCTAACAAAGGCACACCTCTTAATAGTGTCACTGCCTGGGCCAAGCATATTCAAACACCTCAGACTTTGGGCCCAAATCTATTTAAACCTAAAGTATTTATAAAAGATTAAGGTACATTAAGGTTGCATAAACTAGTTATAAAGTGCTGACACTTAAATGTATTTTTTTCCCACTGACCTTAAAACAGTTTTGATACTGCTTGCATTCAGAGAAACGTGGTCATTTACTCTCCTTCTGGGGGAGAGGATAGATGCAGAATACAGGTCTGGGGTCAGCGACTTGAAATGTTGGTTTTCCTCAGCATTACTTTGCAAACCCTGTGATTTATAAGTAATGAATTTGGCCTGGGAAAGAATGTTCTCCCTATTTCTTTTTCCATGAATAATTAATTCTCTTATATACTCACGAGCAGAAGAGACTTCCCTGCTTATCTGTCAAAGACTTATCTGGAAAGAACTGTCAGCCGTGCCAAGGTTCAGAACCTCTGCTCAGAATTGTGAACAGTCAGCATGTCTGCCTCCGCTCACCTCCCCTTTCATTGCTGGATCAGGGTGATAGGCTGCAGACTGTTAGGAGCTTAAACCTTGTGATGCTAGGGCTCAAACCCAGGTTCTCTCTTGTATACTAGGCAAGTATTCTCACTGAACTACACTTTTAGGGAAAGAATCAGAGACAATGTTAAATGCTTTTAAGTGGGGGAATGTTAGGTCTTCTATGTTTTAATGCTTTTTTTTTTTTTTTTTTTTATAACTTTTATTAGGAAAAGTTGACCTGGAGCATGTAGTTGAGCTGGTCTTTGTAGACTGACATGGTAATTTATAAGAATAGATTTAAGGGAATAGTGATTTGTAACCACAGGTTTTTCTATCCTGTCTCTTTATTCCTTGAAATAATGACTCTGAGACTTCTTATAGATGAGTAAATGCCTAGGCTAATCGCTTTGGTTTGTTTCTGGTAGCTCAGAACTCAGTTATCCTGTTTCAGCTAGTCTAAGTCATGGCACATGGTTACTACTTCTCCTCAGGTTTATGTGTCTGTCTCCATCAGTGCTAGAGCAAATCCCATGCACTTGACTATTCCCAGAAACCCCGCCTGAGCCAGATGTCCCACCTCTAATCCTGCTTTAGCCCAGCTTTTTATTCATAGGTGATGCTTTCATTTAGTACCAGAGAGCCTCTTTACAGTGATCCAACAATTTCATATGTGTGTGTAAAAATCACTTATCATTATTCTCATCTCCCTCCCAATTCCTCTGGACTCTTTCTTTTCAACAAGTCTTTCATATACTTTAATGCCATCTTTTATATGACCAACTGAGTTTAATTAAATTGCTTGCATGAACATGGGTCAGGGGTTATAAACTAGCACAGGCAACTTACAAGTGGGTATGCTACTGATGAGAAAGGACCCCCCCCCCACTCCCATCAGAAGCAGCTACTAGCTGCAAGTAGCTCCTCAACTAGGCATGGAGCCTCATGCGTCCCTTCCATAGCGTGTTACAATGGGGATGGGCTATATCTTGTAGGTCCTGTGACTGCAAAGTAAACACAGCAGCAGTGAGTTCATGCGTACAGTAGCCATGCCACGTACACAGGACGACATTTCATAGCACTCCTTCTCATCCTTTGCTTCTCTCCTGCAGTGTTTCCTGAGCCTTGGTGAGCTGGGGAGGGGGGTGTTCATACAGATAAGGGTTTAGGGTTGAACCCTCAGTTGTCCCTGAGCACGCTGACTAGTTAAGTTTCTTCAATAACTGCTACCCTATGAGAAGAGATGCTTCTCTGACAACTTGAGAACTACAGGTATGAGCATAAATGTTTAGCAGATAGTTGACCACATGCCCATTAACAATACCACAGTAGTAGGTTTCCTTTAGGTTTTATAACCTCCCAGCTTTGGACCAGGTTTACACGAACGCACACAATTTCTCTGCTGTGGCACAGGCTTCTAATCCAATTAGAAATTGACTATAGCAGTCATACCACTACTATACCAGTGGGTATATCTTGCCTGTCAGGTTGGTATTGTAGCACATAGTGTCTATACCTAGGTACATCATTGCTGACTTTTTTTTTAACTCCACAGTCCTGCATAACAGCTTCTAGCACATGGCCAGCTAGCAAATGGTTGTCCTGTGTACAGATGTTTCCAGCTGAATTTCTCTGTATTTTGGAACTCCACTGTGTGGTGTTTTCACAATAGGCTTTACCATCTGATCTTAGTGAATAACCAAGAGAGTAGAGGCAGCGGTTTATTATTTTGGGGTTTCTAGGGGTCTTCTCTAACCAACAGCTCTTAAGGAGGTACTTTGTAGGTTCAATATTATTTTTTAAAAATTATTTTGTCTGTACATATTTCTATATACCACAAGTATGCCTGGTTTCTGCAGAGGCCAGATAAGGACATTGGATCCCTTGTAACTGGAGTTACAGTTGAGAGCTGCCACATGGGCGCTGAGAATCTAATCTAGGTCCTGGAAGAGCTGCTGGTGCTCTTAACTGCTGAGCCATCTTTCCAGCCCCCTAGTCAATATATTTTGACAGGAGTTTTCTCTTTTCTGCCGTTTCTGAGTTGAAGGCATGTCCAGAACATCCTGGTTGGTATTATGGCCCCTTGATCCAGATACCCACATGTACCTCTTTAAAATTCACTTTCATTCTGTCAGTTTCAGCCCTCAAGAGCCACCATTATTATCTAGGTGCATATGCCCTTTAGTAAGCCCTCTAGTTTCCAAGAGAATCCTTTAAAAGATATCCACCATGATTCAAGATTCCGTTTCATTAAATGAGAAAATTAAAACTGCTTTAGTTACCAGTACTCTTGTTATTGGTAACATTTAGTTATTATTGACAGACTGGAAACACTTTCAGACTCCTCTTAGGTGTTACCTGGTTCAGTCCTCACAAGGGCCCTGTCAAGTACTGAGCACAGTGTTTGTGGTAAGATGTGCACAGTGTGAGATGTCCTTCCTCTCCAGCTTGTGGAGGTACATGTGCAGTACTGGTTATTATGGTAACGTAGCACAACAGGGCTCTGGCTGTTCTCTTCTTACTTTCCTTGAGTTTATTTACAAACAGTGAGAACTAGAAGATGTCTCTGTAACTGTGAAAAAGACTTCTGTACAGCATTTCTAGTAGCATATTAATTGCCTACTAAATAATCTAGAATAGTTAAGATTGTATTACCAATATTCTGGAAGTCGTTTAGTGAAAAATGTTTAAAGCCAAAATTGCTTTGATTAAGAGAACCAGTTCTTATCTTAGCTGTTTGCTCTGTGTAGGAAGCAATTTTCATGTATTTATTTGCTTAACAGTATTTCCTGAAAACTATCTGATAAGTTTTTTCTGGTTGCTGAGTCTGTGTGAGAGTTGGAGGGAAAAGAAAACACTTCTTTTTTTATTGGCTTTATTTCTTTCAGCATTTCTGTGTAAACAAAATGAGAACCAGGTTTCCTTCTGTGGAAAGCAGTTTCTTGTAATTGGAGCTTTTCTCTTGTAGGGCAGCCTCCTCAGAGGTCTGAGCTGGAGTAGAATTTCAGAAAATCCTTCATATTACTTTTAGCCTCTTCATTGAAATAAAAAAACATTAGGGTATTCTTATTGCATTGTGACTATGGGTTGTAGTAGAAGCAGGAAACACATTTGGTTAAGCAACTTTATAAAAGTGACAGTGGTTTGCAGGTACTTCTTTATGTCCCCACACCCCCCAAGCTCACAGACCTAGAGACACAAAAACACACAGACACACAGATGCACACAGACACATACACAGACATACAAGTTTACAGACACATGTACACACAGACACAAACAGACACACACAGACATACAGACACACATAGACACATACATACATACATACATACATACATACATACACACACACATACAGACAGACAGACACACACAAACACACATTTTAACTGTAGCCCTGGATGTCTTGGAAGTCTCTCTGTAGACCAGGGTTGCCTGGAACTCAGATTTCTTCCTATCTCTGCCACAAGTGTTGGGATTAGAGGTGAATGCTACCATGTTTGGCGCTTGATTCCTGAGTTTTATGCCATAAAATCTTGCATAACTTTCCCCTTTTACTTTAGTTTTAAAAAAATTCCTAAAAAATTTTAACACAATCCAGAAAGAAGCACAGTAGATTCGATTTCAGCAGTATTTCTGTGGCCTTTGCAGTGTGATCTTTGTGTCCCAGTTTTAGAGCTTTCAGCTGTATTTCTCTTCACTTTACATTCACTAAAATAAAAATATATAAAAGATTGGGCTCATTTTCTTAGTGGACGGCTGTGTTTCCCACACCACTAGTGTTTCAAATAGCATTTCCATCTCTGTGGAAGTGTTTGCATTGGTTAGGAGACGTGGCTGAAGTGGTCCTTCCTAATTTTGTGCTTGCAAAGCTCGGTGACCCATCAGTGCCACAGTTCAGGTCTTTGGTGTTCCTGTAGATGTTTGCAGCGTGCCTGCAAACGTGTACTTCAGAGATGCTCAGGTAGCCTTTTCTGTGATTAATCACTGCCTAATTTTTGGGAGTAATTTTTAGATTAATTATCCAGCTATTAAAGTAATGTAGATTTTGGATTTTTTATTAGCATGTGAAAGTAACAGGAATTTGCTTTAAAAAATAGGCAGTTTAGTCAATTAAACATTTATTAAAGTATATAAAGAAAGCCAACATTGCTTTTATTCTAAATAAATTTATAAAAGCTGATTTTTAAAAGACTTATCTATTGTAAAGTGAACATAGTAACTTTAAGATCCTTTCTTTCTTTCAGAAAAATTTTTTCAGTCAGAGTTTTACTGTGTAGCTCTGACTGTCCTGGAACTTGAATTCACAGAGGACTGCCTACTTCTGCCTCGCCAGTGCTGGGACTACATTCATTATTTCATTCTAAGAAAAAAATTAAGATTTATATCTCATAACAAGGGTCCATTTTGTTATGTATAATTTAAATAAACATAATATGGACTAAAAAGTAACCTCAGATAAATGAAGCCAACAAAAGCTGTCAGAACAATACTATTAAGCGTGATAATTACAAGAAATCATAAAGCCATTTGTGTCGATGATTTTGCTTGACTAGAACTATTTCTTTGTGCCCAGGTAAGTAAATGACTTCATTTCACGAATGGCGCTGGCTAGCGTACAGTTGACTTGCTTCTGCAGGTTTCAGAAGCAGCCCAGGCTGCAGTTGTTGTAGCCAGCCCATTTTACTGAAGGGGTGGGGACAACAGTTTGTTTGTAACAGCCATGGGACTGAGTACAAAGAAGCCAGTGACCTCTGGTCTTCTGTGGCTGTGCATATGAAGGAGGGATTGTTTGAGGATGAGAAAAGCTGCCAGTAGACTTTGGGATAGCCTTCTTGTTTTTTGCTGAATTCTTGAATGACCCTACTCCAGAAAAACATCAAAGTCAGAAAGTCTCACTGGAAGAAATTACTAATGGTCTCAGAAGAATCTTGGGTCTGGACAGCAAAATATAATTAGATAGTCATATTCTAAAGTGATAACCATTAAAAACATTGTTTCTCCCTGAAAAATGGCAACGTTAATTATTGCTGGTTTTTATGCTCAGAAGGATGGTGCATGCCTGTGGTTTCTTCTACAGCAGTTCTTGGTATGTTCCTGTTTAAAGCGGTCCAGAAGCCCTGAATCTGGGTCACACTAATTCCTTGGCTTTTTTTTTTTTTTTTTTTTAAACATTGTTTAAACGTTGGGCGTTAGTCTGAGACTAAAACCTATAAATATTTGTCAGGTGAGTGAACTGCTAACAGCAGTTTCAGTACTTTGTTTTCCCTTATTTTCTTCCAAGGTGATTAATAAAACCCTGGTAGCATTTCTCTATGTGAGGAGAGGGTAAAAACAGTAGTGTGTCTTTTTGCAGGTACTATATCAAATATGGATCTGCAAGTGACAGAGCAGGCCTGCCTCTGGTAGCCTGCTCTTGGTTGTATTAGTTATATACTGGTATATTCTATACATACCAGTGGCCAAGTTTGGGGCAATATTAGAAGCCTGTAATTAAAATCTGTTGTCCTTGGAAACAGTTTAGGAAAGATGTTGGACAAGATGTGGTTTTGATTTGTTATCTTATAGTTGTCTTTCCCATAATTAATAAAAAAGAGATACTTGTATTTGAAATAAATGCTCTCATTTATCACAGATTATGCATGTTTTTGATGCAGTTTCTCCCTCATTAATGATGCGTTTGTACATGCATTTTTTTTAAACATACTTTTATGTAGTTTTCTTTACAACTAGTAGTACATACCAGGCTTTGATGTACAGGTTAGGATATGGTGTAGAAATCTGGTATCACATTGCATAACTGGAGTCTTGGAATTGATTCTGACATTATTAGCTTTGTCTTAAACAAGGCACGATAAGGGATAAGGAGGGAAAAGTTAGTTTGGTAGTTATGGTAAAAGAGTGATTAACATGCCAGCGTTTCAAAATATATTATTGTGTATCTCAATCAAAAGATTAACATAAAAAGCAATTTGATATTTAGAGAATTGTGTCCATCATATTCATGAAAAACATTTGGCAATTTAGTAATGATTTATTAGTTATTATGAAATGAACTCTTAATATTCTTTATGTCTCCTTTAAAGGCCTGAGACAGGGTCATCCCCAGGAGTCAGAGATTCTAGCGGTAAGAGTTGTGGATGATGAACAAGGGTGTAAGGTCCAAACTGCTGCAGACAGCAGCCCTAACCTCAGTCTAGAGGCTGAACTTAGCGGTAGGACCTTCAGGTGCCACGTGATTTTATTATCTGATAGAAGGTACCATTCTTAAATAGCTGTAGATTAATACAAAATGAAACAAAAAAAAAAAATAAACTCAACATATTTGGGATAATTTGTACATACTTACTTGAATGTTATTTTGGTTTGTTTAAATTAAAATTAGTCATATGATATACATGTTTGGGTTTAATGTGATAGCTATTTAAAAGACAATGAGTAAACTATAGTACAGAATAGAGAATACATTGACAGACTGCCATAATCACCAAAGAATATAAAATGAATTGAATATTCAATTCTCCCCTACCTTGAATCTGGGGATGAATCTATAGCTTGGCAAAATCTATATGATTAAACTTCACCCCAGTCCTTTGAATATTTTATGGTATGATTCAGTGGGAGAATACTTGCCCAGCATGTACAGAGCTCAGGATTTGAAAGAAAAATGAACATGAAGTATGGTAAATTACCACGGTAGGCAAAAATAGTAATTTTGAGTTAATCTATTTAATTAAAATGGGTGGATTCTGTAAGGGGAAGATACAGAAGAGCACTGAAGTGTGTAGGAAATGCTGGCTGATTGTAGAATTCTTTGTACGTTATGCCCGAGGAACAGTTTGTGTTTTGATATGTACTATCAGGAGACATGATAGCAGGCTCTCTGCTACAGCTCTACAGCCCAGCCATCCCGGAGTCAGCGGCTATGGGTGTCGGTTTTTTAAAAGAAAAAATGCTTTTGTGCTGAACCAGTATAGACTTGTCAACATTCCCTAAACAGTATAGCCTAACAACTATTTACATAGTTAATTTTATTTTACCTTTTAAGACAGGGTCTCTTTAACCCTGGCTATGTAGACCAGGCTAGTCTGGAACTGAGAGATACTCCTGTTTTTGCTTCCTGAGTGCTGGGAATAAAGGCATGTACAACTGAGCCCAGCGCCTAATTATTGTGATTTATACCATTCTGGGACATCTGGAATAGTCTACAGAAGATTTAAGTGTCTTTCAAGACTTTCTAGTTGAGCAAAATATTACCCATTTTATATAAGGATTTGTGCACAAATATATTTTGGAATCATGGGAGCCAATTCCTTCTGCATGTTGAGGGACAGCTGTATTTAGTTTTATGAAATGGACAATGATAAATTAATATGTGTAAGGGTAATCTTGGGTCAGAAAAGCTCAGATTGAAAACTTAGTGTTTATTTTGATATCACAAGTGAATAGTCTTCTCACCCCTTAAGAATTTACACCTTTCCCCAGATTTATTCTGTTCGTATGAATGTTTTCCTTGTATTTATGGATGTGTACTCTGTGTGTGACTGGTGCCTATAGAAGACAGATAATGTTGCCAGGTCTTCTGGAATTGGACTTAACAGATGGTTCTGAGCTACCATGTGAGTGCTAGGAAGAAGCTTGGGCCCTATGCAAGAGCAACAACTGTTCTCTCTCTCCCTCCTTATTGTGTGAAGATTTTGCCTGCATACACACACACACACACACACACACACACACACACACACACACACACACACACGTCTGTATCATGTGTATGCCTGGTACCCTTGATGATCAAAAGAGGGCACATTGGCACTCCTGCAACCATAGTTGTAGATAATTGTGAACCACCATACAGGTGCTGCTAGGCATTGCACCCAGGTCCTCTGAAGATCAGCTGGTGTTCTTAACTGCTGAGTCATGTCCCCAGCCCCTAGTTACATTGTTTTTGATCCACCATTGACTTAATTGCATTAAGAAATATTGTTGAGAACATATTCAACTATTAAACGATTTGAAGTCTGACACTCTGGACACCGGTACCCCTGCCCAGTCATCATATATATATCTTATATATATATTTATATAAGAGCGAGAGAGAGCGGGAGGGGGGAGTGGAGGGAGAGGGAGAGGGAGAGAGAGTGCACTTTGGAAAAAAAATGGTTGGAGAATTATACCACAGAAAACTTGTAGGGCTGTGAGTCACGACTTGTCAGTTGTTAGAGAAATATGCTCAGTTGGCAAACACGTTAGGCACACATTTCAGTGGTGGCAGTCATCCTGTGTGCCTTTCTTACCCCTACACCTCCCCCTTTGTCACTCGATATATTTGCTAGTGTTTTTCCCAGCTGGGATAGCCATGTGGTAGTCTCAGTCTTAGGTCAGTGAGATGGAAGTAGAAATTGTGAATGAAGCCTTTTTTTTTATGTAAAGCCCTCCCTACTGATTTTTTTTGGAGGCAGGGTCTCCTTTTAGTCCAACTGACCTTAAAACTTGCTTCTCTTGCTTCTGCCCTATGAGTACTGACTGAGATTATAAATATGTACTGACACACTTGGTGGGAACAATGCTCCCACCCCCCAAGCCAATTTCTTGTTCCTTCTGCCTAGATATTATACGTGGTGACAAACTATAGCAGTTCTGGAGACATCACGGAAAGGCCAAACAATTTAGCCTTTATACAGGCTAGGAAATAAATGTGTACAAATGATTCCCCTCCCCCTCCCCGTGGTGTAGGAGCTGAACATGAGGTTGAATATATGCTTGATGGCTTTATGTCTCTGATACAGTCCCTGTCTTAAATAGTAACTTAACTACAAGGCCAAGTGCCAGCACGTGCCTCCATCCAAACTTACATTTTATGGGAAGAATAAACCTTTATAAAAGTAGTTTTTCACAATTAGTGTTGATGTGGGTATGGGTGCGTTTGTACACGTATGCTCATGTTGTGTATGATTGTGAGCATTTCTGCCACTGTGCTTGTGTGGAGGGTGGAAGACACCCTGGTTGCATGAATTCTCATTTTACCTTCACATGGGTTTGGGAGATAAAAATTCTCAGCTTGCAAGGTGTACTGGCTGGTGTTTTGTGTCACCTTGACACAAGCTGCCGTTATCACAGAGAAAGGAGCCTCAGTTGAGAAAATGCCTCCATAAGATCCAGTTGTCAGGCATTTTCTCAACTAGTGATCAAGTGGGGAGGTCCCAGCTCATTGTGGGTGGTGCCATCCCTGGGCTGGTAGACCTGGGTTCTATAAGAAAACAAGCTGAGCAAGCCAGGGGAAGCAAGCCAGTAAGTAACATCCCTCCATGGCCTCTGCATCAGCTCCTGCTTCCTGACCTGCTTGAGTTCCAGTCCTTACTTCCTCTGGTGATGAACAGGAAGTAAGCTGAGTAAACCCTTTCCTCTCAGCTTGCTTCTTGGTTATGATGTTTGTGCAGAAATAGAAACCCTAAGAATAAGGTAAGTTTCCTTACCTTGTACAAGAAATAAATTGTTCTAGTCCATTTTTAGTATGAGGTATGCTCAAGAGTTTGTCAAAGTTAAGATAAGTATGAGGCTCTAGGGTAGGTTTTTCCCTAGCTTGTGACTATGCCCGCTTGTCTCAAAACTCTGAACGTTGGAAAGTTGCAGGCAGTGTGCTATGTGACTGTGTTTTCCATCAAGAAAGGGACAGACAGTCTCAAGCTCTATGTTACCAACTATGGGCGAGAGCAGGGGTTTCTTGTGGTCAGGGACTTAAAAATTACTGTCTTACACCAATCAGCACACCAGCCATTTTTGCCTTTTCTCTCCTGGCATCCAGTTCTGCAGAATAGTGTACTAAAAAATGTTTCCAATTGCACTAGTGTTGAACTGGCTATTGCAGAGACAGGATCTTATTTCCCACACATCTGAGCCATCTTTCCTGCCTGAGTACCCTTTACTTTGTTGAAGCTGTTGTAATTTAGATTTCCTTTTATGTGTCTTTAACCATTGTCCCTAATATATAAAATAGTTTTTTATGTCCTGATGATATATTTTAGGAACCTTGGAGACTTCTGATTTTAATTTGCAAGGGATTTTTATCCTGGAATTTTGGAACTGCTTCTTTTAGACTTGATTGAACAAGCTTGATACTCAGCCAGATGGAAACTGGCTACTTGCAGGAGAGTTGAGAAATGCAAGAGGTGTTCAAAAATAGGTCATGGTATCTCCCACTATCATTTTTAAGTCTCTGGTTTCATCTACTTACATAACCTGTAGAAACTATAGTGCTGGAGAGAATATTGGTAATTATAGAACAATCAGGGTCAGTTGGAACTCATCCTCCTGTATGCACGTTATTTTTATATATGTTAACAGATTCTAAGTCCATCATGATAAATGCATAGCTCCATGACTGCAGCATGAACATGTATGTGCAATTAGCATCTATTCAGGATCACTGTAGTCACCTTGTTGCCTTAGTGGGTTTCTCAGCATTCTCAATAGTGGGGATTGGTTCTTGCCTGTTTTGGATTCTGTATACTGGGGTTGTATAGAGCATACTTTTTTGTATGTTTGGCTCCTTTTGTTTGGCATCTGTATTATTATATGTAATTATACACTATCCTCATTGGTGTATAGCTTTCCATTATGTGAAAATACCCTGTTGGTGGGCATTCTGTTTGTTTCCTGTTTTAATTATTGTGAATGCTGCTTCTAAGAATATTCTGGTACATGTGTTTTGGTAATCTTATGGTTGGTTAATATATTGTCTTGTGTATATACTTCAGAGTGGAATAGCAAGATGAGAAGGTGTCAGCAACACACAAGGTTCTTTTTTCCCCTTATACCTTTATTTTGAAAAAAAGAGATAGATGTACAGATTTTTAAAAGCATTTTGGCATAAAACTATATGAATGTATTTTTGTCAGTACTTGATTTTTTTAAAGGTTTGATAGTATGCATTGAAATCTTACTAGTTACCATAAGCATAAAGTACATGTAAAACTAACTGTAACATGGAAATAGTCAAAGTTTTCTTGGTGTGTATAGATTAAACATAATGATGTTTAAATACCAAAAATTACCACAAGTCCCTCTTCTTAGCTCTTGAGTTATTAATGATTTAAGGTTTAGGTGTACCCCACTCTGAGTGGGTGCTATACACTTGTTTTGTTTTGTTTTTTTTTTTTAATTAAGAACTGAGGCTTCCACTTTTTGGCCTTTCTCTTTTTGAGCTTCATATGATCTGTGAGTTGTTTCTTGGGTATTCAGAGCTTTCTGGGGGCTAGTATTCAATTATCAGTGACTGCATATTATGTCTGTTCTTTTGTGACTGGGTTACCTCACTCAGGATGAT
The DNA here is from genome assembly GCF_963924665.1 of Micromys minutus. Taxonomy (NCBI): domain Eukaryota; kingdom Metazoa; phylum Chordata; class Mammalia; order Rodentia; family Muridae; genus Micromys; species Micromys minutus. The sequence goes on from NC_137985.1 coordinate 26,940,989, forward strand.
ATTCTCTAGAAACATCCATTTTCCTAGGATTTCATAAAGTCATTGTTTCTAGTAGCTGAGTAGTACTCTGTTGTGTAAATATACCACGATTTTTGTATCCATTCATCTACTGAAGGACATCTGGGTTCTTTCCAGCTTCTGGCTATTATAAATAAGGCACATGGTGGAGCATGTGTTCTTATTGTGTGTTGGAGCATCTTTGGGGTATGCCCAGAAGTGAAATAACTGAGTCTTCAGGTAGGACTATGTCTAATTTTCTGAGGAACCACCAGACTGATTTCCAGAGTGGTTGTACCAGTTTACACCCTACCAGCAGTGGAGGGGTGTTCCTCTTTTCTCCGAATCCTTGCCAGCATCTTCTGTCATCTGAGTTTTTGATTCTGACAGGTGTGAGGTGGAATCTCAGGGTTGTTTTGATTTGCATTTCCCTCATGACTAGGGATGTTGAGCATTTCCTTAGATACTTCTCAGCCATTCGATATTCCTCAATTGAGAATTCTTTGTTTAGCTCTGTACCCATTTTTTAATCGAATTGTTTGATTCTCGGAGTCTAACTTCTTGAGTTCTTTGTATAAATTGGATATTAGACCTCTATCAGATGTGGGATTGGTAAAGATCTTTTCCCAATCTGTTGACTGCTGTTTTGTTTTCTTGACAGTGTCCTTAGCCTTACAGAAACTTTGCAATCTCAAGTCCTATTTCTCGATCCTTGGTCTTAGAGCAGAAAACATTGGTGTTCTGTTCAGGAAATTTTCTCCTGTGCCTATGTGTTCTAAGATTTTACCCACTTTCTCTTCTAATAGTTTCAGTGTACCTGGTTTAATGTGGAGATCGTTGATCCACTTGCACTTGAGCTTTATACAAGGAGATAAGAAAGGTTCTATTTTCATTCTTCTGAATGCTGTCTGCCAGTTGAGCCAGCACCATTTGTTGAAGAGGCTGTCCTTTTTCCATTGAATGTTTACAGCTCCTTTGTTAAAAATCAAGTGACCATATGTGTGAGAGTTCATTTCTGGATCTTCTATTCTCTTCCATTGATCTACCTGCCTATCTCTGTACCAATACCATGAAGTTTTTAACACAATTGCTTTGTAATATAGCTTGAGGTCAGGGATGGTGATTCCCACAGAAGTTTTCTTGTTGTTGAGAATAGATTTTGGTATTCTAGGTTTTTTTTTTTATTTCAGATGAATTTGCCAATTGCTCTTTCCAACTCTATGAAGAATTGAGTTGGAATTTTGATGGGGATTGAATTCAATCTGTAGATTGCTTTTGGTAAGATGGCCATTTTTAGAGTGTTGATCCTTCCAATCCATGAGCATGGAAGATCTTTCTATTTTCTGATATCTTTTTCAGTTTTCTTCTTTAGAGATTTGAAGTCATATAGGTCCTTCACTTGCTTAGTTAGGGTCACACCAAGGTATTTCATATTGTCTGTGACTATTGTGAAGGGTATCTTTTTCCTAATTTCTTTCTCAGCATATTTGTCCTTTGAGTAGAGGAAGGCTACTGATTTGTTTGAGTTAATTTTGTATCCGGCCACTTTGCTGAAGTTGTTTATCAGCTGTAAAGGTTCTCTGGTGGAATTTTTGGGGTCACTTAAGTATACTATCATGTCATCTGCAAATAGTGATATTTTTACTTCTTCCTTTCCAATTTGTATCCCTTTGATTCTCTTTTTCTGTCTAACTGCTCTGGCCAGGACTTCTAGTACTATGTTGAATAGGTAGGGGGAGAGTGGGCAGCCTTGTCTAGTCCCCAATTTTAGTGGGATTGCTTCAGGTTTCTCATCATTTAGTTTGATGTTGGCTATTGGTTTGCTGTATATTGCTTCTATTATGTTTAAGTATGGGCCTTGAATTCCTTCTCTTTCCAATACTTTTAACATGAAGGAGTGTTGAATTTTGTCAAATGCTTTCTCAGCATTTTTTTTCCTTTGAGTTTGTTAATATGGTGGATTACGTTGATGGATTTCCTTGTATTAAACCATTCCCAAAAAAATGAAGAAAGAAACAAAGAATTCAAGTAAGCTTCATCATGGTGAATGATCGTTTTGATGTGTTCTTGGATATGGTTTGCAAGAATTTTATTGGGTAGTTTTGCATCAGTGTTCATAAGTGAGATTGGTCTGAAGTTCTCTTTCCTTGTAGGGTCTTTGTGTGGTTTAGGAATGAGAGTTATTGTGGCTTCATAGAATGAGTTGGATAGTGTTCCTTCTGTTTCTGTTTTAACACACAAGGTTCTTAACTGCAGTTCTTACTAGCACTTGTTTTTAAAGTCATTCTAGTTTTGTGAAATGCCTGTGCATGTCTTTGCTTACTCTTCTGTCGGTTTGCTTTTCTAATTGTTTGGGTAGCTTCTTTTCAAGATCTATCTATCTATCTATCTATCTATCTATCTATCTATCTATCTATCTATCTATCTATCTATCTATCTATCTATCTATCTATCTATCTAAGTACACTGTCACTGTCTTCAGATACACCAGAAGAGGGCACCAGATCTCATTACAGATGGTTGTGAGTCATCAAGTGGTTGCTGGGTATTGAACTCTGGATTTCTGGAAGAGCAGTCAGTGCTCTTAACCACTAAGCCATTTCTTCAGCCCTGGCTTTTATTTTAATTTTTTAATATAGTAGGTTATAATTTTTTTCAGCTATTTATATTGAGACTTATCTTTTTTTTACCCGTTCACTATTTTAACTGCTTTCTGTTCATTTATTTGTTTATATATTATTTTTTGATGAGATAGGGTTTGGTTTCATGTATTTCAGGCAGGCCTTGAACTTGCTATGTTGCACAGAATGACCTTTGATTTTCTGCTTCCAGCTAGCTCCATAGTGCTGGGATTACAGGCACTAAGCTACCATACTTGGTTTATGTAGTACCAAGAGAACCCAAGGCTTCCTGCTTGCTAAGTAACTACTGTATCAAATGAGCTACATCTTTAGCCTGTTCTAAGTCTCCATTGAAGAGTAGGGTCAGTATCTATATTGCTTGGTTGGCCATGTTTTCCTTCCTCCATACTGCTTCTTGCACAATTACTATTTGTCTACTCTGCTGGCACAGAAATGACCTTGTATATTCTCTCTGATACAGTTGACTGCTTTACCTTTGAATTTCCTGCATCCTTCTGCAGTTTCTTTTTACTGTAGGATATGAGGTGATATGTAGGGACATTTTTCCCTGTTTGAGTATTAGATGATCTTTTTTTGTTGTAAATCAGGTAACCACAAATTTGTGGGATGCCTGTCAACTCTGCTTTATTGTGTTCTACTTGCCAGATTTAGTCCATTTGTAAAACCACACCGTTCCAGTTATTATAGCTTTGTGGCTGCTTTGCTAATTCTTACTATCAAGTCCTCTATTTTTCTTTTTCTTGAAAATGGTCTCGGATAATCTTGGGAGTTGCCATCTGGCTAGGTAGAGGTATACTTATTTTGTATGCCTTAAATTACACTCAGTGTATCCTTCAGCTCCCTGTCAGGCATGCTGGCATTAGTCTGTTTAACCATACAGAGAACGGAATTAGCATCTCTAAATTTTTAACGGATTTATAAGTTTTTGAGTGAAGTAGAAATATTTTCTTGGGTTATAGATTATACACACATTTAAAATCAGTTCTCACTTTTAGCATCAATCACTGTACTGTGCAGTAATCAGATGCTTAGTTCAAATGTATATTTAATTGCACTGATACTTGATTTTCTCATTTGTAAGTAATCAGCTGTTTTGTATACCATTATGACCAACTCTGTAGTCATGGTGTATGGGAATTAGTTTGTTTCAGAAACATGAACTGGGAATAGTGACTGAGTCCATCTGGAAATGTGAATCATCTTAACATGACATTTAAAGGGAACGATCTTTGTTAGTAACAGTTTGATTTTGTCAATCTGAAGACATTTCTCTCAATAACCTGCCTTCTTTTCCCGTCCATTTCATTTTAATTCATCAGGTAAGGTTTTAAAGTAAAATGGTTATAATTCATATTCCAAATTAAATACTTGGCAGTTTTTGTTATAAATTTTTAAAATAAAAATAATTTAAAAAATTAAAAAAAAAACCTTGTGGATAAGCATCACTAACATACAAATTAACCAGACCCAAAGTATACAGCAATAAGTTTCTTTTCAGTTAGAATAGCCATTCTGAAGCTGTGGAGTTGCATATTGAATTTTACATTTTCACTATTGAATATATTTTATTCACCACCAAGAATGAAAGAACCATGACAGAATTAGAACTAGAAAAACAATTAGTGTTATGTCTTAGGGTTACTATTGTTGTGATGAAATATCATGATCAAAAACAACTTGGGGAGGAAAGGGTTTATTTGGCTTCAATCTTCTGAGTCACAGTTCATTGAGGGAAATCAAGGCAGGAACTCACACCTGCTGGGAACCTGAAGGCAGGAACTGATGCAGAAGCCTTGGAGGAGTGCTACTTAAGTTGCTTGTTTTTCATGGCTTTCTCATCCTGCTTTCTTAAAGACTCCCAGACCACCAGCCCAGGCACCACCCATAGCATACTGTGGAGTCCCTTATCAATCACTAAGAAAATGGCTTAGGCTCTGACCTTATGGAGGATTTTTTCAGTTGAAGTTCTCTTCTCTCAAATGACTTTGGCTTGTGTCAAGTTGACATAAAACCAGCCAGCACATGTCATAGCCTCTTTCATAACTCATATCCATTACCTACATTCAGCCCTTCCCCTAGTATTTCTTGTTTTCTTTGGTGAACAGCAAGTATAGGGAGGAAGAAGATATGTAGGGCCCGAGTAAAGAGAATGTGTGCTTTCAAGTTGTGCGCTAGAGTTCTGTGAAATGAGACAGTCTTGGGAAATTGAAATATGTGACTGCTGTAAGAACTCTAGGAAACTTTTTCTTTTAAAAATAAGTGAATGAATAATTCAAGATTTGTGTATATAGGAGCTACACAAGTGATCCCCCCCATTTGGTTATTGAGTGCTGAGTTTTAATAGGGAAGGTCTTGCTTGATTCAGAAATTGGAACTGAAGATGACCCAGCTTTTTGACACTTTGTGAGAATACTTTTAATTACCGACAAAAATGAACCTTCTCATATATAATGTAATTATATATGCAATTAAATGTGAACAGATAAAATGTTACATAATTGTGTTCTGTGTCAGTCAGATGACAGCTCAGAGCTGTTGTGCATCTTGGCAGTCTGTTTTTGTAACTGTAATGTGTGCTGAGTCTTCCCTGTTCACAGATCAGATATATGTTTTTGCCTAAAGAGTTGAATGACAGCATTTGCTACATAGGTATTTTTTAATACTGTGTAAACACTGTAATAGAAAAGTGAGTAAAACAGATAGGATTCAGGTATAACTTTCCAGTCAAGAGTTGGGCAGAGTAGATTCATAGCATGTCTTACTTGCATTTGGTGAATTTGCTTGCTGGTAACAGTATAGTTTGTTATTTGTCTTTTGTAAGGGAGATACATTTTAGAACGCACAGTGGATGCTTGAGACTTTGAGCTGAACCTATACTCCCCCTTCAAGACTTGCATACCTATAATAAAGTTTAATTTATTAGTTAGATTTAGTGAGACATTAATAACAGTAAAAATAAACAGAACATTACCACAATACACTGATAAAAGTTAAGAGAAAATGGGTCTCTTCCTCTCTCAGTACAACTTACTGCACGGTGCTCACCATTTTTGTAGTGATATGAGGGGATACAGTATGCTGTGTGTTCATCAGCCACTTCATGGTCATTTGTTACCAGATCAACTATCACAGGCTACTATGCAAGTAATTCCTACTTAGCAGTCTGTTGTTACATTGTAGCTCCTGCATCATTCTCACTTCACCTTATCATAGCTCCTTAAATCATGAACCAAAACAAATCCTTCCTCCTTCAAGTTGCTTCTGTCAGGTGTTTGGTCATAGCATGTAAGTGAGCAATATGAATCTGTTTATAGTTTTATACATTGTTATTATAAGAGGAGGAATGGATACTTACCTGGCAGTCCACTCCTCCAGATGACATCTGGGCTTATTTTATTTATATAGTTTCATGTTTATTTCTTTTAAATCAATTTGTCAGCTCCTCATCACATCTATTGCTACTGCCTTAGTTTTATTTTTTAATTAAAATAAAAATATATGTGTAAGAGTGTTTTGCCTGCATGTATGTCTGTACCACATGTGTGCCTGGTGCCTATGGAGGTCAGAGAATGGTGTTGGATTCCTTGGAACTAGGATTAGAGACTGTTGTGAACAGCCATGTGGATGCTTGAAAATTAAACCTGGATCTTCTGGAAGAGCAGTGAGTTCTTTAAGCCACTGAGCCGTTGTCCAGCCCCACTGCTTTAGTTCTGGTAGGTGTTCTGCCTCCTCCAATGACTAAAACAGCTTCGGATTGGCCTTTGCTCAAACCTCAACCTTACCATATTCTTCCTTTTATTTTGAGTTGGCTCAGCTGATCCTCTTTGCCTTAGTTTCTTAGTTTCAGTAGATAGGACTTTACCCTGCCAACTTTCTGCTTTGAAGCCTGAATAATTTTACTAAGATACATGTGTAGGAATTCTGGGACTAACCTAAGTGATACCCCTTGGTTGGGTTTACAGTTTGACTAGAAAGGGCCTGGTAAGTGCTCACTAGGATGGTGTCTTAAGAGTTTGTATTCCTGCACAAAATATGACCAAGAAGTAAGTTGAGGAGGAAAGGGTTTATTCAGCTTACACTCTCCACATTGCTGTTCATTGCCAAAGAAAGTCAGGACTGGAACTCAAGCAGGCCAGGAAGCAGGAGCTGATGCAGAGGCCATGGAGGGATGTTACTTACTGGCTTGCTTCCCCTGGCTTGCTCAGCCTGCTTTCTTATAGAACCCAGGTCTACCAGCCCAGGGATGGCACCACCTACAATGGGCTGGGCCCTTTCACCTTGATTACTAGTTGAGAAAGTGACTTACAACTGGATCTCATGAAGGCTTTTCTCCAACTGAGGCTCCTTTCTCTGTGATAACTCCAGCTGTGTCAAGTTGACACAAAACCAGCCAGTACAGATGGGATTGACACTTTGCAGGGCTTTTCCTGTTTAACTAAGACTGGAGTTCTTTTATACATACTGATTATATCAATATGTACTCAGAGTCAGTCATACTGTTTTGTAATGTATAGTTTTATTTCAATGTATTAATATAACGATTATTGCAAATATAATTAATCTATTATACAGTTTAATTTGAAATGTTGGTTCTGCTGTTTGTACCTCATAGTTAGTTTTATAAACTATTGGCTTGTTTCTATGACACTCCTGCAGTATTTGTCTTACTTTATACAGTGTTCATTTAGTTAATAAAAAGAGTTGATTCCTTTTCTTCTATCTCTTTTTGTCTCTTTCCTACCTCTCCCTTTTTGCCTTTCTTCTTCTCACTGTATTGCCTAAGCCTACTCTAAACTCTTGCTAGGCTCTGACTAGTGTTGTACTGGGCTGAAATTTCTAAATTCTAATGACGGCCAGTAGTTTTCTCAATTCAATTGGCCGCATGTCAAGGACAGAGGCTGACAGTTGAATTATTTAGTGGAAGGAATATGTTTACTAGTATCAGTCCTGTTGTGCTATCAGTATTGTTAGAAAAGATAGTCCATCTGTCTCACTCTTCTTATTGTAATAGTCAAATACCCAACAGAAACAACTTCAGAAGGAAACATTTGTTTTGGCTCACAGTTTCACAGGGTTCAGCCCATTATGATGGGAAGGTTTGACTGAATAGCTTATATCATGGCAGACTAAAACAGCAGGAAGCAGAGAGAATACAGGAGTGGCCAGAGCAAGATAGAGTCCCAAAGACTTCTTCACTGACCAGCTTCTTCTTACTAGACTCTAATCTTCACTCTCTCTTAATAATGTCACATGAATCCATCAATGTCTTGACCATTACTAGACTCTTTAGGATCTAGTCACTTCCCAAGATTCCATCAGCTGGCACTCAGGCATCCAACAGAGGAGCTCATTTTGTATCTGAGCCATACTACTGCTGGAATTAGTTACGAGGAGGTTAGTTAATTATTGTTGCCTCCTAAGAGTTAAAAAACAAACAAAAACTAGCAAACCAACAAACCAAAACCCCCAAAATAATAACAAAAAGCCTTGCTGGCCAGGCGGCAGTGGCGCACACTTTTAATTCCAGCATGTAGTGGGAGGGTAAGGGCGGGGAGGCAGGTGGATCTCTGAGTTCCAGGCCAGCCTGGCCTATAGAGTGAATTCCAGGGCTGCCAAGAGAAACCCTGTTATATAATTATATATTTGCTGTTGTTTTTAACCTTTATTTTCTGCTTTGTTTCTTTGATAATACTTTGATTATAAATATAATACAATTATTGTTGATGCCTTTTTGTATGATCATTAGGTAGATTTCATTTAAAGTTGTCATTTAAAAGTAGTTTTATGTAAATATTAATTAAAAGCAAATTAGATGTTGTTTTCTACATTTTCATTAAAACATTCTTGTGTATTTGTGTGGGCGTTTATGATGACTAATCTTGATTGCCAACTTGACATCTGCTAAAGGGACCTCAGTTAAGAATTGATTCCGAGGCCTGTGGGTATATCTGTATGAAATTTGATTCCTAATTGATGTGGAGGGCACAGCCCATTGCCTGTGCTATGATCCTGAACCATGGGCCCTAGCCACATCAGAAAGCTGGCTTGTGAGTCTGGGAGTAAGTACTAAGCATTTTTTCTTCTACAGTTTTTACCTTAAGGTGCTTTCCCTGTCTCTCAATGGGGCGCTGTGACCTGGAAGTGAAATGAACCTTTTGGTCATTGTGTTTATTGTTTATCGCAGCAACAGGTTTCTCTATCATTGGCTAGCTTGCTTCCTTGAGAGAAGGTTTCTTACTGAACCTGGACCTATGCTTGTGGCCAAGCAAGCTCCTGATTCAAAATGATAAAATTTTTGCTCTCTGTGCTTTTAGTAATGTGTTATCTTTATTTATAAAGTATTCAGGGTTTGACGCTAGTAGTCCCTCAGCATGTAGTTGAGATGTCATTGTTAACTCCAGGGGTTGCATTTATGTGGCATTATTAGAGAAAATAGCAGCATAAAATACTCTCAGCAATAAGTGACTCCATCATGTTATTATGTCTAGTTCAAGTGCAGTAGGGACGGCAGAGAAATCTGCCTTCTTGATGTTTTGCAGGGCAGTTGCAGCAGGTTTAATGAAGAGCTCTAATTGTTACCAGATAGCAGGTTAAGTGCAAATCAGGATATAGCTCTGGTTGGCTTGGACTTCAGAGTGCTGGTGTTGCTGCCTTTAGGTGTTTTCATATGTGGGCTTTTAAATGAAGGCCCTGAGTCTTGGAGGGCATCAGATGTTTCTGATGTTCCATTTGTCTCCTTATTTCGTCATGTTTCTTGAATGAGCATATTGGCTTTTGTTTATTGCTTTCTTTCCTGTAGCCAGTACCTTTAAGTTGTAGCCGTTCATGAATGTACTCATTGAAATGGTTTGGTCAAGTCCAGGTGGATCAAGGACCTTCAGATAAAACCAGATACACTGAAACTAATAGAAGAGAAAGTGGGGAAGAGCCTGAACACATGGGCACAGGGGAAAATTTTCTGAATAGAACACCAATGCCTTATGCTCTAAGATCATCAACAAATGGGAATTCATAAAATTGTTTCTGTAAGGCAAAGGACACTGTCAATAGGACAAAACAGCACCCAACAAATTGAGAAAGATCTTTACCAATCTTACATCTCAAAGAGGGTTAATATCTAATATATACAAAGAACTCAAGAAGTTAGACTCTAGAGAACCAAGTGACCCTATTAAAAATGGGGTACAGAGCTAAACAAAGAATTCTCAACTGAGGAATATTGAATGGCTGAGAAAGACCTAAAGAAATGTTCAACATCCTTAGTCATCAGGAAGATGCAAATCAAAACAAACCTGAGATTCCACCCCATACCAGTCAGAATGGCTAAGATAAAAAACTCAGGTGACAGCAGATACTGGCGAGAATGTGGAGAAAGAGGAACACTCCTCCAATGTTGTTGGGATGGCAAACTGGTGCAGCCATTCTGGAAATCAGTCTGGTGGTTCCTCAGAAAATTAGACATAGTACTACCTGAGGACCCAGCTATATCACTCCTGGGCATGTACCCAAAAGATGCTCCAACATACAACAAGGACACATGCTCTACCCTGTTCATAGCAGCCTTATTTATCTTAGCCAGAAGTTGGAAAGAATTAAGATAACCTTCAACAGAGGAATGGATTCAGTATTTTGCTCTGTCCTTTTCTCAGTCTGGAGTATCAGATCTTTATTTATTAATACCTAACCTAATATAAGCCTGTATTCTCTCTTCTGGTGTACAGACTCTTAGTTCTGAACCGCAGCTGAAAATTCCCACGTGATTCAGGTAAACTCTGTAATCTCTTTTCAAACTAAAAAGCAAACAAACAAACTGACTTGCTCATTAATTTTGTATACCATCCTTAAAACAAACAAGTATCTCTCAACACATTCTCTAAACAATACTGTAAAACTAGAACTTCATTCCAAAGAATTTTGATCTGTCCTTCTCTCAATCTGAAGTGTCAGATCTTTATTTATTAATACCTAATCTGATATATGTCTGCACTCACTCTGTCTGGTATACAGACTTCTATATTAATTTCGAACTGCTGGTGAAAATTCCCAGTAAATTTGGGTAAATTCTATACTCTATTCTTCTAACTAGAAAAACAAACTTGACTTGTATATTAATTCTTTATACCATTTTAAACAAACAAATAAGCCTTATAATTTTTGAAAACAATTTTTTAAAAAGAATCAAATAGCTAATTTCTCTCTGTGTATGTGTACATGATTGCCTGTTTTTTAGCCGCAGGACACTACAGCCTGCCAGCAAAGGCTGTCTCTGTTCAGGGTTTCCTGTGCTTGAGGCATCACGTGATTCAACATGGTGCTGGCTCCCTCTTAGAAAATAAAACCTTTAAACTAACTCTTAGGCTGATAGTTGTAAACCTTTTAGTGGATTCTTGCCTAACACGTTGGTGTGCCACCTGTTGCAGTAAATATTAAAAAATAGTTTTGGCACAGACACAAACTTTTTTCTTTTCTCCTTCCCGGATGGTCTTCTTTGTGTTTAACGTTTTGCTGTTCCTTCTCATTACTACACTTACTCATTCTGTTTGCGAATTGACCATATTAACCTCAGAGAATTTAGGATTCTTGGGAGGCGTCAAGCAGTTCCATAGGTGGAAAACAAAACGTAACTTCTGTATTAGGGTAACTTCTGGCTTCGGGCTCTTCAAAAAGACTGGTTTTTGAAGCCGTACGGCTACACCTGAGTCCCCGAGACAGGAGCGGGGGCTTCCTGTTTAGTGCAAGAAATAACTTAAGGGAGGCCAAGAGGGTGCTCAAACCATGCCGTCTGAGGGTTTCCAAAACCCTTGCATTCCGGTACAAGAGTTGGGGGTGTGACTTATACTTGAACCTACCTACTAAGTTTACATTGTTCAATGCAAGGTGCTGCTTCTGTACTAAGGTAGCTGGACGGTAAGGCTGTTTCCTGCTTACTTTGCTGCACTACTAGGCTTATGTAGGTGTTAATTTTGTTGCTGCTTGCCGCTTCCTTGTCATGGGGTTCTGGCTCTGCTCTTTCCTAGTGGCTAGATGACCAATAGCCGTCTACTTGTAAGGCTACCATATGTAAACCAATCTTTCCTTTTAGAAAAAATACTAAGCTTTATAAAGTATCAATGAAAATAAATGCATCTCACTCCGAGGGCACCACTTCTAGTATGGAGCTGCACACGCGGACTCTGTCACTCGGTCCAAGCCGCTCCCACTGTCTTCCCTGACTGTTTACTCTGCCTGCCCTACTGCCTCCGTCCCACAAACACAACTCTGAAGACCCGATAGCTTTTCATACAGGTTTATGTATTCAATTTTCAAGCCCACAAACCCTCTACACAACAAGATTACATCAAATAGACAAAGATACAAACTGCCCTTCTATTATTAGACCTATAAAATTCGTAAATGTTCATAGATACTTAATGCCAATAAAGCCCACCTGGATCTAATTCATCCTTCCCAAGGTCCATCTTGGAACTTCTCTCACTTCTCTCTCAGTCTTCCCCCATCCTCTGACCTCTGATCCTTTCTCTCTTTCCACCTCCTTTACCCTGCCCAATCACCAGCTCTTGCCTTTATTTTACTAATTAAAATGGGAAGGTTTTGATGAAGTCCTTAGTAGTGACTACTGGGCAGCTCTTCTTGGGGGAAGTGGAATTAACATTAAAATATGAACAGCTTTAGGACAATCTACAAAGAATTATCAAAGCATTAGTGCTATTTGACTGTTAAAATTTTAGAATAAAATATTCTAAGGAGCTAACAGTATAGACAAAGGTGCTAATTACAGAAAAATTTACAAATAGGACATTTTAAATCTTTGAATAACTAATTTTGGTCTAGTTTTCTTATTTATAAAGTGGAGGTTGTACAGGTTGATCATCTGCACTCTAACGTTTTCCAAAATCTGAAACTTTTTGAGTGCTACAATAATGCTTCAAGTGAAAAATGTCATGCCTCCCTTCATGTGATGGACTGTCATCAAAATGCAGGCTCATTAAGGGTTTTGTATAAAATTAACTGTATGTGTAAAATGTATATGAAAATCGAATAAACTTTTAAAATTAAGGCTTATGTTCTACTCCTAAGAAATACTTTATCATGTATTTGCAAATATAAATAATAAAGTGTGAAATCTGAGATACTTCTGGCAATTTTGTAGCAGTGTCTTCAGACAGCTGTTATGAGGAACAAATGGAATATTATATATGTGCTGTGTCCAGCATAGTGTCTGGAATATGTAAGGCCTTCAGATTAGGCTGTTACTACAAGCATATTTTATTATTTTTGATGCACATAGCCCTTTTTGCTCGATACTTAATTTTGATAGAATACACTGGACAGTGTATTTGACGGGGGTAATAAGATATAAGTAGAGTTTTACAGATGTTGCTCTCCTCTCTAGCCACTTGCTGACAGCCATGGTCAATTCCTCCTTTTAAGACATAGATATAGTTTAAAAATTTCACTTATGTGTATGTATGCCTATGTCTGGTGTCCACGGAGGCCAGAGGCCTTGGGTCCCTGGAATTAGAGTTACAGGAGCTTGTAGGCCACCTGACATGGGTACTGAAAGCTGAACTCTAACTTCTGTAAAAGTGGTATGTACTGAGCTAGCCCTGTAGCCCCTCCACCCTCTTCTTTGCTATTGCAGTCGATGATGAACCCTTGGTCTGTGTTTCCCAAGCCGTTTGCACACAAAGTTTAAAAGATAGCAGAAAATGTGTTGTTCTGAGCACCAGAGAGAAATGACTTGGTTGTAAGGATAATTCCAGGGTACATGTGCTGACTTCATGCCTACAGGGAAAAGCTTGAGGATGGGAACTTTATCCTGAAGCATACAGGGCTGGTATCATATCATGTCCAAGGCAAGTGCAAGACCAAACATACACACACACACACACACACACACACACACACACACACACACACAGGTTGAGTTTTTCTTGCACTGCACTTCCAAGCCTGTTAGGTCATATGGCTATCATGCTGTGGTCTTCTGGGAGGTTAAAGATAGCAGGAGCATTGTGGAAGCCATGGACTGCTTCGAGTCCAGGAATGGCAAGACTGGTAAGAAGCTCAGCAGTGCTGCCAGTGTGCTGTGTGCGTCCTGACAACAGACTATTATTCCATAGCTCAGGAGAGCACCCTCTACCATATCTGCCCACAATACCCCATAGCCCTTGTGCTCTCCCTGCAGCTCTTTGAGCTCCTCAGATGTTTTCCTCATTTCCCTCCAAGTCTATCTAGCTTGTAAGTTAAGTTTATAATTATGAATAAAGTAAGATAAATAGAAGCGGCAAGCAGAGAATTGTAGGTTCTGTTCACAGGGAACTTGTAACTCATTTTACAGTCTGTCATGTTTAATCCCGTCAATACTTAACCTTTAAAAAAGGAGGAGAGCTTTATTTGGGTTCATGGTTTCAGAGATTCCAATCACAGTTTCTGGGCCTGCAGGTCAATCTTACTGAGGAATTTTCTCAGTTGAGATTCCTCATGTCATATGATGCTAGCTTCTGTTAAGTTGACCTCTGACATTTCCTTACCAATGAGCAAGGAAGAGCCAGAAACCCAGCTCCAGAGGTCAGAGGCAAGGAATGCCCAAGAATTCAAGGCCAGCGTGGTCTTTGTAGCAAATTCTAGGACAGCCATGGGTACCTGGTAAGACCCTATCTTCCAACCAGTCAGACCAACAAACAAGGCAGGCCGGCAGGCAGGCAGACAGGCCAGCCAGCTTTTTTCCAGTTAAAAAATATGAGCAGTCTTACCAGGGATTTAAAAGATGGAAATGCAATGGTACAGATTAGTTATGCAGTTTTGGTGAAAGTGAAATTAAAAAATGTATATATTGGTGAGAAATGTAGCATCCAGAATATAACATTAACTTGCTTGGTGAACCTTAATTTACAGTTCTTAAAAAGCTCCAGATTCAGTCTGATCTGCTGGGTGATTAGCAGTGCATTCCTTCGGTTCTGACAGCAATTTTGACAGTCAGGTTTGAGTATGTAAATTAAGATAAGAACACCTCTTAGTAGCTTCTTTTTGGAAAAAATACACTGAGTCATTCAGAATGCATGAGTTTCATTATAATCATTTATTTTAGAATTTAAAATCATTTGTGAATAGTAATAATCAGAGAGTCCAGAATTCATGACAAATTGGAGTGTTTCTAGTTTTGATATATTTTTCTGGAATTACTTGTCAGCATTTGCCAGTGTATCTCTAGTCATTATACACGCTTCTTTTAAATAGGAGCAGTAAGTTTTTTAAAAATAGATTTTGAAGGAGAAATGTGCTTTCAATTTTTAATTTTTCTTCTGTCTTGAGTTTTTTTGTGATACATAATTTACCCTCAGAGGACAGAAGTGCTTCTGTCATCTTCCTCCAGGATGGCTTGACAGTCTGTTGAATGGGGACATCCCAGGCCATGGCTGAGTCTCCTCGTCTCTCTCACTGGGGCTTGAGTAAGTTGCTGCATTACAGCTTTGACTCTGCACAGCACTGGAGTGTTTAGAATCTGTTGTCTCTCTTGCTCAGAGTGATTTGTAGAGTTACTGAAAACAATGAAGACAAGTGTTGGGAGCTGAATGAACAAAGGTAGTCTCTGGCATTTTCTAACTGTAAGGGGTGGCGAGTGTAGCAGGAGGGGATACATTTCCTAGTATGGCCTTTTAAGGTCTTACCTGGGGAGAGACGCTCAAGATGGCATGGTGGAAAGGTGGCTGAGCTGACAAACTGGAACAGCGAGTGCAGAGGTTCTGCAGAGTGAGCAAGGGTTGCAGTGTGAATGGGAGAACCTTCCAGACTACAGGACTGTGGTCCAGGCGAAAAGTCAGAAAGGGAGGTGATGGAATATCACACTACCTCGGAGAGATTTAAATAGATACATAAGAGTTCACTCAGAATTCAGAGAAGAACCCTTCATTTCCATGACAAGAAGGGGGAGTTTAAGCAGAAGCAGTTGGAAGGCCTAGGAAGCTTGGACTTCAGGAATGGCTGTGGAGAGAAGACAGATTCAGGAACTGTTATAGGGTGAACTCAGGATTTACTGATGATGTAGTTTGGAGATTTGAGGGAGAGGTGAGCTTTTCATTTTCAAAATGTGGCTCTGTAAATGTAAGAAGCAGATCTTAATTTGTGAGCAGTTCGCTCAGTGATTTCAGAAGTGTTGACTGATAGCACATCTCTTCCAGCTAATGTTCCGCAGTGTTGTTCCAGATGTGAGAGCCGGCCCTGCGGCTTTACTGTACACTCATCACTACTGAACTTAACTTGCAGGGACAGGGCCTGGTTCTCCCACTGTGTTGTTGTTTTTTTCCCAAAGTTACATTTTATTTTATGTGTGTGGGTATTTTGTCTGAATGTATTTCTGGGGATCATGTGTATGTAGTTCCTGCAGAGACCAGAAGAGGGCATCTGTCCCCTGGAACTGGAGTTACAGCTGGCTGTGAGCTTCCTTGAGTTTTGGGTTCTCAGTAAGAGTAGCCAGTGTCCTTACCCTCTGAGTTATCTCTTTCGCCCCTACTTTGTCTACTTTCTGTCCTTTTCTGGCTTCCATGTGGGAACACTTACCTGGGTCTCACAAGCTATTCTTTTATTCTTTGTTTTGCATTCTCTTTCCTTTGCTGCGCTTGCCGGGATGCATAGATGCTGCTGCATCAGAAGGAACGGGGCTAGGCCATGGAGCCTAAAACTGGATGTCAGGTCTAGAAGTGCCTGGTGACTCAGGCAGAAGTGTGGGACTGCAGTGCAGTGGAGGGAAACTCTAGAGGATGTGATGCTCAGGACAGATGCTGTATTAATAGCTACTTGAACTGGTACAGGGAATGTTTGAGTGAGACAAGTGTTCACAAGGTGGGTTGTTTTCACAGTTTGTCTTGCAGGACAAAGGACTGAAATTGAGATGACTGATGCGCCACACTGTCTGCAAAGAATAGAGGGTCTTTTGAGTCTGTGGTAGTTACAGGCTTGAATAAGTGGCCTCAATCCTTCATCGGCATGTTCTCATGACCTTTTCTTTTGCATTTGTGTCTTCCATATTTCTTTTAAAGGACACTTGTCTTTGGATTTATAGTCAACTGAATCCAATATAATTTTAAGATACTCATATTTATAAAACGTCCTTTCCCCAGATATGCAAGATTCACTGGGACTGGGACTTGAGACTTGGACTTGATTTAGAGGCTGGCGTTCTTCTGACTATACTGATCAAACCCTGTGAGGTCCTTGCAGAAACCCTGGAAACCAGACATCATGGCAGAATGGGAGTTCAGTGACAGTGACAGCTTAATGTGTGTGCCCTTGGTTTCTAAAACCCAGTCATCCTGGCAGGAACTCATCTCTTGAAGTAGTTCATGATCAGAGTAGTTCTCCCAACCCAGCTTGAAGATTTTAGAAAACTTTAGTTAAAAATCAATTTGGTATAATTTATCAGTTTATTGGTATTTTGGAGTAGTTGAGTCAACTATACATTATGTGGAAACTTTCCTTTCAGTGTTTGTTAATTACCGTAAGCATGATTAAGATCATTTAAAATAACCTTTTATATATATTTGAGTTTTAGTTATTTACATATGATAAACATTTTAATTACACATTTAGTTTTTGTTTTATAGCAAGGGTTTTCTGAGGTACTTCATTAGTACAAGGTTTTTATTTTTATTTATGTTTTAAAGAAATTATTTACTTATTTTATGTATATGAGTATACTGTAGATGTCTCCAAACATCTCAGAAGAGGACATTGGATCCCATCATAGATGGTTGTGAGCCACCATGTGGTTGCTAGGAGCTGAACTCAGGACCTCTGGAAGAGCAGTCAGTGTGCTCTTAACCACTGAGCCATCTCTCCAGCCCACAAATTGCCCACCCCCCTACAATTCTCTTACCCCCCAATTTTTTTATTGGTTATTCTCTGCAATTACATTTCAGATGTTATTCCTTTCCCACAATCCCAACCCTCTCCCCTCCCATTACCTCCGTGAAGGTGCTCCCTCTCCCAACCACCCTCTCTCACCTCAGCACCTTGGCATTCCCCTATACTGGGAAAATGAGCCTTCACTGGACCAAAGGCCTTTTCTCCCATTGATGTCAGAAAATGCTATTCTCTGTTGAATATGCACCTTGGGCCATGAGTCTCTGCATGCAAACTCATTGGTTGGTGTTTTAGTCCCTGGGAGTTGTGGTGGGTTTGGTTAGTTTATCATTTTGTTCTTCCCATGGGGTTGCAGACCCTTCAGTCCTTTCTCTAGCTCCTTCATTGGGGGTCCTCATGTTCAGTCTGATGGTTAGCTGCAAGCATCCTCCTCTGTATCAGTATGGCTCTGGCAGAGCCTCTAAGGAGGCATCCATATCAGGTTCTTGCCAGTAAGCACTACTTGGCATCAGCAATAGTACTTGGGTTTATTGGGCACATATAGGGTGTATCCCCAGGTGAGTCAGTCTCTGGATGATCATTTCTCCAATCCCTGTTCCTCTATTTGTTTGTCCCTTTATTTCCTCTCATGAACGTTTTGGTCTTCCTTCTAAGAAAGACTGAGGCATCCACCTACTGGCTTTCCTTCTCCCACAAAGTTTTTATAAGTAAAAAAAGCTAGTAATAAAGGGACTCTGGCCAGCTCCAGCAAACCTTGCCCTGCTCCCTGAGGAGCCTTGCTAAAAACTGTTAGATCTGTTCTTTTATTTGGGCACTTCTTCCTCCTGGGCTGACTACCAAAGTCCTGTTTTCAAAATGTTGAAGTCTAGCAGTCAAAAGTCTCCTTTGGCTCACCTAATTGGCATCCCCAATTAAAATTAAATCTCTCATTCTAATACCTTTATAAATTGTCATTTTTCTATATGGCACATCTGTCCCCTTCAGGACGAATACTCATTATCCTTCTCCCTTGTTTTTATTTTCCCCTTCTCCCTCTTCCTTTATCTCCTGTCTTTGTCTCTTATTCTTGTCCTTTGTCAGTCCCTCTGAGGCAAATAAATCTCCTTTCTACTGAGAACTAGGTCTTGGGGTGTCCTGAGCTGATATGATCTTTTCAGATAAGATAATGAAGCTGGAGTTGTGCATAATGCATAGAAGATTCAGGCCCAAAACACAGATGAGTAGATGCAATATTTGCCAAAACCAAAAACATCAGTATGACTGTAAGCTTTAAATATACCTTAGAGGGGCTCAGGAAAGAGCTTGTGAATCAGACCCAGGTACCTAAATTCAGATCTCCAGCACCCATGTAAAAAGCTGGTAGGATGGCATCTAGTTGTAATCATGGGGACACAGATACTGGAGGGTCCCCGAGGGCTCACTGGCCAGCTGTTAGAGACTCATCCTTGAGCTGTCTCAGAAATAGGATGGAAAGCCATTGGGGAAGATTGATTTGGCCTCCCTCCCTCCTTTCTTTCCTCCCTCCTCATGTGTCTTAAACATATAGGAAGAAAATAGTTTAGAGTTTAAAATTTCATGAATCCTGAAGCTAGACAATGTAGTCTTATATAAAGAATATGGTATCAAAGTTAAACTACTCTGTTTCCTGGTTCTTTGTCTTCAGGTAAATGATGTAATAACTCACATCTCTCTTTACTCTTTTGCTTGTGTGCATTCGGCATGACCAGATGTTTCTCTGTGGGTGGAAGTACTAATTAAGTAAAATTACAAGTATTGCTCAATAGTGTATGTAAACACACACACACACACACACACACACACACACACACACACACACACACGTTTTGGGCCAGCACCCTGTTTTATGCCCCTGCTGACTTGGCACTCACTGTGTAACTGGCTTTTAATCTTACCATGTGGTGTGTTGAGATCACCATCCCAGCTGTCTGCTAGTGTGTCTTTTCTGTCTTTCACTTAAAACTTGTTTGTATCTTTATGTAGTCATGTGTTGCTTAATGATGAGAATGGCTTCTGAGAAATGTTCTGTTAGGTCCCAGGTCACTAGATAACATCTAGTCAGATCACTGTGGTAAATCTGGCTTGTTTGTGACAGAATGACCTTACATAGTACTTGACTATGTTAAAGTATCTCTTGTGAATGGCACACATGTTGCCAAGGGATTACTTATTGGAAAATCTAACCCACGTACGTTGAATGCAGTTATTGATAGATAGGATTTATGCTTGCTGTTTTGCCATTTGTCTTCTGTGTTTCATATCTTTTTTATATCTTTATTCTTCCATGTAATTTTTTTTTCCTACATTTAGTCTTGGCTTAATGGTCCAGGGGCATTACAATGTTTTCTAGTAAATATTTTCTAGTGTATATCATTAAAATGTTCTTTTTGTGGCTGGAGAAATGGCTTAGCGGTTAAGAGCACTGACTGCTCTTCCAGTGTACCTGAGTTCAATACCCAGCTACCACATGGAGGCTCACAACCATCTGTAATGGGATCTAATACCCTCTTCTGGCGTGTCTGACTGCTGCAGTGTACTCACAGAAATACAGTACAATAAAATAAATCTTTTAAAGAATGTTCTTTTCATGAAGACCCCAATGAAGGAGCTAGAGAAAGGACTGAAGGAGCTGACAGGGTCTACAACCCTATGGGAAGAACAAAATTACCAACTAACCAAACCTATCACAGTTCCTAGGGACTAAAACACCAACCAATGAGTTTGAACGGAGAGACCCATGGCCCCAGGTACATATGCTGTAGAGAATAGCATTCTCTGACATCAGTGGGAAGAGAAGCCTTTGGTTCAGTGAAGGCTCATTTTTCTAGTGTAGGGGAATGCCAATGTGCTGAGGTGGGAGAGGGTAGTTGGGAGAGGGAGCACTTTCATGGAGGCAATGGGAGGGGGAGGGGAAATGGAATTGAGGGAAGGGAATAACCTCTGAAATGTAAATGCAGAGAGTATCCAAAGGGGGGAGAGAAGCAGGGCGAAGGGGGGATGGGATGGAGGTTTGCAGATGGGAAACCAGGAAAGGGGATAACATTTTAAATGTAAATAAATAAAATATTCAATATAAAAGAATTATAAAGGTTAAAAATGTCATTTTCTCCAAAAACCTTACTGCTCAAGAATTTTATAAATTCATATAATGTATTTTGTTTATATTTGTTCCTCCATTCCTTCCAGTTTCTCCCACAGCATCTCTGCTTATCCTCCCATCTTCATGTGCTCTTTTTTTTTCTTTTCTTAAAAAAAAAAAAAAAAAAAAAAAAGAAACATATGGAGCCCATTTGTTGCTGCCAGTATTTTTCTGGATGCAGTACCACCCATTGGAGCATGGGTAGCTTTTCAGGGGCTGCATCCCCAGAGAAGCCTGATTCTTCTCCCAGCAGCCATCTACTGCCTATACCTCCTTAGCTGGGGACTCTGTGAGGTCCTCCCCATTCATGTTGGGAATTTGGTTAGCTTGATCTTGTGTAGGTCTTGTGTATGCAATTGCAGCCACAGTAAGTTCATGGGTACACTAGCTAGGTTGTCTGAGGAACATTTAGTATGAGTTCATGTGTGAACAGCTCCATTGAGTCTTAAGAAACACTGTTTATTTTTATTTTTTGTTATTTTGTAGTTAGGACTTCTGGAGGTAGGAACTAGCTGACATGGAGGCCATGCAGTTATTTAGTTCACTGGCATGCTCAGCGTGTTTTCTTATATCGTCAATATCGTCAAGGATGGTGGGCCCAGTGGTAATTCCACCATTGGGCTGGGTCCTTCCACATCAATCACTAATTAAGGAAATGCCTCGTAGGCTTGTGTATGGGCTGGTCTGGTGGGGATATTTTTCCATTTGAGAGTCTGTCTTCTCAGATGACTAGTCTGTGTCATGTTGACATAAAAACTAGCTAGCATACCTAGGGAGTATAATTGTTAATGAATGGGTCATTACTAGTTTAATCTCAGCAGCATGCAATGTCTTTATTCTTGTATAGCATGTTTTCTATCTCTTCCTTTGTATTACTGTTTAATACACAATGCTCTTTCGATACTGTGTGCACATAAAGACAGTTTTACAATTATTACTTTATTCAGTTGTCTTTTGGATTAGAAGAAACAAAAGAAAAAGATGTAAACAAAATCTGTGTATAAGGTCTTTCCTACTTTCATAGTTCCTTACTGGCATGCATCCTGTTCATGGTTTGGAGTCCTTTCATTCATTCCAAAGGGCTTTTTTTTTTTTTTAGTGCCTCTCATAGGTTGTGAACTACACATACTGTCATCTTCAGCTATGACTCTCATGTCAAGGGTCTTTTGTTTATGGTAAATTGCTCCCTTTACAGTTAATTACCACGAAGTTTATGGCGTATATGTACTAGAAATTGGAGGAAGTTTCCTGTGTCTTTTAGTGCAGCAGGGCATAACACGTGGAATTAAATGATCAAGGTTAAGTTCTGCCTTTTTCTCTGAGTAACATCCTGTTCCTGGGAAGATTGTTTTATCTGTATCTCTTATGTGCTGCAGAAAAGACTATGATGTCACCTTTCATGTTCTTGCTGGTAGAAGGTGACCAAGTAAATTGCTCTGTTATGTAAAGCACCGTTTGAGGACTCTGTGACTGTTGGTTTACTTCATATTTCCTCTTGATAGTGATACTTGAAGAAGCAGTTCTTCCAGTACTGAGCTCTGCACAGAGGCCAGTGATGTTACAGAGTTAAGGAAGGGATAGAGACATCAATGCTCCAGTAGTATGAAGCATGTCCGGAAGAAGCAGAAAGTGAGTCTGGAACATGGATTCCTCAGAGCACTCACACTTGGTGTCTACTGCAGGCTGAGACACTCCTGTGTGCGTGCCCCTCATTCTCATCCTCCCTAGTCACCACTGCACACCAGCACAGAAACAGCAGTTCCAAAGCATTTAGGTTTTAGTAGATTTTTAAGAGGGAGTAAAATTAAAACACATGTTTTCAGTTTACCTTCTTCATATAGAGTTCTCATTCACCGACTGACTGGCCCTTCCCCCTCTTTTGAAATGGCATCTCATTGTAGCTCAGGCTGGCCTCCTGACTCAGCCTCCTGAGTCCTGGGATTAGAGGCACACATTGTCATGCCCACTTCTAAATTTTTCTTACTCAAGTTTGGGGTTTATTATTGACATTAAAAGTCTTGTTATACTTAATTAAAAGTATATGTGATAATTTAACAGAAAAATTTAATCCGTAAAATAAGAATTTGTGGTTTTTCACACAGCCCCCCACCCCTGCCACCTTGGTGCGTGTAGTTGTAGGGGACAATGCAAAATTTTAATTTTCTTTATATTGTTGAAGAAATTATGCACTTTGTAAGTCTCACTGCTTTTATTTCATTTCTTATATGCCTTCTCTCTATGATAATTAGGATGCATCTAATCTGAGTGCCTGGTCGTGTCCTCGTGGCCTCATAGCCAGCCGTGCAGGGCATGTAGTTGCTCTCTGCTTGCCTTTAGAGAACCCAATTTAGTTGGTGAGTCTCAGAGTTTAGTTTGTTTAAAAACTACCTTGGGTAATTCTACTGTGTCTTTACACCTTGAGAACCACTCCACCAGTAGCTCAGTTTTATTTGTGAGTTAATTTGCAAATTCTCCACAGAACCAGACTTAAACTTTAACCTATAATGGAATCAGTCAGCAGAAAGTTGTTCAGTTTGCAGATTTCTGAGCCCTAACACCCTAGGTCTAGAGTTAGCCAAGAACTGTGTGATTTCAGGGATCCTGGGATACCTGGTTAGTCTGGCATTGAGCTCCACTAGATTCTAAAATCTGGCAGGTTCCTGTTGAGAAAAATCTGACCGAGGTAACATTTAAATGTCTCCCGTGCTTCCTAGTTACCAGTTTTTGTTTTTTGTTTTTTTTTTTTC
This sequence comes from Micromys minutus, assembly GCF_963924665.1. Taxonomy (NCBI): domain Eukaryota; kingdom Metazoa; phylum Chordata; class Mammalia; order Rodentia; family Muridae; genus Micromys; species Micromys minutus. The sequence continues at coordinate 26,964,394 of NC_137985.1, forward strand.
TTTTCTAAATCTAAGTTATTGATTATTTCAAAAGTGGAGCTGTTGGAGAAATGTATTATTTTTGCTATTTCTATTGAAAGTAAAGTGGTTGAGTAGGAAAGATTGGAGGTGGGTGTAATTATAGTTCTCCTAGAATTCAGTTTTTATTTGGTATCTATAGTAGGCTCTCTTGGGGCCAGAGTACATTTACGTCTTCCTAATTGGTACTTCCAGTGTATGCCTTCCTCTGTCTTCCTATGCTGCCTTTGCAAAGGATACACCCTCTGTCTAGCTTTCTGCCCTCAGCGCATGCTTTATACTCCTCATTGGCTCACGAAGTTAATTTCTCTGACCTTAGCAGGTATTGGGAACAGTATATGCACTTTCCTATTCAGAAAGCCATACCATTTTCAGTAGTAAATTCATGCTAAAAGTGATGCTTTGTCTTGTCTAGAAGTGAAAATGACTTGTTGTTTTCTGATGTACTGTTTTTAGACTAATTTTTATACCTTCTCTTGTTCACAAAGCTTATTCATGTGTTTCCCTGTCCGTATCAGTTATGTTTTTCCAAACCCTTGATCCCATGCCACACACAGACCCTTCCTTTCTTTTGCCTTAAAACTCAATCCCAGGGCTTTCTGTTTCGCTTTGTCTACGGTGTGTTCTTCGGGACAAATGGTGAGTGAACTTGTAGAGGGACTTAAGCTGCATTATCTCAGTTAATGATATGATACTCTGGTTTTAAAAGTTAATAAAGTTCCAGAGCCTGTTCCAAATACAGGAAGAACATACTCATTGTTACATGACCAGGCCTGTCAGGTATAGTTTTCTTAAGCTTTTTAAAAAAATCCTGTATCTGTGGAACCTTTCTTTTTCTGGTATCTAATTCCTTGTCATTGTTTGCCCATGAGCTTGGGGGTGAATAGATGTGACTGAACACAGGGTTTATTTTTTTCTCTTGGCAGAGTCATCCAGGTAGTCTTCTGTTGAAGCCTAAAAGGCTACATTATGCAAAATGAGGTTAAACATTGTATGTGTTAATGATTAATACAAATGTTAATCTTTGGATTTTAGGTCTGTTTTTACTTGTACATAGGTTCTGCTTATATATATGTATTTTTACTGCAAGGGTCTGAATATTAATTATTACATGGTCAAAAGTAGAGCTATGGTCTGATTTGTTAAAGCTTGAGACTAGGAGTTTTATTGCTTACTTTCATAATTAATATGATGCTGCTATTAAAATAATGAAAACATTGGAAAAAACTTTGAAAAATGATTATTCCTAGGCCAGAAAAGTGTTTTGAGCCAGCCTGAGAGCTGGTTTGAGAATATGGTTTCCACTGGGGCATTCTAACACGCTGCTGTGCTGTGCTTTGGGAAGCATAGGTGGCAGAGCAGATCCCAGGGAGACCTCTTCTGTCTGCCAGTGTGAAAAGAGGAGTTCTGGAAGTAGTAACGAGAAACGCCATATCCTTACCTCAGTCAGAACAAGAGCCCTTGGAAACGATATGCCCACTAAAATCCTGTGGGAAAATCATGGGGAAAGAATGAAAAATTGATTTTTTTTTTTGTGTGTGTGTATATTCCCATGCTCATATAACTGAAGCTTGTATCTGTTTCTGGTGAAGTTTCTTCTAAAATAAAGCCTTTTCTTTTTAAAAATAATGCCTCAACTAGAAGAGAAGACAAATGTAAAGTCAGCCATCAGGTTCTTTTGAGAAAAGTCTGGGTCAGAGACTTAGTGTGTGTGTACCTCAGCCTTTGTGTGTGTGAGTGATGTGTCCCCTTCCCAGTGTCACCCAACATTAGTTGATGGGTTGTCTCTCTCTTTCTCCCCACTCTGTTCTTTAAAAAAAAAAAGATGTATGTATGTATGTATGTATGTATGTATGTATGTATGTATGTATGTATATGAGTACATTGTAGCTGTCATTAGATACACCAGAAGAGGGCATTAGATCTCATTACAGATGGTTGTGAGCCACCATGTGTTTGCTGGGAATTGAACTCAGGACCTCTGGAAGAGCAGTCAGTGCTCTTAACCACTGAGCCATCTCTCCATCTCCCTCTCTCCCCTTCTGTTCTTAATAGCCAGGCTAAGTTAAAAGCGTCTTCAGGGCTGGCTGTGGCATGTGACTTACTTTCTTTGGTCAGTTCTGACTTCTCACTACAGATTTTTTTTTTAATACCACCTTCCCTACTAACTATTATACATGAAGGTGTAAAAATCAGCTTCCTGCAGACTCCAGCTTGCAGTTCTCAGCCTGTGTTACCTCCCAGGCTGTGTGTAGGGACCTTGACCCTGTCATACCTTTTCTGGCTTTCCAAGCTTTCCATAAAACACCCAGGTGGAAGCTTCCATAAGCTTTGTGACTGTTGTATTATCTATGGCTGTAAAACCTGTATCACATGGGCAGTCCTGGAGATGGCTGTTCGTTACCATGATAGCTGAGCTACCCACCCGGTACCATGGTTACGGCAGGCTTTGAGTATCCAAGTGCCTTGTACCATGAGAACATTATTGGGGGAACAACTCTGTTGGTGGCTCTGTGCCAGCAGGGTGTCTTGAGACATTATTATTATTATTATTATTATTATTATTATTATTATTATTATTATTATTATTATTAGTTTTTTTTTAAAGAGGAGGTTTCTCAAGCCTGTACTTTCAAGACTACAAATGGGGTCTGGCTGGTTTCTAGATTTCCCAAGGCTTCTTTCTGTTGTTCTAGAATGTTTTGGTGCTCTTCTTTTAAGTGGATGAAAAGTTTTTTAAAAGTTTATTTTTATTAATGAGTTTGGATGTTTTTCCTGCGTGAATGTTTGTGGACTACTAACATGCAGTGCCTGCAGAGGCCAGAAGAGAACATTGGATGCCTTGGAACTGGAGTTAAAGATGGTGATTGGCTGCCATGTGGGTGCTGGAAATGAACCCTGGTCCTCTGGATAGAGCACCAAGTCCTCTTAACTTAACATCCTTCCACCCATGTTTGCTGTTTTCGGTGTTTATCTCTTAATAGACAGTGGCTGCTTCAGTTCCATTTTGCACAAGCTTATCTGATCAAACTGCAGGTATTTTTGCTGTGCTATTTTTCTTTCTAATTATTTCTGTGAATTGGTTCCAAAAAGGCCTGTAATATCTATGTCATGGCCTGAATTTTGTGCAACCTTGACATTTCTACCACTAGATTAATTAGTGCATTGCCTTTAAAGTCATTCAGAGTCTCAGAATATGTTAAAAATTTAGGCAAATTCTTTGTCACATGAGTGGTCTCTAGTCTGATTTTTAGTGGGGTTAACTTTGGTGTACCCATTCTTTGGTTTGTCATAGACCCCCTTTCTGGGGTAAGTAGACCTGTGTGTTACAGTTCTTCAGGAAAAGTCTGTCACACAACATATGAACATTAAAGTAGTTTCAAAGTCAGACAGCTGGTTTTGAAGAACAATTTATTTAACACTATGTTGTGACTGGTGTCAAATCTGCTGGTCATGTAGTCACACTTAATTCTTAGATTGTTCTTCTCAGGTTGGTGCTGGCAATCCAGGTTTTCAGTAAGGAAATTGGCGCTTACATTAAAGTTTCTGCCCAAGAACCCAGAGTGATAAGTAAGGTTCATATTTGGCCTCCTCTAGTCTAATTACTTTAGCTCCTTTGTAAAGTTACATACACCACACACACACACACACACACAAGGTGTGTATCCCTTGGCTTGAGTTTTTTTTTTTTAACTTAAAATATGAAAGATATTAGAACTATTTTGACTCTTGTGTATGTAGATAGGCATGTGCACATATGGTGCTTGTCGTGACTTAAAGTATCCTAGAGCTGGAATTACAGGCAGTTGTGAGCTTTCCACTGTGGATGCTAGAAACCAAATTCAGGTTCCCTGCAAGAGTAATGTGTTCTCTAATGGCATAGTCACCTCTCTACCTCCTGGAGTATTTGTGACAGACAGGTTCGCACTCTGTGGATCATCCTGGCCTCAAACTTGTGGTGTTCCTCCTGCTTCTCTCTCCCCAGTACTGGGTTTACAATTATATATTAGTTCAAAGTTTTGAGATATCAGAAATAGAGAATATTGGATTTGCCATCTTTTTTTGAGTATATATTTTAAAGAAACATGAGAAGTCATGTCAGAAAGCACTTCTTACATATTCATGATATATGAGTTCCAGAGCTTATGTGTACATAGTTATAGAAGACAGTAGTTCTAGAAGGTACTTTTAGAAGGGAGATACCTTTTATACAACACTTACAAACCCAGCAGTACTCACCATTAGATTCAAAATAGTTTGAGGTTTACCTAAAAGTTTGGTTGAGGAGTGTTCCTACCTTCCCTACATCTACTCAGATAAGAACTGGTAGGGATGTGTTGGGGAGGGGGTGGGGCAGATATGACAACGTCTCACTGCACACCTGTATGATGGTCTCAAAAATATCTTTTTTGAAGATTGGAACTATTCCTAGGTAGCAGAACTATAGCAAGTTCACCCCCTGTCTTAGACTGTTGGGCTGCTACCCACTTCTAAGGGACCACGGGGAGAACAAAACAAATGCTAACTGGAGCTTTCAGTTAGTCTCCTAGTGTGAAAAAAAAGCCCATCAACGGGAGCCTGAGAGCCAGGGTCTTGGTGTTTGTAATGTCTGCAAGGGAAGCTTCCTTCTCACCAGAGTTCTAGTTACGGGTCTTTGGGGACAAATTGTTGGAATTCAAGCTATATATCAATGCCATTTGTGCCTTTATCACTGGTGGGCTTGAGAAGTTATACTTCTCAACTAACTTTTTCTAGTTAAATGCTTCCATGAGTCTACCTCAGCTGGTGAATGCTGTCACAACCCTAATCTGTAGCACATGGGACATTCTAGATGGCAGTGAATTAAGCAGCTTATTGAAAAAAAAAAAAGCCATCTGGCCCTTCATGGTTTAACATGCAATACGTGTGTGTGTGTGTGTGTGTGTGTGTGTGTGTGTGTGTGCATTTCCTCTTACAACTTTATTAAAAAAAAAGAGGAAAACACGTACAGATTTTTAAAGGTGTTTTGGCATAACACTATGAATATATTTTTGTCAGTCTTAATTCTTTTAGAGCTTTGATAGCATGCATTGAAATCTCACTGATGTGTATATATTTTTGTATCAAGAGAGCAGTAACATTCTAATTGGGAAAAATGTTCAATTTACATATAAAGAAACAGGTTTTACTTGTGTTATAAAATGAAATTTGACTTCAGTTTCTATTTTGACCTAGTTTTCATGTAGTTACCCACAAAAGTATCAAACTTTATTTCTCAGATTTTATGTTTTATTAAACTGTACTTCAAATAAAATATAATTATAGGATCTATATTTTTCACTTTACTTGAAATGGCAATGATGTCAGTGAGGTACAGTGTAATCAAGAAATGTCCCCAAGGCTTTCAGCATACTGTTGCTATGTTCAGTGAAACTCAGGCTTCACCGAAAATGGGAATATCATTTCCTCTTCAGTTAATTCAGAAATATACCACAGGGGTGTCTTAACTGTCACAGAGGATACCATTTAACACCTCTGTCCTACCATTTGTTAAAGGCAGATGATAGGATATAGTGATGTGATGAAGCCCCCTGTCCCTGGCAGCATGTGCACATGGTTAACAGATGAAAGGACTAGAGAGTGGGTAGACAGCAGTGCAGGATGCCCCCCAGCACCGTCAGCATGAGCTGTAGGACGTGATGAGAATGGTGTACCTCCATACCAAAGGAGAAATGAACATGAACAGCAGGCCAGGCACAAGTCCTTCCACCTGCAGTGGAGTCCTGCCTGCAGGGTTTACTAGGGCAATGCACAAAGCCTGTGGGAATAACCAGCCAATGTCCATTTCATGAGATGGAACCCATACTAGATGCTACTTGGGTGACTCAGAACCTGACAATAGGTAGCCCAAGGACCCAGGGGAAAACCAAATAATGGTGTTATAAAACTTAAAAATAGTAGCAATACGAATGACTCCTGATAATATTCAGCTACACTCATAGATCATCATCTTTTACTCAGCCTTCATCCGAGAAGCTTTCTAACTTCAGCACATGGGAACAAATAGAGATCCCCAGTCAGACATTGCAGAGAGTGAGAGATCTTGGAACACTCAGCCCTAAATGGGATGGCTATATCAAACCCTACCTTCAGGACTCGGGGAACCCTGTGGAAGAGGAGGTAGAATGAGCCAGAGGGACCCCCCCCACACGAATGAGACAGAGGGAAACACACACACACACACACACACACACGCTCACACACACACACACACACACACACACACACACACACACACACACACACACACACACACCCTCTCTGCCCTCTAAATCAACAGGATCAATGCACATATGAACTCTAGGAGCCTGTGGCAGCATATAGAGCTGCTTGGGTCTGTACCACATGGAGTCCTTGAGCTAAAAGGAGAAGTGAACACTTACTCTAATCTAGAAGCTATCTCCAGTTGATAACCACTTGCAATTGCAAATTTACTTTTCTCCAAGGGAGTCTAATTGGTGAGACATATTACTCTTAAGTGTAGACTTCATGTTCTCCAGGAGATGTACAACACGAAATGAACTCAGTAACATCATTGGAGTTTCTTTATTTTATTTTATTTTTTAAGATTTTTGGTTGTTTGGGTTTTTGAAATAGGATTTGTCTGTGTAGCCCTGGCTGTCCTGAAACTCACTGTGTAGACCAGGCTGACCTCGAACTCAGAGATCTGTCTGCCTGGGATTAAAAGCATGCACCACCACTGTCTGCCTGGAAGTTTCTTATAATGTCCATGTCTGGACTTTTCTTTCTTTTTTAATTTATCTTATTTTTTTAATTTGGAAAAAAAAAAAAGTACCATAGGTCCTTACCCTATAGGTCCTTTGTGTATATTATGGCTTCCCTTTCTTTCTTTTTCTTTCTTTCTTTCTTTCTTTCTTTCTTTCTTTCTTTCTTTCTTTCTTTCTTTCTTTCTTCCTTTCTTCCTTTCTTCCTTTCTTCCTTCCTTCCTTCCTTCCTTCCTCTCTCTTTCTTTCTTATTTATTTATTTATTTATCTATCTAAATTCCCTCCCTCCCTCCCTCCCTCCCTCTCTCTCTCTCTCTCTCTCTCTCTCTCTTTCTTATTATTTATTTATTTATTTATTTATTTATTTAATGTATCTATCTAAATTCCCTCCCTCCCTCCCTCCCTCCCTCCCTTTCCATATTGCCTTCTTTCCTCCTAGTCCTTCTCCCCCTTTCTCTCTATTGTACCCCTTCTCCATTCTTCCCCTCCATTTCTCTTCAGAAAAGGGAAGGCCCCCCATGGATATCAACTAACCATGGCACATCCAGTTGTAATAAGGTACCTCCTCTTGTATTGAGGCTAGAAGAAGCAACCTCATAAGAGGAAAGGGCCCCAAAAGTAGACTAAAGAGTTGGAGACAGCTTTTGCTCTCTCTGTTAAGAGTCTCTCAAGAAGACCTAGCCACACAACTGTAATGTATGTGAAAGAGGGCTTAGGTCAGTCCCATGCAGGCTCCCTGTTATCTCTTCAGTCTCTGTGAGCCTCTGTGAGCTCAGGTTGGTTGAGTTTTATGGGTTTACTTGTAGTGTCCCTGATCCCTCTGGCTCCTATAATCCTTTTCTGTTTCACAGGATTCCCTAAGCTCTGCCTAATGTTTGCCTGTGGGTCTCTGCATCTGTTCCCATCAGTTGCTGGGTGAAGCCTCTCTGATGACACTTGGGTTAGGTACCAGTCTATGAGTATAGCAGACTATAAATAATTTTTCATCCACAGTCTCTGGATCCTTACACTCCATGGATTGTCAGGGGTGGGCTCCCTCTCATGCCATATTCATAGACAGCTCAGAAATTGTGGGAGTGGCCAACCAGTGACTGATCCAGTTTAATTTTTTTTTTTTTTTGCAGTTCCTGAGTGTGTCTGTGTCTGTTTTTCATGCTTTTTCTTGGCTCTCTTTCTGTTCATTTTGTTCTATTCTGATTTTTTAATTTTTATTTTATTATTGTCTCTTAGAAACTAGTTTTCTGAGAGACAAAAAACAAAAACAAAAACAAAAAATAGATTTGGATGAGAGGGAAGTGGGAATGAGTAGAGGGTGGGAAACCATTATCACAATATGTTATCTGAGGAAAAAAGCGATTTTCAGTAAAAGGAAAAAATATTCCCTTAAAATAAGTGTACCTAAGCCCAAGTGAATTAAATAACTCATACATTACTGAAATATAAATATTAGACTATAGTTTTGAAAGTGTTTTGTGCAGTTGAATTAAAATTTCATGTTATAGGAAACATTTTAATGTGTATCTTTCATAATGTTACATAAATAATCGAACTAATTTGTGTGATAGAAGAGCATTGCAGTGGAAGGCATCATGCTTGGCTCATAAGTAGTGCAGGGAGCGGCTTAGGTTAAGTGGATAGTCTCTGCAGTAGACAATCAGGTCTCCTTGCATGTCCTTGGATAGATGAGTGTTCTTCTGCCCTCCACTGCCTGTAGACTGGAAGATACAGTAAAGAGTATTTACTTCTGAGAGCAGGAGAGGATAGTTCGGAATGAGAAAATAATGTGAAATTTTAAGTGTTTCTTTCTAGGTGACCTAAGGGGCGAATGACTGCCCCTGCGGATTATGTGACCCTATAGTACAGGGACAGCGTCCTTTCTACTATTGTTACATCACTAGACCTTTGAGAATAAGAATAAGAACGAGATATGAAAACTGACCACAGAATTGTAAGATAGAAAAGAAAAATGCAGGGATTTGAGTTTGGGTTTTTTAGTTGACTTTAGACTTGTTCTTTATACAACTTTCTGAATCTATACAATTCATGTCTGTGCTAATTGTTGTTAAAGACCTTTGGGTTTCTTTGTTTTGTTTTGTTCTGTTCAGAAGGAAATGTTACTCACCTGGTTCCTTCCTGTCACAGACATGTCACAGACCTGTATGAGATAGTCCATTATGCAAGTGCCTGCCATCCTTTCTTTTCTTCCTTATTTTCAGATTTGACATGGAACCTCCCTTGAACTTCTGGGTTCAAGTGAGCCTCCAGCCTCATCCTTTCCGGTAGCTAGCACCACAGGTGTGCCGCTGTACCCTCAGATAGAGCCCATCAGATGGCAGTGAGGCATGAGAATCACTCCCCACAGGGCCTTATGTTTAAGTTCAATGATGTTGAATGCCCTGGCACCTAGGTTTCATCTCAAGGAATATTGACATCTTTACTGATATTTCCAGACATTTTCGCTAACGGTTTATTTGTTTCAAATATGATTTTGCAGTGTTCTATGTGGTATTGTTTCCTGAAATTACTTTGCATGATAAAATATAGATTTATACTGAATTGGCTTATACTGAATGTGGTTTTCAGTTTTATGATTTCAAAAGTTGTCCTTAGGGAAGAAAAAAAAAATCTTAACTTACCTTTGCTATCACTTACTTTGTTTTTGTGTATATTTGTGGTGTAATCCTGTGTGTTTCTGTGAAATTGTGCATGTGACATGACGTGGAGGCCAGAGGCTGAAGTTCCTCAATCATGTTTACCATAATTGTTGAGACGGGGACTTTTCTTGAATATAGTATCATAGATTTGGCTAGATCATCTAGCTGATGAGATTCAGGGATTCTTCTATCTCTGCCTCCTCGGTTTGGGGATTATAGATGCACACCACTGTGCCTGGTCTTTTACATGGTTTCCAGGGATCTGAACTCAGATACCCAGACTTGCACACAGACCAGGTGTTTTACCAACGTACCTATCTCGTCCTCTCTGCTGCTTTTTAACAGAATAGTTCCCCCACCCCACCCCCAGGTCTTATTACATATTCCAAGCTGGCTCTGGTCCTCTAGTTGCAGCTTCCAGAACACTGGAATTACCTATTTTCAGAGCTTCATTTTGTGTTTTTGGGATAATAAAACCAGTGTTTCAGTTTTGAAAAAAAAAAAAAAAAAAACAACTGTGATTGTGTGTATGAGAGGGGCTCGTACCCTCTGAGGCTAGAAGATGGACGGTGTTCTACAATTGGAGTTACAGATGATTGTGTACTGGTAGGAATTGAATCTAGTCCTCTAATCGCTGAGCCATCTCTTCACCCCCACAAACCTCTGGTTTTGACCAGTGGATATTTTTTTGTTTGTAGCTCCTAAACCACTTAGAACCGAAGAACTTAGTTCTTATGCACACATATAAAAAGATTTCTCCTAGGTAACTAAACAGATATTCTCTGTTTTTTAAGCATAGTTTATTTCTTCCTCATTTGCCTGCGCTCTCTCTCTCTCTCTCTCTCTCTCTCTCTCTCTCTCTCTCTCTCTCTTTCTCTCTCTCTCTCTCTCCCCCCTCCCCTCCGCCCTGCACTTGCATGTGTGTATGCATGCACACATATTCTTACATCATCATCCAGAAGCTCTGATTTAAAAAAATTAAGTTCAAGTTATTTTCACCTGAAGGTTTAAATGCTCACTAGGCTTGGTACGCTCAAAACAACTTGCTTAAATTTTAAGTTGGTGGTGGTGACAAGCCATCTTGGAGAAGCTTTGAATCACAGTTACCAGGGAGGGCGTGCCTGGTTCGCACTATTAAGACTGAACATGGCAGAGCGGAGCCGGGCCCATCTGCCACCCGGAACAGCGGCTCGTAGAGGCTGAGCAACTGGTGGGTGGGAGACCTGGGCTGCCAGGGAGCAGAGAGATCTCTGTGGAGTGCACACGGAAAGTGCACCCCCTGCCTTGCCCTGCCCCGCCCTGTCTGATCTAGCGACCAGGAATAGAACTTTGGAACTTCTGTTCCCACCCGGCGACTCTGAGGCATAGAACAGGGCTCAACCCATCTGCCACCTGGACCAGTGGAGATCCAGGGACACAGACCAGATACAAGGGAAAGGCAAGAACATATCACTGACAACAAAATGGCAAGAGGAAAGCGAAAGAGTATATCCCAAGGAAACCAAGACAACCTGGCAGCACCAGAACCCAGGTCTCCCATAACAGCAAACATCGGAATTCCAAACAGTCCAGAAAAGGAAGACGCAGACCTGAAATCATACTTCAAGATGCTGATAGAGATACTTAAACAAGAACGGGAGGAAAAGCAAAAAGATTCAGAAGCTTTTAAAGAGGAAACAAGAAAAACACTGAAAGAACTCAAAGAACTAGAGGAAAACAGAATCAAAGAGATGAAGGAATGGAAGAGGGAATTTAAAATGGAAATTGACACAATAAAGAAAACACAAAAAGAGATAACCCTAGAGGTAGAACACCTAAAAAAGAAATCAGGAATTACAGAAGCAAGCATTTCCAATAGATTACAAGAGATGGAAGAGAGAATCTCAGGGGCAGAAGACAACATTGTAAACATAGACAAAACAGCTAGAGAAGATGCAAAAAACAAAAAGCTCCTAACCCAAAATGTCCAGGAAATCCAGGACACAATGAGAAGACAGAACCTAAGGATAATAGGAATAGAAGAGGGAGAAGAGTATCAACTAAGAGGCACAGTAAATATCTTCAACAAAATCGTAGAAGAAAACTTCCCTACCCTCAAGAATGAGATGACCACGAGCATAAAAGAAGCCTTCAGAACTCCAAATAGGTTGGACCAGAAAAGAAATACCTCCCGAAACATAATAGTAAAAACATCAAGTGCCCAAAGCAAAAAAAGAACACTAAAAGCAGTAAGAGAAAAAGGTCAGGTAACATATAAAAGCAGGCCAATCAGACTCATACCCGATTTATCAACAGAGACTATGAAAGCTAGAAGAGCCTGGACAGACATCATGCACACCCTAAGAGAACACAGGTGCCAGCCCAAGCTGCTATACCCAGCAAAACTATCAATCACCATCGATGGAGAGATGAAGATATTTCAAGACAAATCAAAATTTACAAAATATCTGACCACAAACCCAGCACTACAACAAATTATAGGTGGAAAACCCAATACAATGAGGGAAAATACAGCGTAGTAAAAACAAGAAAACTCCTAAACAAGAAAACTGAAAGAAGAAAAAAACACAGACAAAACTCAACGCAAAAAAGTAATAATGGCAGGAAACAGAAACAACTATTCCTTGATATCTATTAACATAAATGGACTCAACTCCCCAATAAAGAGACATAGACTATCAGAGTGGATACATAAACAAAATCCAGCCTTTTGCTGCATACAGGAAACGCATCTCAGAGACAAAGACAGACACTAACTCAGAGTTAAAGGGTGGGAAAAAACTTCCAAGCAAACAGCTCCAAGAAGCAAGCTGGAGTGGCTATTCTAATATCGAATAAAGTAAATTTCCAACCAAAAGTTATCAAAAAAGATAAGGAAGGACACTTTTTACTCATTATCGGGGAAACCTGTCAGGAGAAACTCTCAATCCTTAACATATACGTTCCAAATAAAAAAGCACCCACATTCATAAAAGAAATCCTACTAAAGCTCAAAAAATACATTTCACCCCACACAATAATAGTGGGAGACTTTAATACCCCACTCTCACCAATGGACAGATCAGGGAAACAGAAATTGAACAAGGACACTGCAAAACTAGCAGAGTTTGAACCAACTAGAATTAATAGATATATACAGAACATATTATCCTAAAGTAAAAGAATACACATTCTTCTCAGCACCCCATGGCACCTTCTCGAAAATTGACCACATAATTGGACACAGAGCGAGCCTCAATCGATATAAGAAGATTGAAATACTCCCATGCATCCTCTCAGATCACCATGGTCTATTGCTGGTCTTTAACAACAACAAAGACAACAAAAAGCCCACATACACATGGAAACTAAACAACGCTCTGTTAAACGATAGCAGGGTCAAAGAAGAAATAAAAAAAGGAATTAAGGATTTTCTAGAATTCAACGAAAACAAAAACACAACATACCCAAACCTATGGGATGCAATGAAAGCAGTACTGAGAGGAAAACTCATAGCCCTAAGTGCTTCCAAAAAGAAACTGGAGAGAGCTTACATTAGCAACCTGACAGCACAGCTAAAAGCCCTAGAACAGAAGGAAGCAGATATACCCAAAAAGAGTAGACGGCAAGAAATAATCAAAATTAGGGCAGAAATAGACCAAATAGAATCAAAAGAACCATTGAAAAAAATCAACAAAACCAAGAGTTGGTTCTTTGAGAAAATCAACAAGATTGATAAACCCCTAGCAAGACTAACTAGAGGGCAAAGAGAGAGTATTCAAATTAACAACATCAGAAAGGAAAGTGGGGACATAACAACTGAAACTGAGGAAATTCAAGAAATCATCAGATCCTACTACAAAAACTTATACTCCACAAAATTGGAAAATCTGGAGGAAATGGATGAATTCCTAGACAGATACAAGATCCCAAAGTTAAACCAGGACCAAGTAAACCATCTAAATAACCCTATAACACCTAAAGAAATAGAAGAAGTCATCAAAAGTCTCCCAACCAAAAAAAGCCCAGGTCCAGACGGGTTCAGTGCAGAATTTTATCAGACATTTATTGGGGATATAACACCAATACTCTCCAAACTATTCCAAAAGATAGAATCAGATGGAATACTACCTAACTCATTTTTTGAGGCTACAATAACCCTCGTACCTAAACCACACAAAGACCCTACAAGAAAAGAGAACTTCAGACCAATCTCACTTATGAACATTGATGCAAAAATACTCAACAAAATCCTTGCAAAACGAATCCAAGAACACATTAAAACGATCATTCATCATGACCAAGTAGGCTTCATCCCTGGGATGCAGGGATGGTTTAATATAAGGAAATCCATCAATGTAATCCACCATATAAACAAACTCAAAGATCAAAATCACATGGTCATCTCACTAGATGCTGAGAAAGCATTTGACAAAATCCAACACCCCTTCATGTTAAAAGTCCTGGAAAGAACAGGAATCCAAGGTCCATACCTAAACATAATAAAAGCAATATACAGCAAACCAACAGCCAACATCAAACTTAATGGCGAGAAACTTGAAGCAATCCCACCAAAATCAGGGACTCGACAAGGCTGCCCACTCTCCCCCTACCTATTCAACATAGTACTGGAAGTCCTGGCTGGAGCAATTAGACAGCAAAAGGAGATCGAGGGGATACAAATTGGAAAGGAAGAGATAAAAACATCACTCTTTGCTGATGACATGATAGTGTACTTGAATGACCCCAAAAATTCCACCAGAGAACTCCTACAGCTGATAAACAAGTTCAGCAAAGTGGCTGGATACAAAATTAACTCGAACAAATCAGTAGCCTTCCTATACTCAAAGGACAAACATGTGGAGAAAGAAATTAGGGAAAAGGTACCCTTCACAATCGTCACAAAAACTATGAAATACCTTGGTGTGACTCTTAACTAAGCAAGTGAAGGACCTGTACGACAAGAACTTTAAACCTCTAAAGAAATAAATTGAGGAGGATCTCAGAAAATGGAATGATCTCCCATGCTCATGGATTGGAAAGATCAACATCTTAAAAATGGCCATCCTACCAAAAGCAATCTACAGATTCAATGCAATCCCCATCAAAATTCCAACCCAGTTCTTCATGGAACTGGAAAGATCAATGTGCAATTTCATATGGAATAACAAAAGTCCTACAATAGCTAAATCCATCCTCAACAACAAAAAAAAAACATCTTCGGGAATCACTATCCCTGACCTCAAGCTATATTACAAGGCAATTGTGCTGAAAACTGCATGGTACTGGTACAGAAATAGGCATGTGGATCAATGGAATAGAATAGAAGATCCAGAAATGAGCCCTCACGTATATGGTCACCTGATTTTTGACAAAGGAGCCGTAAACATTCAATGGAAAAAGGACAGCCTATTCAACAAATGGTGCTGTTCCAACTGGCACTCAGCATGCAAAAGAATGAAAATAGACCCTTTCTTATCTCCTTGTACAAAGCTCAAGTGTAAGTGGATCAAAGATCTCCACATTAAACCAGATACACTGGAACTATTAGATGAGAAAGTAGGGAAAACCTTAGAACACATAGGCACAGGAGAAAATTTCCTGAACAAAACACCAATGGCTCAAGCTCTAAGGTCAAAGATTAACAAATGGGACTTAATGAGATTGCAAAGTTTCTGTAAGGCTAAGGACATCATCAAGAAAACAAAACGGCAACCAACAGAATGGGAAAAGATCTTTACCAACACCGCATCAGATAGAGGCCTAATATCCAAGGTATACAAGGAACTCAAAAAGCTAGACACCAGAGAATCAAATAACCCTGTTCAAAAATGGGGTACAGAGCTAAACAAAACGTTCTCAGTTGAGGAACACCGAATGGCCGAGAAACATCTGAGAAAATGCTCGACATCCTTAGCCATCAGGGAAATGCAAATCAAAACAACCCTGAGATTCCACCTCACACCAGTCAGATTGGCCAAGATCCAAAAATCAGATGACAGCAGATGCTGGAGAGGCTGCGGAGAAAGAGGAACACTTCTCCACTGTTGGTGGGGTTGCAAACTAATACAACCACTCTGGAAATCAGTCTGGTGATACCTCAGAAAATTGGATATAGTACTACCTGAAGACCCAGCTATTCCACTTCTGGGCATATACCCCACAGACACTTTAATATATGCCCAGAGAAAATAAAGAGACACTTTAACAACAAAGATATATGCACCACAATGTTCATAGCGGCTCTATTTATAATAGCCAGAAGCTGGAAAGAACCCAGATGTCCTTCAGAAGATGAATGGATACAAAAATTGTGGTACATTTATACAATGGAATACTACTCAGCCACCAGAAACAATGACTTAACCAAATTCTTAAGAAAATGGCTGCATCTAGAGAATATCATCCTGAGTGAGATAATCCAGTCACAAAAGAACAGACATAATATGCAGTCACTGATACTGGGATGCTAACCCCAGAGGCTTGCACTCCCCCAGAAACAACTCACAGACTGTGTGAAGTCCAAGAAATAAAGAAAACAAAAAAAAAAATATTTACAAAACAAGAAGACTTTGACTATTTCCATGTTGCGTTTTGTTTTGCATGTACTTTACGCTCATTGTAACTATTAGGTTTTCAATGCATACTGTCAAGCCCATGAAAAAGTCAAGTACTGACTAAAAAATATACTCACATAGTTTTATGTAAAAATTATTTTAATATCTGAAAAAACAGTACTGACAAAAATGTATAATATTAAGCAAAAAATGTTTAAAATGTGTACATTTATCTTTGTTTTGTAAAATAAAGTCGTTTAAAAAAGATATAAAAAATGTATAATTTTAAGGAAAAAATGTTTAAAATCTGTACATTTATCTTTGTTTTGTAAAATAAAGTCATTTAAAAAAAGATATAAAAAATGTATAATTTTAAGCAAAAAATGTTTAAAATCTGTACATTTATTTTTGTTTTGTAAAATAAAGTCGTTTAAAAAAAAGACTGAACATTTCTCTTCTAATACAGTGTGATTTATAGGAAGCAGTTATAATTTGTCCAACTTAGGTAACCATGCTGTGACTATATGCTCTTATAGTGTAGTGTTTCTTGAGATTTGTTACACTTGTTTTATTATTACATTCTTTGTTTTTAAACAGAGTATTATATTCAATTTTGAATAGTTTCTGTTCTTTTGAAACTTTGGTTTTCTAAGTTTTATGTTTTAGATGCAAATTTGCCATCCTTCTCTTAGCTTCATTTCTTTTTGTCATCTGCCATATGGTTCGAAATGTGAGTGCTTTGAAAATAGCAAGCTCCTGTATGAATTTAAGCTAATATTTTTAAAATTACACTAATACTGTGAATCTAAATTTGGCAGCAACAGAATAGATAAGTCAGGCTGTGTGAGCAAGAAAATCAGCACACTGGGGAGTTCTTTCTGTTTGCTCTTTGAAGAAGTCGGTATCAGTTTTGACTACTTGCAGAATATATTACTATGTCAACGATGGGAGTTCTTTCTGTTTGCTCTTTGAAGAAGTCGGTATCAGTTTTGACTACTTGCAGAATATATTACTATATCAACGTTTCAGGACTTAGACCTGATAATGGAAGGTAATATATTACGGTATCAGGTTGCTCTCTTTTCCTTTTTTTTTTTTTTTTTTTTTTGTTTTGTTTTGTTTTTGTTTTTGTTTTTGTTTTATTTTTGGTGGAAAATGGAACAGGGAAAAATGTAATTCCTTTTGGAAAGACTGAACCAGATGCGCCTGCACAGGATGGACTTGGAGGTTTTGGATATTTCTGCTTTATTGCCTTAAATTTCTGATACTATGTGTCCATGTATTTTCAGATAATTCAGCCTGTTTGTTGAGGTAAACTGTTTTTAGTCTCTTGATTCCCCATAGTCATGTAATCTTTAAATTTAGCACACAAGAATGGGTGGTTCGTGATTTTCATCTGTTTTCATGTAGCAAGTCAGTTCATCCTAGTATGTTAACTGTTTTTCTAGCCTTAGAAAAACTCTTAAGTTTCTATTCTCTACTGTCCGGATATTCTATAGTTTCCATTGATTCTGTGTCGTTGTTCTTAAACAGTGGGAACTAAACAGACAGTGGTACCAAACATGGATTGTTCGTATTTGTGCAAGTGTGGCCTTTGTCTCCAGTTGACTGTGTGGGAGAACAGACACCTTGTGGGTGGCTCTGAAGCTAAAGAACCCATTTAGATTATAACCACATGACATTCAAAGCTTACTAATGTCACAGGTCTTGAAGAATTTGGTCACACTATGTATGTATACATTGTGTGTGTGTGTGTGTGTGTGTGTGTGTGTGTGTGTGTGTGGTGTATGTATTGTGCACACATGTGGTTCTTGTTCATTTAATATTCATTTTAGAAGACTGGTAGATAGCCAGAAAATATTAAGCTAAAGTAACCTTTGTAGCTTTTAAGAATTTATGTTTTGGGAGACACACGAAGCCCAGATGTTCTTTCTCATCACACTTTGTCTCCCTAAAAAGGGTGAAC